>NC_133622.1:30393581-30711081 GCF_048593235.1 Sminthopsis crassicaudata
GGAGCTAAAATAAATGTTTATAAGTTGAAAAAACTGAAATTTTAAAAATATACTCACACATTACATACACAATGGTACATAGAACCAAAATAAGACACAGCTCTTCCTGAGGGAGAAAATATCGGAAAAATATGTATCTTTTTAAGATAGGATAGCGGAAAAGAATTGATAGCATGAACTACTCCATGAACAGGGTGTTTCAAGGACATCGGGTTCTTCTGGCTACCTGAATTAGGATTCTTCATATGTTGTTGCTTTTTTGTCTGCTTCTGGAAAGACAACAGGATGTAATGGAGTGAATATTGGGCTGAGAGTCAGGAGAGACAGTATTCAAATCCTTCCTTTGTTACTTATTAACTTTATGACTATATTCAAGTCTCCAAGTGCTACTTTCCTTCATCTATAAAATGAAAATAGCAAACCTTGTATCTACTTCTCTGGGTTACTGTTGGATCAAATGTGATAATATTTTCAAACTGTAAAGTCATAAGTAAATGCCAGATGTTTATTTGTCTTCAAAACCATGTTGCTTCAAAACCACAGCTGGTTGGATGGGCACATCTGGGTGGAATTGAAGGTGACACTTCTGATATTGGTGGTGGTAGTGTGTGTGTGTGTATGTGTGTGTGTGTGTGTGTGTCTGTGTGTGTGTGTTGATGGGGGAAATCAATACTGAGGGAAGTACAGAGCCTGAGCATAAAACTAATGAGGTCTTTAGCAGTTTCATTTTGAGGCAGAACTTGCTATTTTGTGGAGCCCTGATAGAAGTAAGAGGGAAGGAAAGGAGAAGGAAGAAGTAAAAGCGAAAAACCCACGCGAGAGAGAACAGAGGATGAAAATAACCTACAATAACATGATTTTTGTATTCTTTCCTCAGCAGGTGCTAAAATGGCCAACTGGGTTTTTTGTTGTAATGGTGATGAACATCCATATCAGGTGAAAATCCAGTGGTATATACATAGTTCTTTCTAACCAATCCAATTAAAATAATCATCATCCCTGTCATCGATATCAGCAAGGACTTCCTGAGTGCCTACCGTCTTGAGGGCACTAGGCTAGTGCCTGGAGATACCCAGAGGTATAAGAATGAATGAATGTAGACTATGCATTAAAAGTGCAGAGATGGTAAAGAGGTAGCACCTGAGGGAAATTAAATTCTACTGTCATTTCTAGCAGCTTTTTTGTAGCGGCAAATAGCCCTCTCTAACCCCAAAGACCTGGAAATTAAGGCAGTGCCCACCATCCCTGAAGAATAACAAATTTTGTTACATGAATCTAGTGAAGTATTATGGTGCCATAAGGAGTAGCAAAAGGGACTGTTCTAGAGAAATCTAGAAAGTTCTTGAACTCAAAGCGTTTATAGTTATTTGGGAAGAAATGATACATAAATAAAAAGAAAAACAAAAAGAGTAGAATTTGGCAAGTGCCAAGTCTGTTAGAGACCATGACGGTGGTAGCAATTCAAAGAAGAAAATGATGTCCAGTGGCTCGAATTATCAGGGACTCATTCCCAGATGACAAAGGATTTAAACTAGTTTTTGAAAAAACCTTGGGGATACTAGGAGGGAAAAGGTTATACCAAGCTGGGGAAATGCTATGAGTAAGGGAAAGCATGGTTTGTTCCAGGAATAGATAATTTGGGGCAGAGTAAAGAGCTGAAGGAAATAAAATTTGAAAGAGTTAATAGGAAGGAATAAGATTTGAAAGAGAGCTGAGAGCTAAATTAGGGAAAAACCTTGATAATAATTATTAGTCAGCTTTTAATCAATCTGTCCCTAAAGTTTTAGTGCAGTTTTAAGTTATTAAGGCTATTCAGAGACTCTGAGGAAACTCAAAATAAAGCGTTGAGGTTCACAAAGACCCTTATAAATATTATCTCATCTGATCATCACAACAACCTTGGGAGTAGATTTGATTGCTATCCCCATTTTATAGATGAGTAAACCAAAAATAGATGTTAAATGACTTGCCTGGGGTTACATATCTAGGAGGTGTTTGAACTGAGGTAATAACCATAATTAACAGTATAGGGACAGGCTAACTGCTCCTTTGCAATGATTATCTCATTGGATCCTCGTTATCAGATCCTCATAATGGGACCCTTGGAGGAGCATGCTATTATTATTTTTCACATTTTAGATGAGGAAATCAACACAGATCGAGGCTGACATGTCCAGAGTCACACAGCTAGTGAATGTCAGAGACTGGATCTAAACTGAGGCCTTTGTGGCTCCAGGCTCAGCACTCTGTGCACTATGGACTAAGGAGTTCTCATTTGGTTCTGCAGCCATTAGGCTTAAAAAGACCAAGGTCTCCCACTGCATCCGGGGCCATCCTGATCTATGTCTGGCCACTGGACCCAGATGGCTCTGGAGGGGAAAGTGAGGGGGGGGGGTGACTTTGCCCAGCCCTCCCTCACTCACATCCAGTTCATTTGCTAGTCAGGACATCTTCTTCCTGATGTCCTGGTCCTCTTCAAGAATGAAGGACAAACAAGAACAGAGTAAGGTAGAAGCTTATGGTAAATCTCAGAATGTAAAATCAAAGAAAGAAGGTTTTGGGGGCAGGATGAGAGAATGAGAGGAGTGTTTAGAGTGAGTGAGGAAACATAGGAAAGATTTTGGCTGAAGCATTTTGGCTTAAAATTCCTCTCCTGGCCTTGGTCCTGATTTTTTGTTTTCTAGCACTGTCCCACCAGGTCTGGAACTCCCCTCACTCCTGGGAGCCTCTCCCCTGGTACATGCTCCCAGCCTGCAGACCACCCGCCATCCCTTGGACAGCATTTCCAGGGCCTCAGCCCCTGCCAGCACAGTGCCTGGCACAGAGCCAGCTCTCAAGAGATGCTTGTTCCTTACTTTCCTTCCTTCCTTCCTTCCTTCCTTCCTTCCTTCCTTCCTTCCTTCCTTCCTTCCTTCCTTCCTTCCTTCCTTCCTTCCTTCCTTCCTTCCTTCTCTCTCTTCTTCCTCCCTTCCTTATTCCATTCTTCTCTTCCTTCCTCCTTAACAACATCATGAGGAAGACAAAGTTCTACACTAGTGCTTCAGAGCAACAGCCAAGTATCTCCTGCCCTTCTCTTCTGTTTTTTTAAAATGATGTAACCTAGAACATTTAAAAACATGACAACAGCAGGTGGAGGAGAGCATTGAAATGACAGAGGATCCTCTCCCCACCTCTGACCCTCCTGACAGAGGATCCTCTCCCCACCTCTGACCCTCCTTCCTTCTCTCTCTCTCTCTTCTTCTTTCCCCCCTTCCCTTTTTTTCCTTTTTCTCTCCTTCCTTTGCTTCCCCTTTTCTTGTCCCTCTCCTCCTCTCGGTCTATTTCTTTCTCTGTATCTCTCTGTATCTCTCTCAGTATCTCTGTCTGTCTGTTCCTCTCTCTATCACTCTTTCTATCTTTGTTTCTCTGTTTCTATCTCCGTCTTTGTCTCTTCTCAGTCTTTCTCTGTCTAAGAGAGATTTGAGAGAATGACGTGACAATATTTATAGTCTCTCTATCTCTCTGTTTCTCTGTCTGTCTCTGTCTCTCTCTTTCTCTGTCTCTCTCAGTATGTCTGTCTTTGTGTGTGTCTCTCTTTCTCTGTCTCTTCTCTGTCTCTGTCTCTATTTCTGTCTCTCTATTTTTCTATCTCTCTCTGGCTCTGTTTCTCTATCTCTGGCTCTGTTTCTGTCTATGTCTGTTTGTCTCTCTATCTCTCTCCTCTCTGACTCTTGATCTTTTTCTATCTCTTAGTTTCTGTTTTTCTTTTTCTATTTTCTCCCCCCTTTCCTCTCTTCTCCTTTCCCTCTTTCTCTCTCCCAGTATCTCAGCAACTGCAAGCACTTGACAGCTCAAAGCACATGTGTCAACTTAGACAAGTCACATGATTTTTGTTAAATTGCCTCAACTTAAGGGAATGATAGTTCTTACCTCAAAAATTTGCTATAGGAATCAAATGAAGCTAGGTATGTAGCACTTTACTAGTTATAATACATTACATAAAAGCCTGTAATTATAGTTATTTTTTGTCTAACTTCTTGGCTTATCATTTGCTAACTGTATCTAGTGGGGTTGGTTGGGATTATGCCTTGAATCTTGGGAAGTACCTTTTCTATCAAAGCAAAAGGCACAAAAATGAAGTCAATTGAAGAATAAAAATTAAAAATAAAGTAACAGTACATGTCACCCAAAAAGTCAGTGGACCTAGATTCAAGCTCCATTTCAAACATTTTTCTCTTCCTGTACTTTTGGGCAAGATCCTCAATCTTCCAGGTCTCAGTTTCCTTATCTTTGAAATTTAAACAGTTGAATTAGATGGCCTCCAAGATCTCTCCTAGCTCCAGATCTGCAACCCTATAAATCAAAACTAGCTCACCACACCCTGGACGTAGTAGCAAATTGACTTTGCCTCGATTTCTTCAGGGCAGGGGTGGACGATCTCTTGGTAAGGATTGCTGCTTCTTGTGTGGTGACCAGGTGCCCTCTAACAGCTCATTCAACTCTAGGATTCAGTCTGTGGTTCTTCCTTCTAGCCAGTGAAGTAAAACAAACTACATTTTGGATGCCTTCTGTTTGAGAGAACAACAAGTGACAATATTTACAGTAAGACAGAAAGATCATCCTCTTCAACTTCTGGGTGCTATCAAACTTATGTTTACCTAATGCATAAGGCATCCTCACTTTCTATTTTCCCCCAGATTTTCTGTGGCTGTAGTGGGTAATTAATTATACAAATCATGGGTAGACCAAACTCCTATTCAAACCACTAATACTAACACCAAATACTAAGCTAATAACAAAATAATTTAATTAAGAAAGAAAAACAATGTAAAAAAGGGAGAGGGAATAAAGGAGGGGAGTCATTCTCTAACATTCAATTACTAAATGGATATGACCTCTTGTGGGACAGCTGGGTGACACACTGGATAGATTCATTTTTCTTGAGTTCAGATTCAGCCTAAAACTCTTCCTAGCTGTGTGATCCTAGGCAAGTCACTTAATCCTGCTTGCCTCTGTTTCCTTATGTGTAAAACGAGCTGCAGAAGGAAATGGCAAACCATTCCAATATCTTTGCCGAAAAAATCCCAAATGGGATCACGAAGAGTCAGCCAACACTAAACAATGACCAAAAAATGTTATCTGTGCTGTATTGTACTTTTATTAGAATATTAGATGTTTTTAAAAGTGTATTTTAATCTTATTCAGAATGCTGAGGCCCTCAGCGTTTGTTACAGTGAGAGACTGAGTGACTTGCTCATGCTCATTCAGCCAATGTGTGTCCGAGCAAGATTTGCACCAGGCTTTCTTGACTCTGAGATCATCTCTACTCACCTTGTCATACTGCCTCTGTATAGATGTGAATGATTCTTAAAAAGAGGAAGTTGGACTAGCTCTAACATTTCTATTACTCTCTGCAGCTCTTTCTGGGCCCCAGAGAGTCAGTCCTTTGAACTCTAAAACAAACCAAAAAACTAACCAATCTTTCCCTCCGCCTCAATTTTTCTTTTGTGGTCCTTAAAAATGAACTGAAGTGGGTCCCTGCTGACTGAAAAAAGAAGAAGGAGTGACCTCCTGATGACTTTTGAGCTCTGAGATTCCCAACAAAGCCTAGCCCTGCAGGAAACAGTAGGAAAGGGTTTCTTAAGTTGGCGGGCCACCTCATGGCTCCATTTGCTTCTGAAGTTGGGAGGTTTGGGCGGGCACGGACTCCCTCCGACTGTTGAAATGCTGGGTTGACATCCTAAAGTCGTGCTAGAATTGTTGATCTGAAACCGCCAGCACAGGAAGCAACTGAAGCCAATCTATAAGTAAGTGCCTAAGACTGAGAGCTCTAATTTTGTGGTGGGCCACAGACACAAGCAAGAGCTGTGACAGATAAAGGGGCCTTTCTTGTGGGGAGTCAGGGAGGCCTGGATTTTATTTTCAGTTGGTGAAATAAGGATTATTTTTGGAATACCTTGAACCATCTAGCTTCCAAGTGCAACCTTTAAAAAGCATTTGTCTGAAAACATTGAAAAAGTGGGACCCACTTTTAAGGCTGCTTATCCACAAATATTGTAGATTCTGGTCTCTCAAACTGCTTTGGGGATACTGCCGGGGCTGACACCTGCAAAGAGTGGAACTGTAAGGTATCAAGCATCCTGAAAGACAGGATGTGCAGGGAAGAAAAGAGATAACAATCCATAGGCCTATTGGATCCTAGGGCCACGAGAGATGGGAGGATCCTAAAGGACAAGTGGGTACTTATTTGTGAGGGGGACTCATATTGTGTTAATTTTAGAGAGACAGAGAAAGTCCTGGGGAGAGAGAGGGAGGTAAGGAGGGACACACACACACACACACACACACACACACACACACACACACACACAGAAAGAGAGAGGGACAGTGACAGAGAGATTTATTAAGCCCCAACTATGTGCCAGGCTCTGGGCTAAGCTCTTCACAATTAAATCTTCATTTAATCCTTTCAACATATCTGAGATGAGGAAACTGAGGAAAACAGAATCCCTTGTCCAGGATTACAGAGCTAGTGACTGTCTGAGGCCATATTTGAACTCTGATCTTCCTGATTTCCAGCCCAGCATTCTACCTATTAGTGCATATGGCAAATGAAAGTCCTAGAGGTCTGGCCACGGCTAATTTTTTTTTTTTTTTTTTTTTTTTTTTTTTTTTTTCTTTTTTTTTTTTTTTTTTTTAATTTTTTATTTTATTTTATAATTATAACATTTTTTGACAGTACATATGCATAGGTAATTTTTTACAACATTATCCCTTGCACTTACTTCTATTCAGATTTTTTCCCTTCCTCCCCCAACCCCCTCCCCCTGATGGCAAGCAGTCTTATATATATTAAATATATTACAGTATAATTTAGATACAATATATGTGTGTAGAACCGAATTTTTTGTTGCACAGGAAGAATTGGATTCAGAAGGTAAAAATAACAGTTTACATTCATTTCCCAGTCCTTTTCTGGATGTAGCTGGTTCTGTCCATCATTAATCAATTGGAATTGGATTAGCTCTTCTCTATGTTGAAGAAATCCACTTCCATCAGCATACATCCTCGTACAGTATCATTGTTGAAGTGTATAATGATCTTCTGGTTCTGCTCGTTTCACTCAGCATCAGTTGATGTAAGTCTCTCCAAGCCTCTCTGTATTTCTCCTGTTGGTCATTTCTTATAGAACAGTAATATTCCATAACATTCATATACCATAGTTTACCCAACCATTCTCCAATTGATGGACATCCATTCATCTTCCAGCTTCTAGCCACTATGAAAAGGGCTGCCACAAACATTTTGGCACATACAGGACCCTTTCCCTTCTCTAGTAGTTCCTTGGGGTATAAGCCCAGTAGTAGTATGGCTGGGTCAAAGGGTATGCACATTTTGATAACTTTTTGGGCATAATTCCAGATTGCTCTCCAGAATGGTTGGATTCTTTCACAACTTGGCCACGGCTAATTAGTGGAAATACCAAAGCTGTAAGTTCCTTGATTCTCAGTCCAGGGTTTTTTCTACTCTACTACACATTTTCCTCAACCTCATGATAAAATGGGCCCTCTGGAAGAGAATGATCAAGCCAGGAGAGAGAAATTCTTACAGCTGATGTAGAGACCTATTGCTCTTTTATTTATTTTTATTATTTTTACTTTTTGAATGACAAGGCCTATTGTTCCTGAGGGAATAAGGTGATTCCCCGATGCCATGAGAAATAAACCTGGCCCCAAAGGGCTAAGGCTGCTCTGATCACCAGAGGGTTCCGATAGAGTGGAGACCACCAAGGATGCCTTCGGTTTTGAGGGTGAAATTTCTATGTGGCCCTAGACACTACAGAACAATGGGCTGCCTAAAGCTTTCTCTTACCCAGCAAACAAGAGTCCCATTTCTCAATACCTGATACATCATTTATATTTGTCTTGGAGTTTATCCTTCTCACTAAGCTACTTCTGATGCAAGCTGATGGCTTGGCTTGTGCATAGCTTGATCTGGTCCACTGCTAATATGTGCTGCCCCAGGCTGATGGCTAGTTTCCTAACAGAGTTTACGATTCTTTGTAGAGAATAGGCTCAGTTCTAGGGCAAACTTAGTGGAAGAGACATTGGTCCTTTTTGCCATTAAGTCAGGTGCTTCAGTCTCTGGGTCAGTCAACAACAAGACTTTGCCAATGGTCCCAAGAATCCTGGCTTTCTCTATTAAAGAATATAATAATAGGACCTAAAATTGCTAGTCAATAAGTTTTTTAGTTGCTATTTAAGGGACGTGCACAAAGATATGTCTGAATACAAAATTCTTTTTTATTAGCATTTTAATAGCTTTTTATTTTTTCCAAATACATGCAAAGATAGTTTTTGAACATTCACCTTTGTAAAACATTGTATTTGAATTTTTTTCTCCCTCTCCATCCTTCTCCCCTCCCCTATACAGCAAGCAACCCAATATAAGTTAAACCTAATATAAGCAATTCTTCTAAACATATTTCTACATTCATCATGCTGTTCAAGAAAAATGAGATCAAAAGAGGGAAAATGAGAAAGAACAAAAGAACAAGCAAACAAACAGCAGAAAAGAAAAATGAAATTACTATGCTTAATCCACATTGAGTAGTCATAGTTCTCTCTCTGGATCAACTGAATTTCTCATAAAGTTTGTTGCATTTGGAAAAGTAACAGACTCAAGAGAAATGTTTATTCTATTCTGATTGGCTGTATTAACAAGGAAAAGGCATATGTAGGAATCTAGAAAAGCAAACTCACAGTTAAGAAACACCTGCTTTGAAAAGAAGTAGGAGAATAATGATACATGCTCCTTACCTCTTGACAGAGAGATGGTAGACTCAGTCTGTAATATAGATTTTTTTGGGTTATGGACAATGTTGATAATATATGTCATTGAACTACTTGTGATGAAAACAGTTTTATTTTTCCAAGGCAATCCCAATAAACTTTGGATAGAAAATGCCGATTGCATCCAGAAAAAGAACTATGGAGATAGAATGCAAATCAACACATGCTATATTCACTTCTCCTTTCTGTTTTTTTTTCTTTCCCATGGTTTTTCTCTTTCGTTCTTATTTTTCTCTCCCAACATAATTCATGAAGCAAGGTATATTTAAAAAAATAATAAAATAAGAAAGCTTTTCTAGTGTGAAGGGTATGAGGAGAAAATATCTTTTTGTTAATTGAAAAATAATATGTCATATTATCCTCATAATAACCCTGGGAGATAAGTGCTATTATTACTTTTATTTTACATACAAGGAAATGGAGAATATAAATTTATACACACATATATTATAAAACAGGCAATAGAAAGAAGAATCTGTTCAAATAGTGTACATAATATAATAGTGACAAACTATTATACTATACTGTAATAATAACAAGTAATACAGTAGTATATACAAGGTATAACAAATTTTGCCACAGATATGCTTAGGCATTTTGCTTTCCCAGTGATCATTGATGCTCCTGTGATTGCTTAAAAGCAAGATGGAGTTACTTAAATTCATTGTTCCATTTCACTAAGAACCAACTAGTTAGGCAAAGTAAACTAAAAAGATAAAAAGATGAAGTCTGAGAAAGGATATCATCAGAGTCTATGTAGAACAATGAAGGATAGGGGCAGGGTGAATAGACAATCAAATCCTGGAAAACTTTGGATACTAATAGGACACTTAGGAAAAGGACAATGCTTTGGTCAAATCTATAACCTTTCTTTTCTTTTTTTTTTTTTTTTTTTTGAAATGTTTTATTCTATTTTTTATATCATCAAATCCCAAATATTTCTTCTCTTCCACTTTCACCTCCCTGAAAGCCATCTCTATGACAGATAGCATTTTTTAAAAGAAGAAAAAAAATCAGCACAACTGATTGAAAGAGCATGAAGGTTTGAACATTGTATAACATCAGTGGACCTCCTACCTCCACAAAGGGACAGGTATGGTTGTCTTCTTATATCTTTTTATTTGAGTCCTGCTTGCTCTTTATAATTTTGTTAATTCATTTTAGATTTTTTTGGTGTGTCATTCTTCCTTCCATTTACATTGTTATAGTTACTGTGTATACTATACATATATCACAATCTGATTCTGTCCCAATGTGATTTTGATTCTTATGTTTACATGATTTTATTCATCTTGCAAAGGAAAAAACAAAGAAGTCAACATTTATCCTGAAGATAATTCCTTTGCAGAGAGCAATGAAGTCCCTTGTAGCAGTAAGGTAAGCCGCTTAATAATTCTATGAGCATGTTTCCTTGTCTACTGTCCCCATAAAAATAGGAATAATGATATTTACATGGGGAAAGTGCTCTGGAGAAATCTGAGAAGACTTGTATGAACTGATTCAGCTCAATGAGGAATGAGAATGATGGATTAGGAATCTGGATGATAAAGCATGCTGCCCACCTCTTGACGTGATGGAGTCAAGCACATTTTTAGATATGGTAAATACATGGATTTATTTTTACTTGATTATGCTTATTTGTAATAGGATTGTGTTTTTCTCATTTTGTTCTAGGAGGGAACAAAGGGAAAAAGGAAATGACTGTTAGTGTTTCCAAAAAAAAATTAAAAAAGGTAAGAGACTTATTGAAGCATTTTTTTAAATGCACAAAAACTATAGATAGTTCAGAAGGAAACAGACAAGCAGGATGGCTTTTAAAGTAATATGATGAATTTATAATATAATTTTTAAAAGCCAAGGTATATTAATAGAGATTTGTGGTATCACAGATAATCCTCTTTTTCAGTTCTGCTTTGTCTAAGTTTTCTTTATGATTTTCCTTGTGGTTTTCTTTAAATTCAAATTCCAAAAAATTGAAAGTGCTCTGTAAACCTTTATGTGCATTACAATTACTATTAGTAGCTAACATCTATGTAGCATTTATTTAAACACTTTATAAATATTATCTCATTTTATCCTCACAACAACCCTAGGAGGTGTTATTCTTATTCTTATTTTACAGATAAGGAAACTGAGTCAGATGAAAGTCAAATGATTAGACTAGGATTGTATGGCTAAATTTAAACACGGGCCTTCCTGGTTCCAGTTCTAGCCATTGCACTATCCAGGCTTTTTGAGTCCTTTGTGCTACAGTCCTCTGTGAAGACCTAAGTATTATGTACTGAGGGAAAGAAGGAAGGGAAATGAAGGTTGAAAAGGATAGGACTATAAATGGCTTCTGTTTTTAATCCTTTCCTAATAAATCTCTCACTCATTCTCCCACCTTCTCAGTAGTGAGAGGAGAATTAGATATTAAATGATGGCTTTTTGTATCCTCTGAAGCTCATGTAAGATATATTTACATCTCCCAGGTACTTTCAATCTCTCCCAGACCCAGGAAATAATTTAGGACACAACATTCTTTCCTCACGTGTTTCCCTTCTCTCATTTTCTTTCTCCCTTCTCCCTTCTCCCTTCTTTCCCTCTTTTCCTTTTTACCTCTCCTTTCCTTTTCTCCCTCTTTTCCTTCCTTTCTCCATTTCTTCCTGTCTACTTTCCTTTCTCTCCCTCTCTCCTTTCACACCTATTTTCTTTTTCTCTTTATCTTCTTCCTTACTCCCTTTCCTCTTCTCCCTCTTTTTCTTTCCTTCCCTCTCTTTCCCCCCTTTTCCATTCTTTCTTCTTTCCTTGTTTTTTCTCTTCTTCTCTCCCTCTTTTCCTCTCTCTTTCTCTCTGTCTCTGTCTTTCTATCTCTCCAACTCTGTCTCTTTCTTTTTGCTTCTCTCTCTGTCTCTCTGCCTCTATCTCTGTCTCACTCTCTGAATCTCTGAATGTACTTCTTTGTCTGTCTGAATCTCTCTTTCTTTCTCTCTGTCTGAATCTGTCTTTCTCTGTGTATGTCTCTCTCTCCTCTTTCCCTCTTTCTCTCTCTCTCCCCCTCTTTCTTTCTTCTTATCTCTTTTCCCACCTTCTTCCTCTTTGAATATCTGTCTCTGTCTTTGTTTCTCTTCCCAGATCTTTTCCCCTTTCTTCTTTCCCCTTTTGTCCTCCCTCGTCCTTTTCCTGAGCTCCTCTCTGGACCTCAGATCTAGATCGAGCTCTGAATTCAGGCCTAGCCCCTTGTTATAAATCCATCCAGAATCAGATTTTAAAATGTTGCCTATTGGCTGTAATAGGAGACTGAAAACATTGTCTTCATCATGTGAACTCTTTACTATTATTAGAGATCTCCTCAGGAGCCAGAGATGTTTAATTCAGAGAGAAAAACATTTGGAAAAGAAATCCTTTGTGGGGTATGATGGAGCTTGAGTTGGAGTGAGGTCCCATCTAACTATGGGAGAGACTGATCTTGTGTTAATTTGTGCCAGGGCCAGGAAGTTTTGCTCTAAGTTTGTGGGGCCTTGGTGATTATTGTACTTTCTAACAGGGATGGAAGGAATAATAAATAAAAGCAGAAATGCTTCTCAAGTCCTTGAACTCTTATAAATGCCTCTTCATTTTTCAATTAAAAAAGGATAAGAACAAAACTGCTATTTGATCCATCTTGTATGTCATGATTACAAATGTTTAGCACCTTGGCTCCGAAGTTTCAGAGGAAAAGCTGCTACACAGATATTTGGTATCATTGCCCGGGAAAGACTTTCTTAAAAGGGAAAAGCCAAAGGCCTCTTGTGAGGTGGGGTGGAGGGGACTAGAGGGTTGAAGAAAATAGATTCCCCAAAAACAAACTACTTAAAAATATTTCCCTATTCTGTTTCTCTCCACTTCATCCCACTAATTAAAAGTTCATTTGGACAGCTAAATAGCATAGTAAATAGAGGGCTCAAAATGGAGTTAAGAAAACTTGAATTCAAATCCTGTCCATGACAGTTACTATTCAGCTAAGGGCAATACACTTAATCTCTATCTGCCTTGGTTTCCTCATTTGTAAAATGGGGATAATAATAACATTTATCGCCCAAGATTTTTATAAAGATAAAATGTGATAACATTTGTAAAACCTTTTGCAAATCTTAAAGGCCTCTGTGAATGCTAACTGGTATTGTTAACTGTTTCCTATTTTAAAATTCAAAGGGATTCTTAGTCATTCACACTCTAGTCAAGGGTTCTTAACCTGGTATAAGAGAACTTGTCTTTTAAAAAGTTTAATAACTGTATTTTAATATAATTGGCTTCCTTTGTAATCCTGTGCATTTTATTTTACTCATTTAAAAACATTATTCTGACTGGGAGTCTGCAATATGAAAATGCTTAAGAACTCTTGAATAAATTACTTTTATCAGCTAATTCTCAAACATTAGCACTGAAGGAAAAGAAGGTTCTAGGTTGCTTTTTTTTAATGTGTGTGTGTGTGTGTGTGTGTGTGTGTGTGTGTGTGTGTGTGTCTAGGAAGGAAAGGGGGGTAGAGAAGAAATAAGGCTGCTTAGTGCTAATTTTCATTCCCAAGACATAGGGAGAAGAGTCTGGGATGAAAAGGACTAAGGTCAAGTTCTAACAATAAGCATTAAAATCAATATAGCCACCCAGCTGAGCCTTCCCATCCAGCTCATGTCTGATTGGTATATTCAGAGTCACTTGGGGTTTTCTATCCTCGATTGCCTTATTTATTTACTCTTGAATGACGGATGGAGAAAGGGCAAGGAATGAGCTGCCCATTGGTCAGCTGGCAGTCCTGATAGAACCATTAAGCTTCTGTTTGGTTCCCATGTGAACTATGGCAGGTCTCAGAATTAGCCCTAGTAGTTTTTGTTTGTTTAGTAAAAGTTTATCGAATTCATTGCACATATTCTTTGGCCCCAAATTACAAAGTTTGTCTTCTCTTGATGTTCATACTGGACCACATAAGCATTATAGCTATGACAAATGGTCAGGTGAAGCTGATTCAAAATTAAGATCCAGTTTCACTTTGACTACTGACCCCCAGTGGGATTTCCATTCTGTGGGTCCTTTCTCTTTTCTGAATTTCAAAAAATGTAGTCTTCTTCTTTACACCTATGTGTTTAATTTTCTGCCCTCTGGAAAAGTATTCACAGCACAAGGAGGGTGCTGTTAATTAAGATCAGTCACACAGAGCTCCTAAGGCCTCAACCATCCTCTCAAACCCATTGGGAAAACAGGATGGAAGCTGAACTTAGGCTTTTAACCATTATCTAGCAAATATCCGTAAATTCAAGGTGACTCCAGTGGGGATCCGGTAGCAGTTATTTTGGTTTAAATATTGAGCCTTTAGGAGGAAAAAGACCCTTTTTTAAAACCTGACTAACAGTGATCTTGTGATCAATGAGTAATAAATGCTAATATTCTTTCTTTTCCTTGACTTTTGGAGAATGGAAACCAGTAGGCAGAATTCCCATGGAGAGAGGAGGTGGGTGGTGGGTAGCCCAGCATGTAATAGATTGTTCTTTCAAAATGTGAAGAGGGGGTGGATAAGCTGCCCAGGGAGCGTCAAGTCAATAGAAAAGAAGTGGGACTTGAGCCTGACTTCCACAACAGTTTTTCCCTTCAAGAACCAAATACCCCCCACTTTCCCTTAGATTTTTTCTCCACATCAACCCAGCCCTTCCAAATCTTGCTCACTCCTGATTGGTTCTTATTCATATTGTAACTCCTGCTCTAGATAATGAGAGTCCTTCAGTTGAAGGTAGGTCCCCCGTTCATCTAAGCAAAAAGGAACCTTCATCTTCAATCTATTAATCTTATCTATCGACAGAAAACAAGTGTGGGAGAAAAAAGAAAGAAAAACATATGTCAAGATTGCAGATGCCATCCATCATGGGAACAACGTTCTCATGGAAAGAATACACAGTAGGCTATCCTGCCTCTGTTACTAATAATGTACTCTTAATTAGGCTTAATTTAACTTTTTTGGGACTCAGTTTCTTCATATGTTAAATGGGTATAATAATATTTCTCTTATTCATTCTGAGACATATGGAAGAATGAAGTATTATTAATATAAGGTTTGGGAAAAGGGAACTTCTAGGGTGTTCTCTTTCAAGACCAGTCCTACAAGTAATAGTGTCAAAGAGAAAATCCGAACCAATTCTGTGACCCTGATCTTCCATTTCAGTTCAAGATTTTGAAATCCTTGCAAGTTGGGTTTTTTGGTCTACCAGAAAAATGACAGAGGCTAGGAGCATAACCCTTTCGAGGAAGAACAACCAAATATCATTGCAATTCAGCACAATGTATTAAAGCTGTGGGAAAGGTGGGGAGGGAAGAAAAAAGAAAAGAAAATTAGACCCAGGAAAGAAACATCCCAGATATCTCCAAAGAGTCATGATCTTGCAGATAAAAAACTACCCTCTATGCCCAAATGGTCATTTAATCAGTATGTCCATAGGATTAATTTGGAAAAAAAAAAGTGAAAGTCTGTGAAAATGACCTATTCATTAGAGCATGACATTTTCTCTCTGGAATCAAATAAGTACAAATGAGGGAGAAAATGCCAAGACCAGGTTTGGAAACTGTATAACTTTCCCATGAATCCCTTCCCCGGACTCCATCATCTCCATTTTACGAGGTCTTTCATTTTGGCTTGTTGAAATCCTTCCCTTCTGAAGTGAATGTAAGTTGTTAGCACTACTGTCTATCTACCCAGGTTACTTATACCTTCGGAATCCAATACTTAACGTGCAACAAGAAAATGGGATTTACACACATATATTGTATCTAGGTTATACTGTAACACATGTAAAATGTATGGGATTGCCTGTCATCAAGGGGAGGGAGTAGAGGGAGGGAGGGGATAATTTGGAAAAATGAATACAAGGGATAATGTTTAAAAAAATTACTCATGCATATATACTGTCAAAAAATTATAAATAAATTAAATTTAAAAAAAAAAAAAAAAAAAAAAAAAGAAATCCTTCCCTTCTTTTAAGGTTAATTTAAGTACCACTTCCTCTCCAAAGTTTGACCCAAGAAAGAAAGAACTTTGGACGTAGTATCAGAATAACCGTGTTTGAGTTTCAGCTCTACCACGTGCAAGATGTAGAAGCATAAGATTTAGAGCTGGCTGGTAAGGACCTTATTGAATATCAATTCCAATCCCCTCCTTTTAGAGATGGGATAATTGAACCAGAGAGAATAAGCACATGGAGGATCACTTCCTTGTTGTGATGGAGAAGTCTGAGTAGTTCAGGGAAACTAGGAGTTGGGCCAGGCAGGGTTACCCAAGATGGACAGGTCATAGTGGAGAGTTCTGATCCACCAGAGAGGGAAGTGGGGAACCATTCTAGTGTCTTTGCCAAGAAAACCCCATGGACATTATGGAGGACAAGAGGGTTTGTTGGGCAGTGGTCTGGGGGTAAAGAAGGGCATGAAGGTTGGACATGACTGCATGACTGAACAATAGAAGTCTCTTAATAAAAACTAAATTAGAGTTAACAAATTAGTGGCAACAAGGTGGCTTAGTGGATAGAGCACCGGCCCCGAATCAGGATGCTGGAGTTTAAAACTGGCCTCAGAGACTCAACACTTAACTAGCTGTGTGACTGTGGGAAAGTCACTTACTCCTGATTGCCCTGTAATAATTAATTAATTAAGCAACACTAAATTGAATTGAATGATTTGCCCAGGGTCATGCAAGTTAATTATAAATCCCCTGATTCTAAACCCAGTATTCTTTGGACTACTGTCTTTGGTATGTCATTTAATTCAGTTTTGAATTCTTCACTTATATAAATATAAATAACAATACTGGTTCCTCTTATTTTATAGTAATGGGAAACAAAGTGGTTTAATCCTTCAGGTCGGAAGGAAAGGTGGATGAAAAATCACCTGCCTCCCCAGCTCTGACGTGGAACTGGATGTGCTCAGACATTTGTGTATCTTGGAGACTTGAATAAAGAGGGAGACTGGCTGGATTGTCTGCGAGAAGTCATACACAACCCCAACACTGTCTATCCTTTTAATTCTTAAATTCCACTGGTAAGATGATTGGACACAAGGGTAACCGCGTCCTGTAGCTCATTGGTGTGGGCTTTCTCCTCACTAATGGAGACCGATGTTCTGCCAGTGAGAGGGATGGGGCAGAGGAGAGAGCTTCAGTCTACCATGGTCTACCATGGCTCTCTTGGGGCACTGTGGTTGCTTCAGGTATTTTTGACTTCCATCTTTGATTGGCAAGATGGACAATATCAATCCCATTTCAGGTCACTGCAAGACTGGGAAAAACCTGACATGAGAAGATCAGGCAGGGAATTTCTCCTTGAATGAAATTTAGGACTCTGTCCCTCTCTCCCTCTCCCTCTCTGTCTGTCTGTCTGTCTCTGTTCTGTGTCTCTCTGTGGGTTGCTCTGTCTCTCTTTCTCTATTGTCTCTTCTCTGCCTGTCTCTCTGTCTCTGTTTCTGTTTCCGTCTCTCTGCCTGTGACTGTCTCTCTCTCTCTCAAGCTGTTACCTCACTCCCAATGGCAGAGCTCTTTCATTCTGTATTGTCTGGTATATATTCTCCTGTGTATACTTTGATTTTTGTTTTGCTATTGACTTGAACAAATGGGTTTCTTTGCTATTTTCGACAGGTGTGTTCATTATGGAACTGCTCTTTGGAAGGAAGGGAGTCAAGTTTTGAACATAAAACTTGGGGCCTTTATTTCCATTTATGAATAAAAATCAGAAGTTTAGCTTGAACATGAAAATTATATCCCATATGTTAGAATTATAATAATATTTAAGAGGGTTGATAGCTATCATTCTAATCTGGTAACCCTCTCTGAGATGCAGCCTCTATCTCTAACTCCCTCCTTCCCTTCCTGGCAAAAATTAAAGTTTCCCTTAGAGAAGGGAGTAGAAAGGGACCAGATTTGTCTATTTTTCCCCACTTTAAGCCACACTACAACACTCCCCATGCTATATAGGGGAAGAGACAGCATCACTACACAAATAATGATCATGAAATAATCACTTACTGGAAACCAAAAGCAAGATGGAAATAAATACATGTATACCTCAGCAGCAGCATATTACCAACCATAATTTGAGCCCTATATACATTAAAAAAAAACATGTATATAATTATAAAAGGAAATGGGCCAATAAGGTAGTAGGCGAGAGAATATTGCTATCTCTCATATCCTAAAAGCAACAGAGAAGGACCTCCCAGTACATTGGAGAGACCCATCATCTATTGAACAATTTATAGAAATAGATATAGTTTGTGTGTGTGTGTTTGTATGTAGTATACACTATATACATTGTGCTCCTTTAATAGAATGTAGAGTCCTTGAGAGTAAAAACTGGTTTTTTATTGTTATTGGGTTTCCTTAGCATTCAGCACAGTTTTTAGCACATTTGTTATTCAATCCTATTTTTTTACCTTTTTGGCCATTTGTCAAAGACACTGACGTGGTTTGTCACTTCTTTCTCTATCCCTTTTTTACAGATGAGGAAACTGAGGCAAATAGAGTTAAATAATTGACCAAGGTTTTACAGCTAGTAAGTGTTTGAGGCCAGATTTGAACTCAGGAAGATGAAGGTTCCTGATTCCAAGCCCAGTGCTCTATCCACTGTGTCACCTAACTGTGCTTACTCCATTGTGTTGGGGAGAGATAACCAACAAGATTAGGGTCTCCAAGTCGGTTTGGCAAAAGAATCGCACACTCAATTAGTCTCCAAGTTAAGAGGCCAAGATTTATTGTAATCGGAAGGCCCATTGAAGGGGCTAAAGTTCCAAGGGAATCTAGCAAAGAGCAGAAAGAAAAAGATAATTTTATAGGAAAGAAGTCACTGCTATATTAATCTTAAAGCTTAGAGATGCAATGGAGGAGTGGGAGGGGTGGGGTAGCTCACTTCATTGAGTTCTATGGCTTATTGACCAACAGATTGTTTCTCTGCAAGGCGGCATCTTTGTGGCACTCCCAAGGCTGGGTAGTCTTAGGGTTTCTGAAGAATTGCAACTTTCTCTACCTCATCAGTAGCAGGCACTTAATAAATGCTTGTACAAATAAATGAACAATAAAACACAGATAAAGAAGGCATAGATAGGTCACCGTGTCCATCATCAGTCCACTAATGTCCCATAAGGCCATAGGTGTATCATCATTATGCCTGACCAGACCCCTGCCCCTCTTCTTCCCTTCCCTTCCCAGATATTCAAATGGCACTGATATTTTTCCTTTGCACGTGTTCCATTCTGCCTTGCACTACATGTCTATCTCTTGTCTTATTCTCTCTCAACTTATTTCTTCCCTCAGATCCCAAGCTCCTTGAGCACAGGACTATCTTTTGGTTCCTTTCCCATCTTCCCCCCCAATCCCAAAGGGTTTATTCATAGTAGACCATGGGAAATTTGTTCAACTGAATTGCTAAACAAGGAGGCTAACAATCCATAATTAACTGCCTGCAGCATCAGAAATAGATACAGCTATTAAAGTCAGGGTGAAGAAGGTCCCTTCTGCCATAAGATCACCTGTTCTTTGGGCCTAAAACAATGTTTCATGGGATGGATGAGGTGAGGGGGAAGAGGGAAAGAAAAGGCTGCAAAGACTGCTCAATAAGTGCAGGCTGTAATGTGAATTCACTTTGGTTTTTTCTTTATGTTAATAGTATCTATAACCGGCATCAGCTTCTGGTGAGAAATCTTATATAAATAAATAGGCTTCTATGGGTTTGATATTGTTGTTATTTTGTTTCAAAAGCAGAAAATTGTGAACAGCCTTGGAGGAGGGAAGAAAAACAGGATTTAATTAACTGATGATGTGATCTTTAGCCTAATTCCACAGTAAGATCTTGGGAAAAGTGTATAGGGACATCTAGTGGCTAAGATTGTGAATTAACTCCAAAAATTTCCCTGACTTCCACAAAGGCTAAGGATTTGAATGAAAGTATTAAAAATTGGTTTGAAGGCCTTTTTTTTCCTTCTTTTTTGAGATGATCATGGAATATCTTTTTTTCTTTGCAAGTTGTAAGTGCTGAAAATGTTCAACATTTGAACTTGGATCTATATTTAAGAAATAGATTTTATTCTTTTCTATTCTTCACTAGTATTCCTTCCCTTGCTAAAGTGATAATTAGCAATCGAGATTAATTAACCAACAAAATCAGTGCCCTTCGTGAAATTCAAGTGTCATAATCCATAAACTCCTTTCTCTAAGATTAAAAATCCCCATGGGACCTTGAAGATGTAAAAGAAAGGCAGTTTAGGAGAAGGAATATAGAGGCAGACCCTACGCTAGAAATTTCCAGTGACTTTCTTTGCCCTGCTTGAGGTGAAAGGTATCTAGTTCTGACCTAGTGATAGGAGAAAGGAGAGAGAAGGGAAAAATCAAGAAGCTATAACTGGGGTAGACACTAAGGAAAATAAGTTTTTAAGTTTTGTGGATATATTTTGTTTTTAGTTTTTAAACATTTGTATTTCTAACCCACTCCATGGGAGATTTCTTTTAACAAAGTAAAACAATTAAATTTATTAAATAATAACAGTGACCTTATTTGAAAGTGATTGCCATATTCTATATCTTTCACTTCCTTACAACAACCTATAATCTATTTTCTCTCTCAAATCCCACCCCATTCAAAAAAAAAAAAGAAAAGAAATTCTTTAGAACAAATAGGCATAATTAGGCAAAACAAGTTCTTTCAAATTTATTCTGAAATTCTTGTTCAGTTATTTCTTTTTTTTCTTTCTTTTTTTTTTTTTGGCAAAGTACTACCATGGTTTGCCATTTCCTTTTGTAGCTCATTTTACAGATGAGGAAACTGAGGTAAATAAGATTAAGCAACTTGCCTAGGCTGAGGCTAAATTTGAACTCAGGCCAGGTGTGCTATCCACTGTACCGCTTACTTTCCTATCTTATTTGCATCCTGAAATCCATCATCTCTCTGTCACAAATAGCATGTTTCATCTCTGGTCTTCTAAGATTATGAATGGTGATCAGTTTATCAAAGTCTTCCAAAGTGTCATTTTTTGAAAGAGAGTACTTTTAAGCATTCCTGATGAAAAGGCTAGAGCTGAATAGAAATTTGACGTTCAAATGTAGGTGTTAAAAGAAACATTAAAAAAAAACTAAAAATGAAAGAATAATGCTAAAGAACTAAACATGTAAAAAACTACTTAAATTCTAATATGGGGAGATGATACATTGGAATCTTATCATCACCAGGGGTCATTTGAGATAGTTTAATTAGACAGAGGAGAGCAATTCTTTTATGTCTTAATGATCTTAAACGAAGAATAAAAAGAAAAAGAAGAATTGGAGAGGGGGAAGAATAATTAGGAAATATTGTTGAATATAAGTAAACATGTAAAGAAATAAGGGATAAGGGGAAGTGGCTGACCTTTGAATATCCCTTTTGTCTAAAATGGTTAAAGATGGAAGATACACATATACACAGAGCTGAATACAGAGACATATTCCATTCAACAATAAAAAGGAAAGAGAAGGGAAAGGGGGGAGTGAAAAGGAAGAGAGATTAAAAGAAATCAGTGCTAAACAAATGAACTCTACTTATCTGCTTAGTAAGAACAATGATTTAAAATAAGAAACTATAAGATGACTCATTTCCTTCTCTGGGAATCTACAAGACAGGTGAGATCCTCCCTAAGCTATCTCTTCCCAAGTCACTCCCCTTATGACAGCATCCTGGATCTCTTTCCCAACAAGGAGTGATGTTTCAGGTTTCTTCCCCCCATGAAGTCTTGTGTTTTCAGTGTAAGTCTGTCATCAGGCTCTTGCTCAACTGACTTTGTCTTTAAAAGTGGACTTAAGGTGACGTATCTTGTTCTATTTCTCCTGGGTGTCAGAATTTCTAGGTATGGTTTTTCTATAAAGCTGCAACTTAAGAGGATAGATGAGGAATCATGTAGTTAGACTCAATATAATATCAAAATTATTTAATTAATATCAATATACTACTACCTTGTCTGATTATTACTTGTAGGTGCATTTTATACTAAAAATTAATTGACCAATAGCGTTGTGAAGATATCTGTATCTATCTGGTTCATTGTCCTTGGCCCGTTCCTGCATTTAAATGTGCAGATTGCTCTGCCCTACTGACTTCTTGCATCTCCACCAACCTCTTATGTCACTCTGGAGGTGACTGGAATTGCTTAACGCTAAACATATCAATCAGTTGGCAAGAATTTGGTGGATCCAACCAGGAACTGGCAAGAGTCCCCACCTAAACCAGAAGACCTAGTTGAGGGAAGGCAAGCTATGATGCTGTCCCAGAAAGCCTTGCAGTGGTTAACAAGAAATTATAGTTCCCAGAACACAGGGTGTGGTCCACTCTGGACTCCAGGTGAG
The DNA here is from genome assembly GCF_048593235.1 of Sminthopsis crassicaudata. NCBI lineage: Eukaryota > Metazoa > Chordata > Mammalia > Dasyuromorphia > Dasyuridae > Sminthopsis > Sminthopsis crassicaudata. Next base: position 30,415,761 of record NC_133622.1, read on the forward strand.
CCAGCCTTCCAATTTAGATTGGTTAACCCTGCTAAGTAAGATATAATTGTGTTAAACCCAAATGCTAAATGATATATGACTTCCCTAAACTGGGAAGAGCATTGGGAGGCAACAAAATTCCACTCCTGTGACATCGACATCCTGTTGAATGAATTCTGTTTTAATGAGTTTGAAGAACTAGTTGTAAATTATAACTTCTGCATCTGATAATAGCCCTTACTGTTTAGTGTCCACAAAGCCAATGACCACTGGTGAGAGGATATTAATGCCCATTGATTTATTTAAGGCATGATGCTCTTTACAACTCTCCCCTCCAAAAAGAAAGAAAGAAAGAAAGAAAGGAAGGAAGGAAGGAAGGAAGGAAGGAAGGAAGGAAGGAAGGAAGGAAGGAAGGAAGGAAGGAAGGAAGGAAGGAAGGAAGGAAGGAAGGAAGGAAGGAAGGAAGGAAGAAAAGAATTACTGGCTTTATTTATTTGTTTGTTTGTTTGTTTGTTTTATTGCTGATTACTTACAGAATTCCTCTAAACAGCTTCTGTAGCTAGAATAGCTGAAGCTTCTCACTCCTGTTCATACCTTTCTAGCCCTCTTAGAAGTTTGGTCTCTTTCCCAAATACTGTTTTTGAAGGAAAGATCAGACAGTTCTTGTCAACTGAGTTTTCTGGTTTCTTTTTTCTTTTCTTTTTTTTCTGTCTATCTTTCTTTTCTTTTCCTTCCTTCCTTCTTTCTTCCTTTCTTTCTTCCTTCCTTTCCCTTTCCTTTCCTTTCCCTTTCTTTCCTCCTCCCCTCCTCCTCCTCCTCCTTCTTTTTCTTCTTCTTCTCTCTCTCTTTTTGAGAGCTATTTGGAGGTAAGTGATTTATTCAGGATCACACAGCTAGGAAAAGTTGTGTTTGAGGTCAAATTTGAACTCTAGTCCTCCTGACTCGAGTCAGTGCTCTATCCATGTCAGTCAAGTTTTCAAAGGAATATAGCTTCATCACCCAACGCTCTCTAGACCAAAGTGGTAAATATTTTAACCAAAATGGCAGATACTAATAGAGAGTAACTGTAAGTTTATAGATGAGGGAACTGAAGAGCAGAGAAATTAAATGATTTGCCCAAAGTCACACAGATAATAATGAACAGAAGTAGAATTCAGACTTAGGTCAACTAACTTCAAATTCAACATGCTTTCTTCTGTGACACATTCAATTATCATGTAAAACTCTTTGTGATCCCATTTGGAGTTTTCTTAGCAAAAATTTGCCATTTCCTTTTCCAGTTCATTTTATAGATGAGGAAACTGGATCAAACAGGATTAAGTGACTTGCCCAGGTCACACAAGTAGTAAGTATATGAGTCTGGGTTTGAATTCAGATCCTCCTGACCTCTATGGTTGGCACTATTGCACCACCCAGCTGCCTTTGTGACCTATTTCTCTTCAATGATCTCATTCTTGTCTGATCCCTGGTACATTTATAATCTACATCATATGATTTAATATTTAAATATATACTGCTCTAGTTTGTTGTTATTATACAGCTGTTAGAATTCACCTCACTGCGATAAATCTTAAGTGTTTGTTATATGCAAAATATCTATCAAGGAACTTTTTACAACCTTATGTGCACAGGAGACACTTTGGTGGATGAGAGCTCTTAAAAGGGAATTTTCCTTGACAGAATCAAATTTTTTTTTTGTCATCAACAATAATATAGTGGGATCTGCTATTTTCTACAATTTTCAATCAATTGTAAATTGTAAATTGTTCTGCAACAAAAAATCACACTCACATGCAGAAATCTATCTGTCCCCTTCACACATTTTCTCCAATAGGCATAGATCATGTTCATTAAGATTTTATGAGACAATAGACCTATGGGTTCACTCTCAGTGAACTCTTTTTGGATATTAATACCATCAATGCCTGCTTTCAATTTCTTGGTATTGCCCCTTTTCAGATATATTGGGAATAGATCCCTTAAAAATATCAAAATTGTGTAGAGCAGATTTCTTCTATATATATTTGGTATGATCCAGCTGTACTTTCCATTTTCATCTACTTGAGAGCTATTTTCATTTCTTCAAATATATATTCTTTAGCGTGACATTAAGAGCTCTTCAGAATAGGTTTTTTTTTTTTTTTCAGTCTGGAAAAGTCAATATAAACTTTTCCAGACTTAAAAAAAACCCAAAAAAACAAAACTATTTCTCTTCATGAACTCCACATTCCAGTTAGATCAAATCACTAGTTATTTTATGAATTCAAAAATCCATTTCCTGCCACTAGGCATTTGCCCAAGTTACATCATTCTCTTAATTGGAATGTCTACCTTCTTCATCTTTGACCTTCCTTCAAGCTCAAGTCAGATGTCATACTCCATCAGTATTCTACTTCCAATTGTTAGTGCTCTCATACCTTAGTTTTCCTTACACTTTCTCATATGTTACCTATGGCTTAGGACATCCCAAGGACTCTGTCTGGGCTTCCATAGGTTTGATCCTATGGGCATACCCCCAAGAAGGGCAGTTTTTCTCCTTAGCTCTATCTTTACCTTGTAATAAAATTCTAAGGAAATCTTCAAAATAAATCTTAAGTATGGCTCATGGCTAGGACTTCCCCATATTTGAATAATATATTCCCTTCCCCACATGGGTACTCCATGTACAATATCAGATATGGGACAGATTTTTTTTTTCTCCCTCCACTTTAGAAAATGCTTAAGTTACAAAGGACTCAGAGATAAACATGATCAAAATAGGAAACTAAATGCTTAAATTATATTTCTCTGCATGAGCAAGACCCTACTCAGGATTACTGAGCCAGTATTCCCCATTTACTTCAGATCCACACCATCCAAGAAATTAACAATAATATCATAAAATGTGGGCAAGATTTAGATCTCCTGAACCCTGGGGCATGGCTTGAGTTAGCTGCAAGAGCCACCTAGTGGTGTTTTTCTTTCCTGAGAAAAACACCATTATAAACACTATCATAAACACTATTAAATCCAGTGAGCAGAAAAGGGTGTAATTCCTGATTCTCAAACACTAGTACTCAGGATCTTCAATGAGGTATCATTCAGGACTGGAAAAGTCCATTCTCAATTCCATTAGTCTCTAATTTGTTCCCAGAAAAGAAAAGAGAAAAGCAGAAAAAGAGAGACCAGGAATTAAACATCCAGAACTCTAGTCTCTTGCTTACCTGGAGACACATATGCCCATTTTCTCCTATTTCCTTGCTTCAATCAGGTCTGAAAACCCAAGAAAAGCTAATTGGAGTAGAATAAAATGGATAAAAGAATTGACTTGTTTCACTGTTCTTATAGTCCTAAAGATGGTTCATCCTTCTGAGTCTAAATCAATTCATCATCAAAAAGCTTCCCCAATCATTTTCTTTGTTTATTCCTGAATGGGTTTGATTAATTCCCAACTTCATCAACAATATATTCAAAATTGTTCCTGTCTTTCTACAATTCTTCCAATATTGACTATTACCATCTTTTCTCAATGTTGCCAATTTGCGAGATATGAGATGAAACCACAAAATTTTAATGTGTATTACTCTTATGATTTATCATTATTAATAATGGCTAATTATGATCAGTTTGGAGGAATTTTTCATAAGTTGCTAATAGTTTGTAATTATTTTAAGAATCGTTCAAGTCGAACTGATGTTAAATGAAATGAGTGGAACCAAGAGAACATTGTTCACAGCAACAAGAAGATTATGTGATGATCAACTATGATGAATTTGACTCTTTTCAACAAGATGTTTATTTTTTTTATTTTATAATTATAAATTTTTTGACAGTATATATGCATGAATAATTTTTTAAATAACATTATCCCTTGTATTCATTTTTCCAAATTATCCCCTCTCTCCCTCTACTCCCTTCCCTAGATGACAGGCAATCCCATACATTTTACATGTGTTACAGTATAACCTAGATACAATATATGTGTGTAAATCCAATTTTCTTGTTGCACGTTAAGTATTAGCTTCCGAAGGTATAAGTAACCTGGGTAGATAGACAGTAGTGCTAACAATTTACATTCACTTCCTAGTGTTCCTTCTCTGGGTGTAGTTGTTTCTGTCCATCATTGATCAACTGGAAGTGAGTTGGATCTTCTTTATGTTGAAGATATCCACTTCCATCAGAATACATCCTCATACAACATTGAAGTGTACAGAGATCTTCTGGTTCTATTCATTTCACTCAGCATCAGTTCAACAAGATGTTTAGACATATGATGCAGTGAGCCATCTGATTCCAGAGAGAGGATTATGGGGACTAAATGTGGATCATAACATAGTTTTTCACCTTATTTGTTATTGTTTTTGTTATTGTTATTATTTGTCTGCTTTTTTTTTCTTTTTTCTTTTTCCCCTTTTGAGCTGATTTTTCTTGTACAGCATGATAAATGTGGAGATATATTTAGAAGAATTACACGTTTAATTTATATCGGATTACTTGCTATCTAGGAGAGGGGAGAGGTAAGGAGGGAGAGAAAAAAATTTGGAACAAAAGATTTTGCAAGGGTGAATGTAAAAACCCTCTTTGTTTATATTTTGAAAAATAAAAAATCTATCATTATATAAAAAAGAATCATTCATATTCTATGAACAGGATTTGGGGATCATTTCATTTGGGAGTAGCTTTGGGTATATATTTGTATTAGTTCTTTATATGTCTTGGGTTTCAACCTTTAGCAGAGGTATCTGTTGCAAAATTTTCCTCAGACAATTGTTTTGCTTATCTTAGTTGCATTGATTTTGTTAGTGCAAAAACTTCTTGATTTCACCTAGTTTTAACTCTTGTGACATTTTTTACTTACATGAATGTAAATCTTGCTATCTGTATCTTCTACCATTACTCTAAGTCCTGCTCTACAGACCAAGCAGAATAAGTCTGATCCCTCTTTCAAATGACAGATCTTCCATTATTTGAATATATCTATCATCTCTACTCTCAAAAAGCTTCTTTTCTCCAAGATAAAATTTCTAATTCCTTCAAATGATTCTTGTGTAGCATGATCTTAGGGGATTTTATCATACTAGTACCTTTTTTTCTGAATATTCTTCATCTTCTCAATTTTCTTTCTAAAATTCAGTGTTGGATTGAATACAATTCAATTTAATACAATACTTCATATGTATCTTACCAGGATAGAGCTATGACCTTTTGATGCAATATTAAGATGGTGCTGGTTTTTTTTAACTTTTATATTATATTCTTGATTTGTATAATAAAATAACAATAATGGCTAACTTTTATAATGTGATTTAAGGTTTTCAGAACACTTTATATATATATATATATAAACTCAAAGATGATTTTAATATAAACTGTTATCTCCTGTTTATCTTGTCCTTGAGAAATTTTTTTTATCCCAGGTTCAGGAATTATCTCTATAAGGTTTCATCCTATTTGATCCAACCCATTATTACTACCTGTTGAGATTTTTTCTAATTTCATTTCACTATTTTAAAAGCATGAAACAAGAAGAAATGTCTGTTTGGAAATAATTATTATATACTCTTCCTTCTTTATAGTAAAAGCAGTTTATCTCATTATTCTTAGGACCTTTCTGAATAAATTATCTCCTTCTTGCCTTAAAGTTAGTACCAATGACTATTACTATAAGGATCTTTTCTGGAAATCAATATTTTAACTGTCTGTGTGTGTGTGTGTGTGTGTGTGTGTGTGTGTGTGTGTGTGTGTGTGTGTCTTGGGTATTCAACCTTTAGCAGAGATAATTGATGCAAAATGTTCCCCAGCCAATTGTTTTGCTTCTTATCTTAGTTGCATTGATTTTGTTCCTACAAAAACTTTTCGATTTCAGACAGTTTTAATTCTTGTGACATTTTTCCTTACATGAGTGTAAATCTTGCTATCTACAACTTCCACCACACACACACACACACACACACACACACACACACACACACACATATGTGGGAGGGTAGAAGTTTTATATATATTTTTTTAAGTTTATATATATATATATATGAACTTAAAATATTTTTGAGAAATAGGAAAAACTTGAACAAGCAATAGATCTTTATACAGGTACAAAAGATATAATAGGTTTCAGCATGTGAGCAGAATAGGTTTTCCTCCTCCATTACTGAAAGAGATCCAAAAAGGCATCAACACTGAAAGAGATACTGCATTATTTCCCTGTTCATCGATGATCAAGGCACTTTCTCCAAAAGAGAGGGTCCATGGCATCCAAGTTCATTTTTCCAAGAAAAAGAGAGCAGAAGGGAAAAGTTAGCCTAAAGCCCAGCAGCCAGGGCATTTGTCTAACCTGTTTGTAGCTGCAGTTCAATAACCCTGCTAGACAGTAAGGCTATTTCCATCTGCTTTTCACTTTATGAATTCAGGATAAACTGGCTTCTCTTGGGTATGCTGTTCAGTATATCTGTTTTTGTTTGCTTTTTCTATTTTTGCCTTTTAATTCTTTTATTTCTCAGTTTGCCCCAAAGATAGAGCTCTGCTATTTCTCCCTCATAGTACCCTTCTTCTTTGTGGCTAAGAAATATTTAATGTACATTGGGTAACAATTTCATATCCCAAGCTGGACTCACAGATAATTGAGAGTTGGAAAGGACAGTAAAATCATTTAACTCAATGATGAAGCCCAAAGAAGCAATAATGAGGATGTCTAAAGTTGCTGAACAAATGGGCTTTCTAAGTAGAATCTTGAATTCAGCTTGCTTCATTCCCAGTCCAATGCTCATTCTACTATATCACACTTGGATTAACTTGATGAAAGGGCTAAAGAAATCCTAACAATAGCTATAGAAAGCCTGTGCAGTGTTTAGTACAGTGTTTATTTTAAATATGTTTTTTAAACTTTCCTGCACAAATATTTTTCATTTGATTCAACTAAAATTTGATTTTGATAAACATTTTCACATTTTCTCATTTTTACATTTATTCAACATCTTGTTCTTCATCCTGAGTTTTCAAAGAGACCAAGGATATCATGGGATGATGTCTCCACTTATGCACAAGTTGACTTTAAGTAAAACAGAGTTTCTTAAAGTCATAAGCTTCACTCTCTCTTCTAGTGTCATTGAAATAAGCAGCAGGACAACAGTCAAGACAATTGGCAATGGTTCGAGATACAGTGGATGGCATGGGTGTCTTGGATGTCTAGCCAATCTCTAAGGTCTCCATAGTGCCTGCTTCAGCTGCCTTCATGGCTGTTGGAACAAATTATTCTCATCCTCCCATGCCTCCAGGGCAAGATTTCATGTACTTGGGGTACAATGGGGTACGTTGGTGCTAAATACTATGCTAAGCACTGGGAATGTAAGCATATTAAGCAGATTTTAAGAATAATATTCTGTGTAAAAAAACATTTGCTATTTATACTTCTTTTTTTTCTTATTTTTTTTATCTCTTCCATGGTTTTCCCATTTGTTCTGATTTTTCTCTCCCAACATAATTCATAAAACAATGTATATTAAAAAATAAACTAAAAAAGTAATATTCCAGAAATAAGTTCAAAAGAATTGTACATGTTTAACCTACATTGGATTGCTTGCTGTATTGGGGAAGGGGAAGGGAAAAGGAAGGAAAGAGGGAGAAAAATTGAGACACAAGATTTTGCAAAGGTTATGTTGAAAAATATCTTTGCGAGGGGAAATGGACTTGTATGTGCCAAAATGTTTGTGGCAGCCCTTTTCATAGTGGCTAGAAACTGGAAGATGAATGGATGTACATCAGTTGGAGAATGGTTGGGTAAATTGTGGTATATGAAGGTTATGGAATATTATTGCTCTGTAAGAAATGACCAACAGGAGGAATACAGAGAGGCTTGGAGAGACTTACATCAACTGATGCTGAGTGAAACGAGCAGAACCAGAAGATCGCTGTACACTGCAACAACAATACTGTATGAGGATGTATTCTGATGGAAGTTGAAATCTTCAATATAAAGAAGATCCAACTCACTTCCAGCTGATCAATGATGGACAGAAATAACTACACCCAGAGAAGGAACACTGGGAAGTGAATGTAAATTGTTAGCACTACTGTCTATGTACCCAGGTTACTTACACCTTCGGAATCTAATACTTAACGTGCAACAAGAAAATTGGATTTACACACACATATTGTATCTAGGTTATACTGTAACACATGTAAAATGTATGGGATTGCCTGTCATCTAGGGGAGGGAGTAGAGGGAGGGAGGGGAAAATTTGGAAAAATGAATACAAGGGATAATATTATAAAAAAAAAAATTACTCATGCATATGTACTGTCAAAAAAATTTTATAATTATAAAATTTAAAAAAAAGAAAAGAAAAGAAAAAAAAAGAAAAATATCTTTGTATGTATTTGGAAAAATAAAATTCTATTAAAAAGAATAGTATTCACAGAATTATTATTAAAATATATTCTATCACAGAGCTTTAATGAATTCGATTCAGAATAAGACATACCTTATTGGTCATGTTCAACACAAGAATTTGTTTCGCTCAGATATATGTAATTGTTACAAGGATTTCATTCCCTCCCAGTAGAGGGAGGGAGATGGGAGGAAGACAAAATAAATATTTGTTAATTAAAAACAAAAAAAATTGAAAAACATGCCATCCATGTGGCAAATAATTTCTGAAAGGTCATAAGCATTGGTGTGCTGGTAAGTGCTTTCTGGGATGATGGAGGGGGGAAATATATACACTACACACTTTTAGATTTAATCTGCATGGTAAACCTTTCTCCATCACTTTTTTAAGCCTAGACAAGAAAAAATAACAATAAATCAAAATTTTTTTATTTTAAATTTTAAATGAAAATTTAACAATCAGCTCTCCTGAATCAGTTTGATTTGAGTCTAGTATATTCCTGACCATAAGGTGATAGATTTAAAACTGGAAAAAGCCTTCAGGATTATCTAATCTCATCCTTTCATTTTACAGATGAGGAAAGCAAGATTCAGAGGTGTTAAATTATGTGGCAAGATCACACTGCCAGTTGGCAGAATGGGATTTGAACCCACATTCTGTGACTTCACATCAATTGTTTCTTCCACTTTCATTATACTGTCTCCCTATCCTAGATATAACCTATCCAGCTAGAAAGGCTTCAAGAAGTCTTAATATCAAGCTTCAGTATGGGAAGGCTCATATTTACTTAATACTTTACAGTCTAAGAAGAACTTTTCTTTAAACAACCCTCCATGAGCCTACCTAAAGCCCATATGAACATTGCACTGCTAATGCAAATATAGTAAATTATCTCTAATCTTTCATACAGACCTCTTCATGGACATCAGAGCTTTTCTTATTGAATGTTGTCCGTCAGTTTTCAACTAGGCGGGTTCATCTGCAAACAGGCTTTTTCTGTGAGAGAAACCTTAACATTGCTTCAAAAGGATGTGTTCATAAATATAGCCTGTCCATTGGCTCTGAGCAGAATTATGACACAGGGTAGAAAAGACCCACAAACCTTTGCTAGACAGAATTCTTAGCAGTCAAGACTAAAGTTATTTCTGTGGGAAACACTATATGTCTTCTGGCAAGACACCTCTGTGTTTAATACTATCTCTTTAGATCATTCACCTGGAGGAATCGAATACTCCAGATCATTTATCAGGCTGTCTTCTTGCCCCAGAAAAAAAAATACTATGTGATCTCTTGTCATTCATGAACATTTCTTGGCTTTATTAATTTCTTTTAATGAACTTTATCGACTTTTCCTGAGTTACTAAGTTGCTTGCTTTCTCAATGAGGGGGGCAGAAAGGGAGGGAGAAAATTTGAAAATGTCTGTGCTCCCTGATGTGGCTGGATAAGTTTTTCACCATGGAAAGCCATAGTGGGACTGTGTCTTGTATTCTATTACAGTGGTGTTTCCTGGTCTCTTTCTGTTTGTGAGACATCTGTGATGTTAGTAGAACTATAGGGGAACGTGATGTTTATCATCATTAGCATGATGGGATGCTGATTACAAACAGAGAGAAATGAGAGGGGCTGGTGGGCAATTATTAGAAGAGATAATCAAACAACTTCTTCCTCCCTTTTCTAAATCAAAACAAAAAACAATACCGCTTTTTTTTGTAATAGAATTCTCTTGTTCTGGGATACTATGAGAGAATTTATCAAATGCAGATATAATGATCTCTGGAGTGTTTTTAATGTTTCTGTCTCTTTAACACCAATATTCTCCAAGTAGCTGTGCGATCATAATACCGTGATGTTTTAAGTATCAAAGGGCATTAGAGACACATGTACTCTCCATTGAAGCATGATGTGCATGAGCAATGTTTACCTGTGCACAAACAGTGTAAAAGATAAGCATTTATTAAATATGTCATTAGAAAAGGAGGAGAGGTCTATGAGCAAGGGATAACAAAAGGAGGACCCAACCTCTGCACTTTGTACTTATGAGATGTTAAAAGTTCTAAAATGAATAAATGAATGACAAGAAATTTCAAAGGATCTATTGCAAGTCAAGCCTAGAGAATACAAAGAAGACAGTTAAAGTCTCATCACTGCATGACTGAACTCTGATTAATACATGATTTCCAGTTGATGAAACATCCTACCTACCTGACGAAGAAAAAGTAATTAATTCAGAGGGAGATATACATTTTCTGGACATGGCCAATACTTGTTTGATTGCATATTTATAACAAGAGTTCCCCCTTCTTTTCTGGAATCAGGGTGGAAATAGAAAGAAGAGGAAATAGATTTTTGTTATTGAATATGTAATAATTCATTTTACGTAGTGAGATAGTCCCTGTGTTCAAAAAATTTACATTTAAAAAAAATAATTTTTATTGCTAGATTTTGTTTTTATATCACCAAGTTTCCTCCTAGAATTTCTTTTCTTCTCTCCTTTCAGGGAACCATACCAAATAACAATATTTTAAAAGTAAAAGTAGAAGAAAAGAAAAAGGAGGAAGAGAAAAAAGTCAGAAAAATCAAATTAATATGTATGATGCTCTATACCTGTAGACCTCACATTTCTGCAAAGGAAGGGGGATGGGAGCATCTTTTCATATTTCATGTTGGTTCTCTCTTAATTTTGTAATATTCACTTTTAATTGGCGATTGATACTTTTTTCTTATGTTTTTGTAGTCAATGTGTATGTTATTTTCTTGGCTCTGCTTATTTCATTCTGCATCAGTTGATGTAAGTCTCTCCAAGCCTCTCTGTATTCATCCTGCTGGTCATTTCTTACAGAGCAATAATATTTGTATGGAAACTTTTTATCAATGACCTACATGGGGTATATACCTAGTAGTGGACATTTTAGAGGCAGCTAAGTGACTTAGTAGAAAGAGTGCTGTACCTGGAGTCAGGAAGACCTGTATTAAAATCTGGTCTCAGACACTCACTAACTATGTAATTCTAGGCAAGTCACTTACTCTCTGTTTGTCTTAATATACTATAAAAGGGAAGAAGAAACAATTCCAGTTTCTTTGCTAAGAAAATCCCATGCAGAAAATTGAAACACTAATGTGCTATTGGTGACTGATTCTCCATTCTGGAAAGCAATTTGGAACGATGCCCAAAGGGCTATAAAATTATGCACATTGTTTGACTGCAACACTACTCCTAGGTCTGTATCTCAAAAAAAAATTTAAAAAGGAAAAATATGTACAAAACAGCTCTTTTTATGGCAAAGGATGGTTCAACAAATTTGGTATGTGATTGTGATAGAATACTATTGTTCTATGAGAAATGATGAGCAAAATGCTTTTGAAAAAACTGAAGACTTAAATAAACTGATGCAAAGTGAAGTGAACACTAGCACTTACTCCTTTAAACAAGGAGAACTAGGGATATTGCAACAGCAATACTATACAATGGTCAACCCTGAATGATTTAGAAATTTTTGACAATATAATGGTCCAAGACAATCCTGAAGGACTTATAACTTAAAAAATATATATACTATTTACCTCCAGAGAGGTAATTGATGGGCTGTAAATTCTGATTGAAGTATACTTTTTAAAAACTTTATTTTTCTTGGGGTTTTTTGTGTTTATGTTTTCTTTTACAAAATCAAAATATATTCTGCATTACTGCACATCTATAATTTATATCAAATTATTACCTTCTCAATGAGAGGAGAGGAAGCAAAGGAGAGACTTTCAAATGCAAAATTTAAAAAAAAAAACCCACAAATGTTTACAATTGTCTTTAATTGTAATTGGAGGAAAAAGTAAAAAAAAAAAAAAAAAAAAAAAAAAAAAAAAAGAAAAGTTAAAAAATAAAACCCCCAGGGTCATAAAGAACACATCTGACACAACTAAACAATTACAACTAATGAACATTCTGTTCACTTTATTTGCATAAATCCTAATTGTTTTCCAAAAATAGTTGCATGACAAATATGGAAATATGTTTAAAAGAATCACACATCCAAATCAAATTATTTGCTGTCTGGGGGAAGGAAGAAGGGAGAAGATTTTGGAATACAAAGTTTTACAAAAATTAATGTTGAACATGTAAAATGTATGAGATTGACTGTCATCTAAGGGAGGGAGTAGAGGGAGGGAGGGGATAATCTGGAAAAATGAATACAAGGGATAATGTTATAAAAAAATTACTCATGCATATATACTGTCAAAATGTATAATTATAAAATTAATAAAAATTTTTAAAAATTACTGTTGAAATTATCTTAACATATTTGGAAAAATAAAATACCATTAAAAATTTTTTTAAATAGATGTGCTGAATCTCAGCTCCACCAACAATGTGCTAGTAGTTTATCTCTCCCAAATCCTTCCAGTTTTGACTACTCTCCCATCTTTGGTCATTTTTGCCAACTTAAATCTATGATTCTATGGTTCCTTTTTCTCACTTTCTACGGCCAGATGAATTTTTAGGCACAAGGTTCTTAGATATCTTATAAATCAAGTTTGTGTCTTGGCAGGAAGTCAAAATATCCTGAAGCCTCTGAAATGTGCTTTTCTCCAAGAATTTTTCCATTGGCCATTAATAAAGATTCTCATTTTTCTCTCTTTTTAATGACTTCAGTGACTTGTTGCAGTCCTATGAAATGTTTGAAAACTAGGCTGTAAAGGATGGAAAGCTCACTCCCAGAGCTCTAATGAATTAATTAATAAATCGTGATGATTGATGATAAGAAACTACTCTGTGTGTATGTGTGAATTCTAAATGAATTATTGTGTTTTCTAGAACATAATTCACTAGAGGTTTTGGTTTGTTTTTCCTGACCTTAATGTTCTGTGGCTTCTCCAAAGTGATATGATCATGTCATCTGCAGAATGATGCTATCACAACTTCTACACCTGGGGCCCCCTTACAATACTGCTGGGATTCGAACCACAAACTTCCTGACTCACAGGGGCTTGATTCTGTGCTGAACTATGCAATTTCAATTTCATTTCATGAAATCTCAGTAAACTGGCAAATTCTGAGAATGGGATATTTAGACTAATTGAATTACAAAATAACTAAAAGATGAACAACTGATTCTCTTGTTTCGACTTTTGTAGTTAAATTCCCTCCTTACCCCCCCAAAAGCAATTGGCCATTTTTCATCCCATATTAAAGATGTTGTGCTGAATATAATCTTTGATTCAAATGCATTTTCTCCTCTGCCTCTCAGAATCTTTATTTTGCTTCTAAGTCCAGTTCAGATAGCATCTCCTATCTGGAGCCCTCCCAATCACTCTTCTGTCCCTTTCTCCAATTGTCAGTGATCGCTCCTTCAAGTTATCTTGTATTACACTCGTCTCTGTATATGCCATATTCCCCAAGGAGAAATATAAACTTCCTGAGGGCAAGGATTAAATTTTTTTTTAATTTCATATCATTGAGCCCGTAACATAGTGCTTTGCACATAGCAAATAAGAAATGTTATTGAGCTGAATATGAGATTTTTGAAGTGGCTCAGTTAGTCAACAAATATTTATTAAGGACAATGCTGGAGATATGAAGAAAGTTTGCAAAAACTCAATCCCACCTCCCAAGGAGATCATCTTTTATTTTTTACTTATTTTATTTATTTATTTATTTGTTTTTCCTCAATAGTTCTTAATTTTTCCAAATACATGTAAAGATAATTTTCAATATTCCCTTTGTAAGACTTTGTGTCCCAGATTTTGCTCCCTCTCACCCTTACCTCCCCCCACTCCAAGACAGTAAGCGATCTGATATAAGTTAAATGTGTAATTCTTTTAAACACGTTTCTGCATTTGTAATGATGTATAAGAAAAATCAAACCCAAAGGGAAAAAAACACGGGGAAAAAAATTAAAATATTATTCTTCAGAGATTACATTTTAATGGGAGGAGACAACACAAAATTAACTAGGAACATATAACATCTATGTAGATTATGTAACCTACCTGTCTTGGAAGAAGTGAACTGTTAGAACCAAGAGGACATTGTGCACAGTAACAATAAGATCATGTTATGATCAACTATGATAAATTTGGCTCTTTGCAACAGACAATAAGGTGATTCAAGGCAATTCCTATAGACTTGGGAAGGAAAGTGCCATCCATACCCAGAGAGAAATATGGAGTCTGAATATGGATCAAAGCATAGTGTTTTTCACCTTTTATTGTTGTTGTTGTTTTTCCTTTCTCATTTTTTTTTCCCTTTTTGGTCTGATTTTTTATTTTTAATTTTTGCCCAGCAGGATGAATATGGAAATACATTTAGAAGAATTGTGCACATTTAACCCATATCAGATTGCTTGATGTCTTGAGGAAGAAGCAGGGGAGAGAAAAAGGAAAAAAGTTTGGAGCACAAGGTTTTGCAAAGATGAATGTTGAAAACTATCTTTGAGTGTATTTGGAAAAATAAAATTCCATTAAAAAAAAATAAAATAAGTGAACTGCCAGCTCGAATTATCTGATCAACCAAATCAGCAAGTATTTATTGAGCACCTGCTCTGAAACCCATTTTGTGTCAGGCATTGTGGAAGAGATGAGAGTAATATAAACATGGTCCTTATCTGCGAGCAGTTTGAAAAATAAATCGAAGGAAGTTTGTCAAAGATGCCCTTTACTGGGCAAGAGATTTCAGGATTGGCAATAGGAATTTGATTACCAAAGAGGAAACGAGCATTTATTAAGCATTCACTGTGTGCTAAGTATTTGCAAATACTATCTCATTGAATCCTCTATCTAGGAGGTAGATTTTATTATTATCCTCATTACACAGTAGAGGAAACTGAATCACGCAGAGTTTAAATAACTTTCCCAGGATTACACAGCTGAGGTCACATTTGAACTCAGGTGCTCCTGACTCTGGTGTTCTATCAACTGAACCGCTTAGCAGCAAATCAGGCCACCAGGGAAATATGATCTTTAAAAATAACAGACAGGCCAGTCAGGAGGCAGTGGGGAAGCCATGAGAAATCAGCATCATCATAATGCTCTCAAAGAATAGAGTTCTGAAAAAGGGGAGCGGACAGAGACAGCTTTGTTAGCCCAGGTGAGAGCTGTTGACAAATATCTGACCCACTTGGTAGGTATGGCTCCTGAAGGGGAAAGAATGGCTTATTAGATTAAGGCAGCTTGGGAAAAAATAAGAATATCTATCTCCCATTGCTATGATTCTCTATGGCAAAGTAATAAATTGGCCCCTGAGCCAGATTCTCAGCACAGACTAAATAGGTGATAGATAGATAGATGGATAGATGGATGGATGAATAGATAGGTAGATGATCGATAGATGAATTAATAGATAGGTAGATGATAGATTAGGTAAAGATAGATAGATAGATAAATAGATAGACAGACAGACAGACAGACAGACAGACAGATAGATAGATAGATAGATAGATAGATAGATAGATAGATAGATGGATGGATGGATGGATGGATAGATAGATAGATAGATAGATAGATGGATGGATAGATAGATAAATAGGTAGGTAGATGATAGCTAGATCTGAAATTCACAGGGTACTCAAATTGACAGACTAAAAGAAACAGGCAAAACAATCTGTATGAAAGGGACTGAAAGAAAGAAAAAATAAAACAGTCCTAATGTTTTTGACTGTGGAATTATTTTCCTTTTTTTTTCTCTCTCCCTTCTGGTTTTGGATACAATTATTTTTCATCCTCACCTTATCTTGTTTCAGCTGATATCAGAATTTCAGCAAACTTTTTATTCACCTTGATATCAGTATGTTTGAGGGAGGAGGGGGCTTATTATCTCTTATCACTCCCTGGGAGTCTGAATAAATTCCCATGATGTAAAGCCATCTCTTTGAGTATAAAAGAGTTTTCATGGCAGAAGTGAGGGGAAGGGGGCCCTTTCTGCTGTTTTCCCCTTTCTCTTCCCCCATAGCTTTTCCAGATGTGGGATCTGAGTATTCTGGGAGAAGATAGCAGAGGATCCTCTGGGGCCCCTGACTCCCCCAAGCTTCACACACCATCTCGGGCTTCATTGGTGAGCAGGAACAGACAGGCTGGTCTCAGGTTACCTGTGGTGAGAAGCGGGCCTGAGTCTGGGAGGGGCGAGGGGGTGTGTGGGCACAGGACTTCAGTGTGAGCAAAGGTTCAGTGGGCAATGCCTGGAGAGATTTCCCATCCTCTGTGGTGGTGGCGGCGGTTGCTCCTATGAAAGCAAAGCCTGGTGCTGGGCCTAGAATTTACTGGTGACTTTCCATCTCTGCTACATCTTATAATTTCTCAGAGTCTAAGAAACTGAAAATTGCTTCAGCCTCTAGGATGGACTGGCCCCATTCTTATTTTTCCCTTTGCTGGATTTTGTGGGCAGCCTCAAAATTGAGAGGTGAGAGGACAGTAACGGTGTCTGTGTCTATCCTTTCTGGAACTGAAGATCTGAGTCAGGACCTGGATCTCTGGCAATAGAGGGGAGACCGTTAGGGAGCCATCTGCGGGCAAGCCTGCAGCTGGCCAGGGGACCACATCCATGGCACAAAGGGATGGATAAATGCTAGTGCTTCCAAAAAGCTGCCCGTCAATCTAGCTCTGTTTCTTGGAACAAGTCTGGAGCAAGTCTGATCTTTGGGGGAGATGGGAGGGCACACAGAGCATCCCATTCTACTCTATTTTTTCAGCACTAATTTTTTTTTTTAATGCAGACATAGAGGCAGCAGAAGGGAAATATGCTCAAAAGCTATTTAATGACCTTTTTGAAGATTACTCCAATGCCCTGAGACCAGTGGAAGATACAGACAAAGTACTGAATGTCACTCTGCAGATTACACTCTCGCAAATTAAAGATATGGTGAGTAACAAAACATGGGTGCCAGTTAGGACAGCAACCTTCTTTTCTATCGAAACAGCTTCTTAACTAGGGTAGGGAGATGTTATGGGAGCAAGAGGTATTTTGTGGAGCCTTTAATGGGAGATGGACAAGATAAAGGTGAGAGGTCTTCCCTTCACAAAGGTGTGAATTTCACTGCTATTTCCTCATGTGTGAAAGTAGGAAAATATTCTTTCTCCTGCTCAGCAGTCGGGTAAGTGAATGAGCAAAATAAAACTGTCTGGGAGAGCTTTAAAATCTGCTTAAAGAAAGAAAATAAAAAAGAAAAAGAAAGAAAATAGATGTGTGTAGGTGTTTAAAGGATACTATTTTTAATTCTGCATTTAAGACTATAGTTAGAAGATTTCACCTTTCTTCTCTGCATTATAGATATATACGTGTTCTCTGTGCCTTTCTGTCTCTGTTGATCTCTCTGAACGTGTCTTTGTCTTTTTGTCTCTATCTCTGAATCTGTCTCTGTTTCTCTCCTTTTCTGTCTCCTTCCCCCCCTTTTCTTTACTCTTTCTCTCCTCTCTCCTTTCTCACTTTGTTCTCTTTCTCTTCTCTCTCCCTCTTTTCTTTTTTTCTTCCCTCTCTTTTCTTTTTCTCTTCTCTTTTTACTCTTTCTCACTCTCCTTGTATGTTTTCATGAGAAATTTGATCTGTTCATCAAATAGGACCTGAACATTTGCCCATTTTAAGCTCAGACTAACTTTTTAAAAATGGGCTTCTCAGTTAACTTAAGGAAGTAGACTTTTATAAGCTACTAGTTGTAGCTGTAACTGTAAGGCCTTGAAATAAATATGGTCATAAAGCAGAAGAGGACAATATATTCTAGCGACAGGATACATCTGCTTGAGTTATTGCCTAGAAATATCTACATCCCAAGTCCCCTTGCAGGATGAAAGAAACCAAATTTTGACAGCCTATCTGTGGATTCGCCAAATCTGGTACGATGCATATCTCAAGTGGGATAGAGACCAATATGATGGACTGGACACCATCAGGATCCCCAGTGACTTAGTATGGCGGCCAGATATTGTTCTTTATAACAAGTAAGTTGGAATCAAAACTAACAGCGTGGTGGGATTGTCACAACTTTGGCGTGTATTTCAACTGCTGATTTGTCTGAATCTAAGCATGATGAAGAAAAGCTTTTCCAAGCAGGCAAGAAACGAAGCCCTTATTGTGTAGGAACTGAACATCCACTCTAATGAAACATTTAATATATTTTTGCCTCTCTTCTGGTTTAGATTTCCTTAGTATCTGTGTTTGTGGGAGCTCTGAGTATATTCATGGCTATCAAATAATATTTTTGTCCCTAATTCTAACATAATAGGAACAATCTGAGGTGTGCCACTAATAATAGCTAGTATTTATACAGCAATTTAAGATTTGCAAAGTGTTTTATTCTTATTTTAAATATATTTGTATAAGAAGGATATCATTATAAAATATATTGATATCACTATAATATATTTAACATGTATAAGCCTGCTTGCCATCTAGGGGAGGGAGTGGAGGGAGGGAAGGGAAAAGTCAGAACAGAAGGGAGTACAAGGGATAATGTTGTAATAAATTACCCAGGCATATGTTCTGTTAGTAAAAAGTTATAATTTTTTAAATGATAAAATTTAAAATATATATTGATATCATATCATACTTATTAAATATATTATCTTCATAACAATCCTGTAAGTAGCGACATTATCCCCATTTTTCCCGATGAGGGAACAGACTGAGCAAAGTTAAATGACTTGTTGAGAGTCACACAGCTGGGAAGTATCTGAGACAGAATTTGAAATCAGGCCTGTCAGATTCTGGGTTTTTAGCTGTCTATTTAGAACAAGAAAGGGAAACATAGTCATGATGCTATTCTTTTTTTTTTTTTTTAATGTATTTTTATTTTATTTTATTGAAGTTTTTATTTTCAAAACATATGCAAGGATAATGTTTTCAACACTGATTCTTGAAAAATCTTGTGTTCCAATTTGCCCCCTTCCCTCCACCCCCTCCCCTAGATGGCATGTAATCCAATATATGTTAAATGTATCTTAAATCCAAAATGGGCATACATATTTCCACAATTATCAGTCTGCACAAGAAAAATCAGATCAAAAAAATGAGAAAGAAAATAGAATTCAAGCAAACCACAACAAAAAGAGTGAGATGCAATGTTGAGTTCCCACAGTCCTGTCGCTAGCAGTAGATGGCTCTCTCCATCGCAAGATCCTTGGAACTGGTCTGAACATGGTGCTGTTCTCTAGCCTTGTTCCAGAGGCTAGCACGGTACATGGCCCACAGAAGAAGTGGAGGCAGAGGGTCCTGTGCTTCTTGGGGAATCAAGTAAATGATGTGCAAATAGACGCCGATTAGTTTTTCATAAACAACTTGGAAACTTTAAATGATATGGTTGTAGACCAGGAGACGAATAGGCAGTGTAATGGATAGACTCTGGGCTTTCGAATTCAAAGCCCATCCCAGATGCTGGAAACTGGGTGACAAAGGGCACATCTCCTCAGTTTTTCATGGACATCTTAAATTCAACATATTCATTATAGAACTCATTACTTTCCTCCTTCCCTCAACTGGCCCCTCCTTTAATCTTTCCTGTTGAAGGCACCGTCACCCACCCCCCTGTTACCCCTACATATTACCCCTACATGCCTAGGGTATATAACTTTGCAGTCATCCTTGACCTGAATTCATCCCCTTACTAACTGAATGACCTTAGACAAACCATTTAACTCTATCTGCCTTGGTTTCCTCGTCTATGATATCGGGGTAACACTAGTCTCCACCTTTCAGAACTGTGGGGAAGATCAAATGAGATCATATCGGTGAAGTACTTAGCCCAGTGCCTGGCACACAGTAGGCATTCTATAAATGCTAGCTATTATTATGATTGGTTGTTGACCTTCATTCTCAAAGAAAATCAAAATGACATCACTATGTTAGAGTTAAGTTATAGTGTGTCCAACTGTGGCTGATCAGACTAGCATGTGCTCGGAACGCTCTGCCACAAATAGTCCCTGTGAAGATTTGGGGTACGTTCTCCAGCTTTGTGCAGCTTGAGTTTCTTCTGAGCTGATTCAGTTCTGCTTTGCTCCCAGAGCACAGCCCCTTCTCTGAGGGAGGCACGCCACGCTGGACGTCCTGTGCCAGTGTCTCCCGTGCCATGTGATCTAAAGTTCTTAAGAGTTGTATCACTTGAATTGAATCAAGTACCAATATTGATTCTACCTCCAAAACATATCTCCTTCGAGTTCCTTCTCTCTACTCACCATATGAGTATACTCATGTAAATGGGTATAATCCATGTCATCTGAAACTTCCTAATTACCTCCCTGTTTCCAGTCTATTTCCTCCCAGTCTGTCCTTTACAATCCATACCACCATCAAAACAGTCTCATTAAAATATTCAAAAACATTAAATTGTTCCCATGGCCTCTAGGGTAAAACTTAAACTCCTCTGCCTGGCATTTAATACTCTTGATTGTAGCTTAGGGCTACATTTCCATCCTTCAACCACTCTTCTTCCCAAATTCCACCTTTGTCTCTCAAGCTTGATGCTCCTCCCATCTCTGTGCAATTATAACAGCACTCCCCCAAGACTGGAGTGCTTTCCTTCCTCATCCCCCTCCTCGGAATCCTTGTCTTCCTTCAGCACTTGGTTCCAGAGCCATCTAGTCTACGAAACTTTCCCTAATCTCTCCTTCTTCCCATCCCAAGTTGTTGCTATTTTCTCCCTTCCATTCAGAAGAGTTGTTTCAGGGAACAATTCAACAGGACTAAAAAGGTAAAACAGAAAGCTGATTCATAAATAATTCTGAACTTTTGATCCTAAATTGTTTTTTAATTGTGTACAACTCTTGATATCTCCATAGACCAGAGCAAGCCAGTGCTATCCATGTTTTGTTTTTTGTTTGTTTGTTTTCCCCACAACCAGGAAATACTTGAGGTCACATTTGAACTCTCCTAAATACTTCCTTGAGCCTAAGTAACAACAAACTAGTGGAGATTCTGGTGTAGAGAGTTAAAAAATAAGAGAGCTACTTTGGGGGAATGGGAAAAATTGGGAAGGGAAAGAGCTGATGAATTAAACTGCAATCTAATTAGCAACTTTTTTTTTTTTTTTTTTTTTTTTTTTTTTTACTTCTTCCCTCTGCCTTAGAGCTGATGATGAATCTTCAGAGCCAGTGAATACAAATGTGGTCCTCAGATATGATGGGCTTATTACTTGGGATTCCCCGGCTATCACCAAGAGTTCCTGTGTAGTTGATGTATCTTATTTCCCTTTTGATGATCAGCAGTGCAACCTGACCTTTGGTTCCTGGACCTATAATGGTAATCAAGTGGATATATTTAATGCATTGGAGAGTGGCGATCTCTCTGATTTCATCGAAGACGTGGAGTGGGAAATCCATGGGATGCCCGCAGTGAAGAATGTGATCACTTATGGATGCTGCTCTGAGCCATACCCGGACATAACCTTCACCCTTATTCTGAAGAGGAAGTCGTCTTTTTATATCGTTAACTTGTTGATCCCATGTGTGCTAATATCTTTTTTGGCTCCCCTGAGTTTTTACCTCCCAGCAGCTTCTGGGGAAAAAGTGTCCCTGGGAGTCACTGTGCTCTTGGCCATGACTGTATTTCAATTAATGGTTGCAGAGATTATGCCTCCTTCTGAGAACGTCCCTCTGATAGGTGAGTAGTATTAATAGCCGTTATGTGAAGATGGCTATGTGCTCAAAATGAATGAGCCACAGCTTGACTTCGGTGATAATGATGAGGAGGGTGAGGAGAAGAAAGAGGAGGAGGAGGAGGAGGATGCAGGGAGACATATTAGGTGGTTATTAAATTGCCATTGTATTTCTATTGTCTTTAACATGCTTAATAAATGCTCCTTGGATCTTGGATCAGTCCGTTCCAGATCATTACATAATTGATTTGCTGTTGGCAATTGACCTAAATCACAGATTGTTAGAATTGAAAAGGAATCCAAAAGTCATCAAATTCAACTCTTTTACAAGTTGTTTTCTGATATGGGGGATTTAATTTAGAGTTGGGAATTTTGATGTTTAATCCAATCGAGTTCTATCTGCTCTTTAAAACTAGAATGAACAAAGGTTTTGAATTGGGAAGTGCATACGGGATAGAGGTAGAAGGGGGGAGAAAAAGCTGTTTTTAATGTAAATTATTATTGTTATTGTTTTCATCTAAGGCAAATACTATATAGCAACAATGGCCCTGATAACAGCGTCCACTGCACTGACCATCATGGTGATGAACATCCACTTCTGTGGGGCTGAAGCCAAACCAGTGCCCCAGTGGGCAAGGATAGTCATCCTGAAGTACATGTCCAAGATCTTATTTGTGTATGACGTCGGGGAAAGCTGCACCAGCCCGCGCCATAGCAAAGACAGTCACCAGAAGGACTATGCAGAGACGCATCGGAAAGGACTCAAGAACAGAGACAATAACATTGTCCGGAAGAAGGAAATCAATAGACTTTTAAATAATGACTTGGGAGCTCAGGGCGAGAATCCCAAAGAGGCAGACAGTTATTGCGCCCGGTACCTAACCCTGACCAGGAATATTGAGTACATTGCCAAGTGCCTCAAAGATCACCGCACCAATAACGCAAAAGGAATTGAATGGAAGAAGGTGGCAAAAGTGATCGACAGATTCTTCATGTGGATCTTTTTCATCATGGTGTTCGCTATGAGTATTTTGATTATAGCTAAAGCGTAATCTGGAAGGTAGAAAGAATGCTGGATCTGGGAGTCAAGATTCAGAATCTTTCTACTGTAGCCTAGGACAATGGTGATCAAGTTTTTTAAAGTTATAGAACTATATATTTCCTGCAATCTTGATCAAGTGGTAAAGTGTTAATTCTATATTAAGGCCTTGATTCTCTAACAAACAAATTCATGCTCTTTCACACTGGATAGATATTCTCTATCAAATAACTGAGGAGTCAGTATTATTTAAAATGCATAAAGGCTTCACACACACACAGACACAGCCTCTCAAAAAGAAATAAAAATATTAGTACCATTCTAGAAAAAAACAAAACAAAAATAAAACCATGATCTTCTATTCTAATCATAAATTGAACTTGTCTGTTAGAGAATCAAGGTCTTAATACAGAATTAAAATAAATTATAAATCATAAATCTCCTTTAAAGACATTTCTGATACTTGCTGGCAAATAAAAGGGGCATAATTTTTGGTGATGGGGAAGGAAGATCATTTTTGAACCTAGTTATACAAAGATTAACTAAAAGTCACCATGAGCCCCATTCCCATTTGGGATGTACTAGATCAAGTGCTTTATCAAGGTTACAATCTCCCTACCACTGGAGGTCTTCTAGTAGAGGCTAGATGACCATTTATGTGGGATAATGTAAACAGAATTCATAATTTGGATAAGTCCTGGAGTCATTGACCTCTGACTTTGTTCCCTTCAGGAACTCCTTGAAGACAGAAAGCTTCTCTTTTGCATGGTTTACATGTGTCCAAAAAGCATAAATCTATGTTATCTGACTTAGTAGGTGGGTGACGCAGGCTTTACAAAAGGCAATAATACTAACAATCAATGTGCAAAACTCATTGACAAACCACCTGATAGATCCCCTTTTTCTTTCTTGGGATACTCATGAATTCATTTTTCCTTCTGCTTTCTGGATATATGGATAACCAGTTGTTGATGCAACTTAAGAAACCTTACCCAACAGTCTTAGCTTAAATGTTTCAAGATTGCAGCAGTCCCCACAAAACTACAGAGCTCTACATGGGAAGCTTTTCTCCTCCAATGCCCAGCTTTGTATTTTTATTTTAAGACTCTGGCTATCAAGTTTTTTTAAAGTTAAAGAATCACATATATCTATTCTGAAATCTTGATGAAGTAATGTTTTAACTCTATATTGATTTTATTTTAATTCTGTATTAAGACCTTGATTCTCTAACAGACAAGTTCAAGTTCTACCATTCTGGAGAAGGGATCTGGGTACAGGTTCTGTGATGGATGAATTGTCTGCTGTCTGGCAGAAAGGCTCAAGCTGCCTGTTGGGTTGGCGTAGTGATACTAGAAAACAGGCTGTTGCTCAGGAAGGGATGGCAGTTTGCATCAGTGGATGCAAACTCACACTAATGAAATCATGGGTCCTTGTCAAAAATTATAAAAGAATGTGTGTATACACATATAGTTATATACATACATGTACATATATATTTACATATAAATACATAGATTATGCTATAGTGATAATAAAGCAATAATAATACTGTTTTTTAGAAAATGATCCACATTGGGCACTTATAGAATGCTGGTTCGTTAATTGAACCATATTGCTATTTTTTAAAAAAGGAAAGAGGATTGGGAAGGATTTGTGAAGATATTACTAATAATGAAAATTATAAGATAGTAAGAAAATAAAGTTAGGAATAGAAATCAGGGGGTTGTAATAATATTTCTGTTGTTTCTTATTGTTCAGTCCTGTCGGATTCTTTGTGACCCCATTTGGGGTTTTCTTGGTAAAGATTTTGGAGTGGTCTTCTATTTTCTTCTCCAGTTCATTTTATAAGAAACTGAGGCAAATGGGATTATGTGACTTCCCCAGGATCTTATGACAAGAACTTAGTTCTTCCTGATTTCAGGTCTGGCACTCTATCCATTGTACCACCTAGCTGCTCTATAGTAAAATTACTCTGGTTTTTATGTTATTTCTCAGGGTCACAATAAAATAAATGGAACTTATTTTTCATCTGCTACTGGTTACTCTTTGGTACTGAGCACTCTTGTAGTTAGAAACAAATATGTCACTACAGGGTATAGATGATGGTGAATTCTGGAGATTAAAAAAAAAAAGTTCACATTTATATCCAAGGCGTCCCTAAAATCTAAGTGTATTGCTCTCCTTTGGGAGACCCTAGATATCACTTTCGGATTTACAAAGTGCATTCCTTACAACTGATTAGACACTATAGCATTATTCTCACCCTCCAGATGGGGAAACTGAAACTCAGGACTTGCCCAGGGTTGCAAAAATGGGGAGTATCTAAGCTGAGATCAGAACTTATGTTTTTCCTAACTCCACGCCCAGCTTTTTTTTTTTTCTTTTTTTTAACTTTTTATTACTCTATTCCTTGAAGGGAAAAGATTTGGAAATAATATCCTCCCACAAACCTATTAGAGTGAAAGTTCCAAGGTGACAAAGGAAATGTCTTCATATGACATTGCCAATGCCCATTGGATGAACAATGGAAATATTTGTTACATTGAATTGCTTTAAAATGTGAAATAAATCTGGGCCTTTCGCACACAAAAAAACCAGGTCTAAATCAATATTTTTTCCCACCTTTTGTCTCTTCACACTGATGAAATGCTCTGGAGAAACCCAATGGACAGCTGGGGAATTGTTGAGATCTGGGGAACCCAGTTTGAAAGCCCTTATATAGATGGAGAGATCTGTTTTGGGGTCCAAATGCTAAGCAGTATTTCCATCCTCCTCCTCCCTGCTGCCCTCGGTAACACTGAGGGCTGTGGAATAAAAGCCTTCTGGGTTTCAGTATTACCCAGACTGATTACTTCATTCACAGGAGGGAAAAGTTAGAAGCTGACCTACTTGGTACCTAAGCCCAAAGAAGTGAATTAATTACCTTGTTTGGGTCACTGGGGACTTGAAACAACGATCTCCAACACCATATAGAATCTTGGCCCTGCTGAGATGAATTCCAGGCTAAAGTTCATGTGATAACCCTTGTTTTCCTAATTGTTTCAATTAATAAGCCATGCCTGGATTGAGGGGTAACGGAAAACCTTGGAGGGTCAAAATATAGAGACTCCATGTCATTCTTCTAGGAAATTCAGCCCCAGAAGGGGCTTTGCATCATCAAAGAAATGATCTCTTGAATTCTTAATGACAGGTTTTGTGTGGAGTAATTAAAGCTGTAAGTGTATCTGGACCTTCATATATAATGTAAAGTCATAAAGCATAAAGCCATTGAGATTCTCCTGTTCACATGTTCTGGGCCTGGATCCCAAGATCAGCTGCTAAGGAAGGCAGATGGCAGGAATCCAGAGTGTTCTTTGCACTTTGAAATAATCTTCCTCATCCGGTGTACCAGGTGTGACCAGCCCCTACCTTCCAGCAATCTGGAAAGCTGCTGTTGCTCAAAAGAGCCCTGTGGTGCTTTAGAATCCATAGGTCAGGTAGATCTAGAGCTGGAAAAGTCCTCTAGAGATTACCTTGTGCATTTTAGAGAAAAGGTTATTCTTAGGCCATTTCTGACTTTTTGTGACCCTGTTTAGAGTTTTCGTGGTAGGTATACTGAAGTAGTTTGCCATTGCCTTCTCTGGCTCGTTTTACAGATGAGGAAACTGAGGCAAATAGGGCCTAGTGACTTGCCCATGGTCACTCAGCTAGTAGGTGTCTGAGGTCAGATTTGAATTTAGGAAGATGAGACTTTGTGATTCCAGGCTTGGCATTCTATGCACCAGCTAGCTGGCTCTGTATTTTCAAAGGCTGGCCCAAATTCAACATTGGATTTATATTGGTTCAATTGCACATTCATTAAGTGCTAACTGTATACATCATGTCTTGAAAATCTTAGTGAAGCTATTAAAATATAAAACTAGTAAGATTTTCAGGACACCTGGCTTCTGGGCTTCCTTCAAGACGGTTCAAATCCTGCCTTTCCTAGCATCCTCTTCCCAGACTCACCTCTAATGCTTTCTCTTAAAACGGGAACACTACTGCATTATTGGTGAAGTTGTGAACTGATCCAACCATTCTGGAGAGCAATCTGGAACTAGACCCAAAGGGCTCTCAAACTGTGCATAACCTTTGACCCAGCAGTGTCTCTAGTGGGTTTGTATCCCAAAGAGATTATAAAAAGTGGGAAAGGACCCGCATGTGCAAAAAATGTTTGGAGCACTTTTTTGTGGTGGCAAAGAATTGGAAAATGAGTAGATCCCCATCAATTGTGGAATGGCTGTTGTGATATATGGAAGCAATGGAATATTGTTATTCCATAAAAAATGATGAACAAAGTGATTATAGAAAAGCCTGGAAAGATTTATATAAACCGATGCTGTGCGAAACAAGCAGAACCAGGAATACATTGTACACAATAATGATCAACTATGAAAGACTTGGTTCTTTTCAGTACTTCAGTGATCCAAAGCAATCCCAATAGACTTTGGACAGAAAATACCATATGCAACCAAAAAAAGAACTAAGGAGACTGAATGTAAATCAAAAATTAATTTTTTCTGGGTTTTTTTCTGTTACCTCTCCCATGGTTTTTCCCTTTTGCTCTGATTTTTCTCTCCCAACATAATCCATAAAACAATGGGTATTAAAAATAAAATTTTAAAAATAGATAAGGAAACTGAAAAAAAAATATATTAGCTTCTTTTACATAGTACAGCTCTTGTATGGGGATGTAGTCATTGGAAAGTCTCTTTTATCTGAATGTCCGGAAGGCAGGGCTGGGTCTTTGTCTGTCCAGCCCTTAACACCCTAACTGGCACAGAGTAAGCACATCAAAAATACTTGTTGACTATAAAAGCAAAAAGAAAAGTCTCAGGCTTGAAAGACTTGATATCCTCTAAGATCCTTTTCAAGCCCTTCCTACAAGGAGAAGAGAGGGCAGGGCAAGGGGGAAATGAAGAGAATTCTATTGTAAAAATATGGATTAAAGGCTTGCTGTTGAGCCACTGAGTGGCTCAGTGCTGGATGCTAAGGACAAAAATGAAAAAGCAATAATTAGCATTTATGTTAGAAGTTTGCAAAAATATGTATGTATACATACACATATAATATGTAGTCTATGAGTGATATTACATATATATATATATATATATGTATATAAAATGTCTATGTTTGGGAATTATATTCTCATTTAATTGAGCATGTTCCCTGCCTTCATGGAGCTTGTGGTCTACTAGAAAAGAAATGTATGTACAACAATGCATTGTTGTTGTTACATCTAACTCTTCCTGACTCTATGATGCTAATGTTGGCCATGTGGTTTTCTTGGCAAAGATACTGTATTTGACATTTCCTTCTCCACTTATTAAGGTAAATAAGTGACTTGTCCAGGATCACACAACTAGTTAAGTGTCTGAAGCTACTTCAGGGCTTCCTGACTCCAGGCTTAGTGCTGTATTCATTGAACCACTTCATTGTCTTCACAAATATACATATATATGTGTATAAGTTTGTGTGTATTTACACACACACACACACACACACACACACACACACACACACTCACATGGAATTGTTTATTCTTTTTGAAGAAGACCAAAGACTTTGTGGGGTGACTGTCAGAAAATAAACTAGATTTAAGTGAGGCAGGTTCCTTGAAATCTTCAGCCTAATTCTCTTCCAGATCTTCAGAATGCAGGACCAAGACAAGTCAGGATTAGTGGTGACCATCGGGGATGCCATGGATGCCGTGAGTGTCATAGTTGTCTGGCCACCCTCACAGTTAATGGAAGAAATTGTTGTCTCATCCATCCATTCGAAAGGGAAGAAATCTTCACGTGCTTTAGGGAGAATTCCCCTAACTCACGGATGGGTTTGAGGCCTGGAGTTACCTTCAATCTGGTTTAGCCATCTGCCTGGATGGCTTCACTGGGGTGGCCACATGTGCATACTACAGGTGAGAGTGGGGAGGGTGAACCTCAAAGATGGATGAATAGTCCTGAAAAAGGCTCAGCAAGCCCTCATGTCAGAGGTGCCAGAACCCTAATATATTATAAAGAGGTAAAGATATGTGTGTGTATATGTATATATAGTGATATCTCTCTTTAATCTCTATCCATCCATTTCTCTATCCATCCATCCATTCATTTATCTATCTATCTGTCTGTCTGTCTGTCTATCTATCTATGCTACAAGGTGGAGTATAATGGGTACAAAGACAGAAACCAGAAAGGAGGGAGGGGCCTCATGGGAGTTGCTGAGACCTGCTCAGAAGGAGGGTGGAGGGGATCAGGAATTAAAGCCAATGAAATGTGCCCTCACACTCTCTCTCCTTCATCTGCAGAATTAGCTACAAGGCAAAAAGCCATATTTTGCTAGTGCTGGACTACAAGATCCAAAAGGAATCCACCCCATTCTAGGTCAAATGGCCTGCAGAGGTGTGGGCTCCCTGGCTTTTCTCTTAACTATTCTGAATTGCTCATTTCCTGCCACGTCCTAACCCGAAATACAAGTTCCAGAAGTTGAAATGAAAGAGGCAGAAGATCCTTTTTCTCTGTATTATTGATGACTCAGGTGTCATTCATCACAGCTTTTGTTCAAAGGGCTGGAACTTAAAATCAACAAAGGAAACAGAAAATTGTAAAGAGCCAAAGCAGTGGGGGGTTTGGCCTTCTCTCTCCCTGCTGCTGCACTTACCTGGTCTGGCATGAGTGGGGGGGCACTCTCAGGATCCAAATGAGCACTTCTGGGGGAGCCCGGGAGCTGCTGGTAGCAGCGGGAGTCTCCTTGGAGACACTGTGGCCTGTTAGAAAGGGTCTGGACCTTCACTCTTTGCCAAAGACGGATGATGATGATGATGGTGATGATCTGGGCTCTGACTTGCTTAGACTCATGACCTTAGGTGCTTTCTATCAAAGGAACTCTGTAAAGTCGGGATTATAGCAGTCATATTACCTGCCCACAGCCCAGAGCAAGCTTTTGTGTGTGTTTAACATATAGTTTTAAATTATTGAAATGGGTCATCAGAGCAACTACTTGAATGTATT
Source organism: Sminthopsis crassicaudata (assembly GCF_048593235.1). Classification (NCBI taxonomy): domain Eukaryota; kingdom Metazoa; phylum Chordata; class Mammalia; order Dasyuromorphia; family Dasyuridae; genus Sminthopsis; species Sminthopsis crassicaudata. The sequence goes on from NC_133622.1 coordinate 30,445,736, forward strand.
TAAGTTGGAGGGGAAGTAGTGCAGGGATGTTGCTGATGGCAACTTAAACTTTTGGAGACCCATAGATTGTGTATTTGATGGAAGGGGTGGTCACGGTGAACTATGGATCACTGCCAAGCCCTGTGATTCTGGACATTCTGAGGCAATGTGGTGCAGGGACCTTGGGGACGGAAAGGTCTGGTTTTGAATCTCAGCTCAAAAGCCTGTGAACAGTAGCAGTCTGGCGCAATCACTTACCCTCCCACAATCTCAGTTCTCACATTCATGAGAATATCTGTCGTACTTATCTCACAGGATTGTTGTGAGGGCCAAGTAATTACAATAAAGGTGGTGAAGATGATGATTGGTGGTGGTGATGGTAGTGATGGTGATGATGATGGTGATGATGATGGTGATGATGGTGATGATGGTAGTGATGGTGATGATGGTAGTGATGGTGATGATGGTGATGGTGATGATGGTAGTGATGGTGATGATGATGATGATGATGATAGTGACGAAGGTAGTGATGATGATGATGGTGATGATGATGGTGATGATGGTAGTGATGATGATGATGGTGATGATGGTAGTGATGGTGATGATGATGATGATGATAGTGACGAAGGTAGTGATGATGATGATGGTGATGATGATGGCGATGATGGTGATGATGATGGTAGTGATGGTGATGATGGTGATGATGTTAGTGATGGTAGTGATGATGATGATGGTGATGATAGTAGTGATGGTGATGATGATGGTGATGATGGTGATGATGATGGCAATGATGGTGATGATGATGGTAGTGATGGTGATGATGGTGATGATGGTAGTGATGGTGATGATGGTGACGATGATGGTGATGGTGATGATGGTAGTGATGGTGATGATGATGGCGATGATGGTAGTGATGGTGATGATGGTGATGATGGTAGTGATGGTGATGATGGTGATGATGATGGTGATGATGGTAGTGATGGTGATGATGATGGCGATGATGGTAGTGATGGTGATGATGGTGATGATGGTAGTGATGGTGATGATGGTGATGATGATGGTGATGATGGTGATGGTGGTGATGATGGTAGTGATGGTGATGATGGTGATGATGATGGTGATGATGGTGATGATGGTAGTGATGGTGATGATGGTAGTGATGGTGATGATGGTGATGATGGTGATGATGGTAGTGATGGTGATGATGGTGATGATGGTGATGATGGTAGTGATGGTGATGATGGTGGTGATGGTGATGATGATGGTAATGATGGTGATGATGATGATGATGGTGATGATGGTGGTGATGGTGATGATGATGGTAATGATGGTGATGATGCTGATGATGGTGATGATGGTGATGATGGTGATGATGATGGTGATGATGGTGATGATGGTGATGATGGTAGTGATGGTGATGATGGTGATGATGGTGATGATGGTAGTGATGGTGATGATGGTGATGATGGTGGTGATGGTGATGATGATGGTAATGATGGTGATGATGATGATGATGGTGATGATGGTGGTGATGGTGATGATGATGGTAATGATGGTGATGATGGTGATGATGGTGATGATGATGGTGATGATGGTGATGATGGTGATGATGGTAGTGATGGTGATGATGGTGATGATGGTGGTGATGGTGATGATGATGGTAATGATGGTGATGATGGTGATGATGGTGATGATGATGGTGATGATGGTGATTACAATTATGGAGCAAGAATTACCGGGATCTCCATTACCTGAAGGTTATGCTTACATTTCAGGAGATGATTTTTGAGGGGCCCAGTTGTAGGTCAGTAGGCCCAGAGGAGGTGAGGGTGGTGAGAGATATTAATAATTACCAGCTCCTGAATATCCATGAATTGCAGTTTGTGGCCCTAAAGAAATTCTTCCAACCCCAGGCCTTAGTCTTAATCTGACCTCCTCGGGTTTGTGCATTTGACCAGCTCACTAGTCCTTATGGAAATGAATACCCTCTTGGGGGTCAATGAGTCCAGCTATGCCTGGGGAGTCCATCCATCTTCTCAAAGCAATATTTTTTGGGGTGGGACAGACTGGGAATGGGACCCAAAAGTTGATCAAGATATAGACAGACACGTCTTCTCGCACCCTCTCTGTATGAGAATGTTCATGGGCTGTGGATGTTATTTGAACCACCCTGTCGTTATTAGGGTGGCTAAGATTAAGTATCTGTTCCTTGATAAAGGAGCATTTATGAAGTGCCTACTACTACACAGCCGACGTTTTGATTAGTGCCAAGGTGGAATGGGGGGAGATGAAAGATAAACATCCTATGTTTTTAAGTGACTTTCAATCTATCCCACCACATGGTAGTGATCTGGCTGAGAAATGTGCTCCGTGTTCATATCCCCATCATTTTGACGAGCCTGTCTTTGCTTTCTCTGACCTTCTCTTTCTTTTCCTTCAAGGTCCTTTAAGACCTCTCATACTTCATGAAGCTTCCTCTGGAAGTAATCCTTCCCCGCCCCCACTTTATTTTGCAGTTATGGACATATTTTATCTTTCCTGTTATTAGCTTGTAAGCTCTTTGAGGTCAGGAATTCTGAGCCATGAGCCTTTGTATTGTGCACATAGTAGACACTTAAATGCTGGCTACCTTTAGTTCTAGATTCCTTTAGGCCAAGGAGTACTATAGTACAAATAAATAAAGTGGAGGGAGAATAAAATAAATGAACAATAATAAATAAATAATAGTAATAATAATAAAATAGAAAAAATAAGAAGAATCTATCTTTAGGGATGATCCTACAGTCTTCCGGGAGAACCCTCATTATTTATCCACCTCAAGTCACTTTTGATTGGTGCTTGAAGCAAATTTTTCTTTTCCTTTTTTTATTGTAGCTTTTTATTTACCAGACATCTGCATGGGTAATTTTTCATCATTGATAATTGCCAAACCTTTTGTTCCAACTTTTCTCCTCCTTCCCCCACCCCCTCTCCCAGATGGCAGGTTGACCAATACATGTTAAATATATTAAAGTCTAAGTTAAATACAATATATGTATACATGTCCAAACAGTTATTTTGAAGCAAATTTTTCTAAAACGGACCTGTCTCCAGAATGCTCTGCCTGGTCAACCTTTCCTGGATCTGCCCAAAATAAGGGAAAGTATGGTAGAAACAGCTCCATGATGGGAGTGGGATTCCCCGGAGTCTAGCCCCGGCGCTGTCTTATTTATAACCGGTGATCACATGGGCATCTCCAATAATGTCTCTGAGCTTTGGTTTCTTTCATTTCATTTTTTTTAATTTCAAAAATTTTATGTATTTTTGTTTGTTTCTTTCCTTTTTGTAAAAATTAGCTTAATGACGTCAACCTCTCCATTCCCCCGGGGTCCCTGGAAGCAGCAGCAAACACCTGTAAGTTCTCAAAATTGGTCTTAGGAGCAGCTTGGATCTCTTGTTTTTGCCTCCCCCTTTGCACCCTCTTCTCTGGTATCCACAATCCTCGATTCCCATGGATTTCCTAGGTAATATATTTGCATTTAATAGGGGCTTCTGGAAGAATGCTCTAACCCTAAAGAGTAACTCAAATGATTGGAGTCTCAAGTGCAAGTGGACAGGAGGGGAGGGAGGAAGAGGGGGAAAGGGAAAGGAAGGAGGGAGGAAAAGATGGAGAGATGGAGAGAGACAGAGAGAAAAGAGATACCAAGAGACAGAAAGACAGACACACCGACCAACAGACGAGAAACAGAAAGAGACCCAAGACACACAGAGAAAGACAGAGATAGAGATAGAGATACAGAGAGACAGAGAAGGAAGGAGAAAGAGACACAGAGACTGAGACATAGCAATAGAGACAAAGAGACAGAAAGACAGAGAGATACAGAGACCCAGAGACAGAGAAGGAAGGAGGGAGAAAGGAAGAGAAAGAGACAGAGAGAGAGAAAGAAAGAGAGAGACAGAGACAGAGACAGAGAGAGACAGAGAGAGACAGAAAGAGAGAGAGAGACAGAGAGACAGAGACAGAGACAGAGAGAGACAGAGACAGAGACAGAGACAGAGAGACAGAGACAGAGAGAGACAGAGAGACAGAGATAAAGAGAGAGACAGAGAGAGAGAGAGAGAGACAGAGAGACAGAGAGAGAGACACACACAGAGACAGAGACAGAGAGACAGAGACAGAGACAGAGACAGAGAGACACACACAGAGACAGAGACAGAGACAGAGACAGAGAGAGACAGAAAGACACAGAGAGAGACAGAGAGAAAGAGAGCGTCAGAGAGAGAGAGAGACAGAGAGAGACAGAGACAGAGAGAGAGAGAGAGACAGAGAGAGAGACACACACAGAGACAGAGAGACAGAGACAGAGAGAGAGACAGAGAGAGAGAGACAGAGAGACAGAGAGAGAGAGACACACACAGAGACAGAGAGACAGAGACAGAGAGAGAGACAGAGAGAGAGAGAGAGAGAGAGAGAGAGAGAGAGAGAGAGAGAGAGAGAGAGAGAGAGAGACAGAGACAGAGACAGAGACAGAGACAGAGACAGACAGAGACAGAGACCGTGCAGCCGGAGCACGTGGGCCGCCCTCCGGGCCGGGCTCAGGGCGGGCACCGCTCGGCTGGCACAGCGCTTGCGGCAGACACTCGGGGAATGATCTGGCTTGGACCAGCTCACCCGAGAAGCGAAGGCGGGGCGCGGCCCGAGGCCCAACACCTCTTCCAGCTCCAAAAATCGTCATTGATGGAAGGGGTCTGCCAATGAAGGTCCAAAGGCGGCTCTGAAGCCGGTAATTCGTGGCGTGACCACTAGGGGTCCCAGGCGCTCTGTGCTCTTCCCCGGGCCTTAAAAGCGAGATCAGGGACATCAGTCTCCTCTGGGAAAACTCCGGGCCAGCTTGGAGCGGGCGGGCCAGGCTCCCAGCGGGATGGGAGGGGCCCAGAGAGCATCCAGGCCCATGGAGCAGGCGGAAGGGAGAGAGAGAAGAAGAAAGAAGGAAAAGAAGTAAAGGAAGGAAGAGAGGAAGGAAAAGAAGGAAGGAGGGAAAGAAAAAGGAAAAAGGGGGAATGAAAGAAGAAAGGAAGAAATAAAGAATGGTGGAAGGAAAGGAGGGAAAGAAGAAAGAAATATAGATAGAAGGAAAAGAAAGGAAGAAAAAAGAAGGAAGGTAAGAGGAAAGAGGAGGAGGGAGAGCGGGAAGAATAGGAGAAACGAAAGGAGAGGAGGATTAGAGAAGGCAGGAAAGAAAGGAGAGATGGAAGGAGATATTATCAATATTTTTGTTTCAAGGAAGCTTTTATTTCAGCTGACTTTTCATTTGCAGTTCTAGCAAACACAATATGCAAGGTGAGGAAAGCATCTCTCTTTTTTCCCTCAGTGCTAGGAGTACACAATGAAATGTCATGTGACAATGACTATTTACCATGGTCCTCTCCTTTGTTCTGTCCAGTCCCCACTCAAAGGCACCTCCCATTCACCAGTCAGATCTGACCTTGAAGCCCATTGTTTGTTAGCCTAAGCCTTGGTCTTTCATTATCTTCCACAGCTTGGCCGGAGAAATGTTTCTAAATGTCCCAGTTCCTCAGACTTAGAGTTGGCAGGAGGCTCTGGGGCCACTGAGGATCATAGGAGCTGGAGGGACCGCGACAGCCACTTGACCGAGTCCTTCATTGGGTGGCTGAGGAAGCTGAAGCTCAGAGAGCTGAAACATCGGCTTGTCCAGTGTCCCACAGAGCCAACGTTCAAATCCACTCTTCTTTTATTCATGCACATTGTGTCTATTGTTACTGTTTGTCCTTTGTTCTCAAAGACGTCGGGGAGCTGATGCCATGACACGTAGGCGAACTGGAGTGACGTGAGGGAGGGCTGGGCAGAGTCTCCTGTAAGTTCCAGGCTGTGTTTTCCCCACTGCCATCACCCAAAGTTCTCCAATATGGAGAATAGGACGGAGGTGAGCCTGGCTCTTAGCATCCATGCCCTTAGAACACCCGCTTTGGAAGAACCACTTAAACTGTGATGGTTGTGAGTTTGAATCTGGTGCTTATTGTCCAAACATTGGCCTAGGAGAGATCACCACCATTGGCCGCCATGACTTAGGATGATGATTTCCGAGGATCTGAAGAAGTTGTAATCGGGTTGAGGAAAAGGATTCTCAGGCCAATGAAATCAGAAATCAAGGAGATTCAATAAATTAGCCTCATTGCCCTTTATGTTGCTTAACACCTCTGTTAAGCAAAACTGAAGCAAATTAAGGAAATAGATATGGTTCATGTTACTGGTCTTTCCTGGTTTTTCCATTGTTCAGTCTCTGGTTTTATTACAACAGGAGATGAGTGGCGTGGAACAATGGGAAAGTCACTGAACTTGGAACATCTAAGAAGAGGTGTGGGACCTGAGTTTGAGCTTTCCCATGTGCCATCTGGGCCATCGCGGTCAAGTCTTTTAAATTCAAGGCTCTTATTATGGAGGTCTAGAAAGTTGTTTTTATACATACACTTACACACATACATGATAGATAGATAATTGTATTTCAAAATAATCAATGTCCTTTGTAATCTTATGTAATTAATTTTATTTTGAAACATTACTCTACACCAAACTGTGAGGAATCCCTGACACTAAAAAGATTAAGTTCTTTCTCAATCTGTTCTAGACTATCTCTAAGTTCTAGAGCTAAGAGCTTATGCTAAAGGGTACCACCCTTTTCTCAAACATCAATCTCAAAACCTTGGAGCCACCTTGGACCCCCTTCTCTCCCTAATCTTCCACACTCAGTCAGCTTTCAAGTTCTCAGAATTCTACTGCTCATTATCTCTGGAATCCATCTCTTTCCTTGTCATCCCCAAAGGATGCCCCGGGGAACACCAGCTGGCCCAGATTACTTCTCCTTTGGTCAGCTAATAAGCATTTTAAGTGCCTACTATGTGCCAGGCACTGTGCTAAGCAGGGGGGATACAAAGAAGGCAAAAGATAACCTTGTTATAAACAACATACATGAGGGAAAAATAGGAAGTGATTAGAAGGCACTAAAATTAAGAGGGATTGGGAAAAGTTTCCTGTCGAAAATTGGATTTTATGTGGGGCTTAAAGAAAAGCAGGGAAGCTAGTAGGTGGAGGTAGGGAGGAAAAGCGTTCCAGGCATAGAGGATAGCCAAAGAAAAAGTCTTGGACCTAAGAAATAGACTGGAAAGATGGCGGCAGGACTAGTTTATGAAGGACCTTGAACAAGAAGGATTAGAACTTTGCAACAACCTCTTAACTAGCGTCCCTGATTAGTGAACATTGTTTCCTGTTGGATCTCCCTAATAAGCAGGTCCTACAGATATCTGTATGGTATCTCATCCTTTCTACTTGTAGTACTTGTAATCTAGCTGTAATTTCCTGAGGGAAAAGCCCTGGCTTACTTATCACTTTATTTCCATGCATCCCAGAGAAGATATTTAATACATTTGTTAGGTAAATTGAATTATATACAGAGACATCTTTCTTTCCTTCCTTCCCCCATCTGGCAACTATGACCTTGCACCCCTTTGGGTAAGGTGCATGTGATCCTTCACTTCCTGCCTTTGGGCATTTTCATCTGTGCTCTCCATGCTTGAATGCTCACGCTCTTTGTCTCTGTCTCTGTCTCTCTCTGTCTCTGTGTCTCTCTCCATCAATCGCTCCTTCATGTCTTAGCTGAATTGTCACCTTCTGCAGGAAGCCTTTCCATTCCCCCATCCTGTTTCTATCTTGTTGGTCAAGATTCCTTACCATCTGCCCCACTAGCCTATGAGCTCCTGGAGAAGAAGGACCATGTTTTGCCTTTCTTTGTATCCCCAAATCTTAGGGCAGCACCTGACATAAAGTACGGAAATGGAAATTTATCAAGGTATTTATTAAATGCCAACTACGCCCTGGTCTCTTGGCTAAGTGCTTTTACAATTATTATCTCATTTGATCCTCATGATAACCCTGTGAGGTAGATGCTAATATTATTCCCATTTTGCAGTTGAAGAAACTGAGGTAGACAGCAGTTAAGTGACTTGCCTCAAATCACATAACTGGTAGTCTTCTGGATGTCCAGAGCTCTATCCACTGGACCACCTCACCGCCTCTGTGGTAGTTATCTGTTGACTTCTCAAAAACAAAACCTATTTTGGACTGGACGGTCTTCCTGGGCCCCATGGTCCATAGACATCCCATTCTCCTTGCCATTTTTTATCGGTTTTCTCAAGCTAGTGCTCTAATTTATTCCCTGGCTTTGGGCCTCTTTCCACTTAAACTGTAAGTCATCTTTGCTATGTTTTACTCGTCAGTGCTCACACTTGATTAAGGAAACACAGGACTGTCCTAAGGGCCCTTTGCCCACTCCAGCTGAGCTGGGAAAGCAGTGGTATTGAAAGCAAGTGGAGGGAAATGTAAATATCGGCATGGCAGATTGATCAGAATACCATGGAAGGAGTCGCACAGTTCCTCTGGGGTAATGAGGTGGTATTCCTCTCCTTATTAGTACTATGGAGCTGGATGTATCCAACTTCCCAGGCTGTGATTTGGGCTCTATTAGCCCTAATATTTCAGATCGCCGAGGCGACCAGAAGCTTGGTCTGGGTCCTCTGGGCCGGGACAACGTCCCCTCCTTGTCTCCTCAGGATGGAGCCGGCTCAGCCTTTGCTTCCACAGCCTGTATCTGCAGCTAGAAGTCAGGGATCCCTCTGGGGACATAGAAAATCTTCCTGGCAACCCGTGCCTTGATTCCAGGTGGCATCAGGGTGGCTGGCAAGCCCATTTCTTTAGGCGGAGAGAGCCCTGTGTCCAATCCATCCTGGACAGATGGGATTTCATTTTAGTCCCTCCTAGGAAATACTTGATCACGTTTAATGAATGGTTCCACCCCTGCCTGCCACTCCTGGGAGTTGAGCAGCACCCCCACAGTGACCTTGAACAAAGGAGTAATTGAAACTCCACCTTCCGTGACTGAGCACACAGCCCTTGTTCCAAAACTTTAAGAGAAAATTATCTATTTCCTCCTTGGGCATTTAGAGAGAGCCCAGTGGCTGACATTTTACAGCTGACACCGAGGATGGAGTCTCATCATGGGTTAGAAGAGATTTTACATTTTGTGAGAGCTGCTGCTTCTTTAGTATAAGGAAAAGGCCAGGGAAAGGGCTCCTCTCCAAAAAATCCCCAACTAACCCTACCCTCTCTGCCCCTCATAGTTTTAGAGAGTGATCTTAAAGCAGTTTAATCACTTGTCTAGAATCAGGTTAGATACTGACTCTGGAGTCAGGAAGTTTCACAAGGATGAGTTCAAACCTGGCCTTGGACATTTACTAGTTATGAGATCCTGGGAAAGTCCCTTAACTCTGCTTGCCTCGGTTTCCACATCTATAAAATAAGCTGGAGAAGGAAATGGCAAACCACTCCAGTGCCTTTGCCAAGAAAGCCAACAACAGCAGAGTCCTCTAGTCCTATTTGTCAGAAATATGATTTGAATACAGATCTTCCTGATCTACTCTCCTTGATGTGGCAGTGGTCAAGTCACATCACAGGGAGGACCTACTTTTTCGTCCTATTATTGCTATCCAACTCTAAACCTACAAAGGAAATAATGCTCTTTTTCAGTTCTTTAGTTCACAAACCACATCATGGATGAATTATGAACCCAAATTCAGAGTTAGCCTTATACACTAGCTTCAGGTCCATTGGTAAATCATTTAACCTTGTTCTTGCCACTGAAAAAAATGGGGAGAAACACAGCTCTACCTCTCAGAATTCTCAGAATCCAAAGGGACTGGAACACAGTAGGCACTTACAAATGCTTGTTCACTTCCCTTCCCCTACGGTGGGATATCTCCAGATTTTCAATGAGCTTTAACTAGTTCTCTGGGAGGACCAGTTCTCTCAACATTGTCTACTTATGGGTATATTTTTGCTCACTCCATTTCCAGTTCTCCATTTATGCTCTTTCTTCTGAGTGCTCATTTATTATTAAGAAGGTGAGAAAGGGAAATGATTTCTCTCACTTCCAAAATGGAATCTGGAGGCCCCAGATCTCTAGGGTCATTCTGGCAAAGGAATTTAGCTTATTAATCAAATCAACAATTATTAAGTGCTTACTGTATACCAGTCACTAAGCTAGTACAAAAGGAGGTACAAAAACAAAAAAATGAAACATTCCTTGGCTTTAAAGCGCTTATAATCAATCAGGGAAAACAACTTGTAGACTTTTAAGTCAACAAATATTTTTTTCATATCTTATTTGGTTTTTTTTATTAATTTTTATAATTATAACTTTTTTTTAACAGTACATATGCATAGGTAATTTTTTTTTTTTTTTACAACATTATCCTTGTACTCCCTTCTGTCCCAAATTTTTCCCCTCCTTCCCTCCACCCCCTCCCCTAGATGGCAGGCATTCCCATACCTATTAAATATCTTATAGTATATCCTAGGTACAATATATATGTGCAGAACCGGATTTTGTTGTTGTTGTTGTTGCAAAGGAAGAATTGGATTCGGATCAACAAATATTTCTTAAGCTCCTACTACGTGTCAGTGGGTACTATGCTATAATAAATTCAAAAAATATTCTTTGAGTAAAGACAAGGTACTTTTGAAGGGGCACTTGGCAGCTGCACAGGGGCTACAGATGAGGAATGATCTCCTGTAGGAAAGGAACATGAATTAAACTTGGACAGAAATGAAAAATTCAAAGAACCAGCTAAATATCATGGTGGATGGAGCACTGCCCTTGGTGTCTGGACAGCCTCTGCTTTAGACACACACTTGCTAGGAGTGATACCGATCTTAATTTTATGGATCCTTAGTTTCTTCTCTGTAAAATCGGGATAACAGGAGCACCTAGCTCACAGGGTTGTAGTGAGGAGCAAAGTGTTTTGCACACCTTAATTTTGTTTTAAACCATTTTTCAGTGTGTCTTACTCTTTTTCTTGGCAGAGATACCAGTGGTTTGCCATTTCCTTCTCTAGCTTGTTTTACAGAAGAGGAAATTGAGGTAAACAGTGACTTGCCCAGGATAATAATACAGTTAGTAAAGAGCTAAGACCAGATTTGAACTTGGGAAGATGAAGCTTCCTGACTCCAGACCCAGTGCTCTGTGCACTATGGTGCCCCTTAGCTGCCCTTAAATAGCTCTATTAAGAAATTTTTCTTTACATGGAGTTCTTTACATTATTTTTTACAATTTCCACACTTTTTGCCCTTGACCCCCATGCAGAATCAATCTCATTCTTCTTCTGTATGAAAGCTCTTCAAATACAACTAGCTTCTCTTCTCTAAGTCTTTTCTTTCTAAACATCTTTACAGAGAAAATGTATTTTTCTATAATTTCTAACCGCTTCTCTGTTGGCACCTCCAGTTTGAACCCTCCCTTATGATTTAAAAAAAAAAAAATCAATTAAATAAAAATATCCAGCACAGAGACTAGGTCTGTTAATGTATCTACACTATTCTGTCCTAGTGACCCCCATTTCTCTGTCATGAGGGATGGTATCTGTTTCATTATCTCTTTTCTAAGATCTTTACTGGTTTCTTCATTACTCAGAGTTCAACTTCTTTCTTGTGTCCTTTCCATTTCTATTTATGGAAGCAGACTAAAGTATCACTCCTCTCCTTAACCCCTTATTCTGTCTTTTAAAAATGTTAGGGAAATTTTTAAATGTTATCCTAATTTAAAGCCCAGTAGCTTTTTTTCAAAATTAAAAAAAAAATTCAATAAGTCTTTTAGATTACTAATTGATTAATAATTAATCTTCCCTCTTAACAACTCCCATTAAGCAAATCTTTAACAATGACAACAAATTCAAATGTGTGTGTACATATATATTTATATTTATATTCCAGCAAAACAAATTCCTGTTGTTCTGTTAGGAAGTGAGTGGTGTATTTTATCTGCATTATCATCATTATCTTTATTATTTTGGATTCATGGCTTCTCATGGCATTGATCAGAGTTCCAATATCTCTCAAAGTAATTTTTCTTTATAATGTCATCATCGTTTACATTGTTCTTTCTGCTAAATTTGCTTTACTTCATAAAGGATCTTTCCAGTTTTTTCTGAAATTGTCCATTTTGTCATTTCTTCTGGCATAATAATATCCCATTATTTTCTTTTATCACAATTTGGTTAGCCATTTCAGAAGAAACTATGTAAAGAGAAAAAAGAACTAAAAAAAGAGTATCATTTCCTTTGTAGGTTTAGTGTTGGGTATCAATAAATAGGACAAAAAAGTAGGTCCTCAAGGTGATGTGACTTAATCACTGCAAAAAGTCTTCTGGGAAAATATCATTCTAGAGTCCCTGCAGCAAACAACTCTAGGAATGCAACAGGAATGAAACACCACCAGGAACTCCAGGAGAGTAGATGCATGAACAATTCATCGGTATTTATAGTCAAAGATAGAGTGGGTTAGTATCTGGACCAGAAGATAGAAAATCCTGAATTTGAATCTTGCCTTAGATACTTTCTAGCCCCAGGTATGACTCCTGTCAGATCATTTAATCTTTTGTATCTTTAGTTACTTCATCTCTAAAATGGGGATAATGACAAGTACCTCACAGGGCAAGTCTTCTGATTGAATAATATACTATGCAAAGTGTAACTTCAAAGAACTATTTAAATACCAAGGATGGCTATTATTTAAAAAAGCTGGAATGGTCTAAAATCATTTTAAACTAAGATTTTTTTTTTTTTGATCTGATGAGAAATGGCAAATTAAGACTTAATGGTGCCATCAAAAAAAAGACCTTGAACAAGATGGATTTAAATAGATGGGGGAAATCATAATCTCTGTTCAAATTTCACACCCTTTTTTCTTTCTTTCTGCAGGGCCAGGCTGAAGTCTAAAGTGGCATGGGTGTGGTTCCCCACCCAGTTCATCTTTGGCACATAGAATGTTTGACTCATGTGCCATTTATGATTTTTTTCTTTTTCTTTTTTTTTTTTTTAATCAGTCTTTTCTCTTTTTCTTCCTCAGATAAAAACCAAGAGACTCAGCCTTCTGGGAATGGCGGTACCTGGTTATATGAAGTTCATTTTGTCCTTCGGTGCTCCTCCTTTGTTGATCTTGCTACACCATGGGCTTTGGCTTGGGTTTGGATAGCTTTCTCCAAGGTACATAAAGTTATACACCGTATGCTTCTTAGGGGGTGAACCAGGAAAACACTGACTGCATTGTTTTCCAGCTGTCCTCGCTGTATCAAAGCCAAGTTAGGGACATCACCTTCCTGATTCAGGTAGGCAGTACTCTCCCGTTCAGGCTCTCTTTGCTCGAAGACTTAAATGTATTTTATAGACGTTGACTTGGTGAAACAATGACTGGGAGGGAAAAGAATGGACACTTTCCTCATTAATAAGGTGAACATGATGATGGGAATAATAACAGCTCATGTTTCTATAGTGCCTCAAGGCTTATAAAATACTTTGCTCACAATTCAATTAGACCAGTCTCTGTTAAGTGTCCATCATGAGTCCTCCACTCTGTGGGTGCTGAGGAGGTACAGACAAAAATGAATCCGTCTTTGCCCTCAAGGTGCTGATGTTCTATGTAGGATATATTTTCAGAAAAATCAATACAAGGTAGAGACAAAAGCAATTTGGGGTGAGATGGAGATGGCACTCAGCAGGGGAGCAGAAGGAGGTGATCTTTCCTTAAAGGAAATGAAGAGGTGAAAGTAAGAAGGATGGAAGTAGCCATTTTGCAATGACTCAGGAAGCAAGAGATAGATTAAGTTGTGCAAGGACTGGCTACAAGTAGTCTTGGTGGTCTGGAATATGAAAGAGAGTGAAAAAAATATGAGAAATATGAAATAAGGCTGGGAAGAGAAGCTCGATCGGCTTGTGAATATCTTTCAATGACAGTGAGAAACGTTTATATTCCACCTCTGAGGCAACTACAGCTCACTAGAGCTTCTAGAAAGGGAACGCCATGGCCTGATGAGCTTTAGGAATATCAAGGTGGCAGTTGTTTGGAAGATGGACCCGTGAGAGCAAACTGTAGGAGCAGCAGAAAGACTCAGCAGACTATTATAATAGTCTAGCAAAGGTGAGGAGGGCCTGAGCCGGGGCAATGACCTTGTGAGAACCACTGAAGGGAATGGAGGCGAGGGAGGGTGGGGAGGTCAGGTCTGCTAGACTTGGCAAATAATTAGTTACAGAAGGTAAGAGAGAGTGAAGGAGTCAGCCATGACTGAGGTGGAGAAGCTAAGTGAGTGAAACACGGTAGGACCTTTAATGGAAGCAATTAGGAGGAGAGGGTGGGTTTGTTGGAGAGGGGTCACGTTTGGACAAGTGAGGTAATAGTACCAGGGCTTCTTTACCAGGAAGGAAGAAAGGAAGGAAACAGTTTTTAAGAACTCTAATATGGAAGACCCCGGACTAAGCACTTTTACAAATATCTCATTTGATTTTCTTGGCAACCTTGAGGAAAGACAGCTCTCCAATCTACTGTGCACCAGCTGCTACCAGGGGCTTCCACACAACATCTGGTTTCTAGTTGTTTAGTTGGGTCTGACTCTTCATGACCCCACGGACATTGTCCAGAGGGATTTCTTGGCAAAAATCCTGGAGTGGTCCCCTCTCTGCTGTGTACCCATTTTATAGATTAGGAACTGAGGCAAAGAGGGATTAAGTGACTAGCCCATCCAGTGTCCGAAACTGGATCTTATTTAGGACATTCAAATCATGTCCAATGTCCTTAATTCAATAAGTCCTGACTAAGGAAAACAGGCTTCCTCCAACAGTCCAAGAGGATAGCCTTGATTACAGCTGTGTCACACGCATTCAAAAGTGGCAGAACAGAAGCAAAAGGAAGTTAAATAGCTCGCCTGTGGTTAATGAGCAGAACTGGATGTTGGAACATAAGTCCCAAAGTTCAACATCTGGGTTGTCAGATTAACCACTGACAGCTCTCCCAATAGTGACAGAGAAGGAACTGTGTGGGACTGGGAAAACAAAAAATAAAGCAGCTGCCTAACAACACTTCGGGACCTTTCTGTTGAATCTCTCTCTGACTCTCTCTTTCTCTCTCCCCTTCCCTCCCTCCTTCTCTCTCCCTGCTCCTTGTCTCTCTTCCTCTTTGTTCTTATCTTTTTCTTCTTTTTCCCCCACCTTCCCTCCTCCTTCCTTCTCTCTTCTTCTTTTTTCTTCTTCTTCATCTTCTTCCTTCTTTCTTCTTCTTTGTCTTTTTTTCTTTTTCTTCTTTCTTCCTTGTCGTCTTTTTTTCTTCTTCTTTGTCATTGTCTCCTTCTTTCTTCTCTCTGCCTCTCTCTCCATCTCTCTGTGTGTCTCTCTATCTGTCTCTGTCTCTTTCTCTGCATGTCTCTCTCTCTATCTCTCTGTTTCTCTCAGTCTGTGTGTGTGTGTGTGTGTGTGTGTGTGTGTGTGTGTGTGTGTGTGTGTGTGTCCTGTGTGGCAAACTGTTCTGGGAATATGCCATCTTGGGTCTTAGATAACATACTCCATTTCAACAGCTTAGATTTATGGCTTGGATCTTGAGCACAGTGTAGGAAGAAAAGGCCTCAGGACCTGGAGGATCAGAAATCTTGCTTTAAAGCTCTACCCCTGTTGTCATGAAAGCGGGGAATTTTTAAAAAATGATCAAATGTACACATGGCTAGGGAAGGAACTGGTTGGCCATGAGGCTAATGATAGAATATGAGATAAAATGAGACAACATGAAGATCAAATGCTATATATAAAGTTCTTTTCAAACCATAAAACTCTATGCAAATACAAGCCATTATCATTATGTAGAAAAAATGAAAGATATCAGATAAGGAGCATTGGGGCTACACTGAGACCTTCAGAAGGAAGTTTCCTGAGAATTCAATTCATTCATTATGGGGGCAATCATGAAAAACACAGATAGGGCATAGACGGGATGAGACAGTGAGAGAAGTTTGGGATCTGGGTCAAAGGAAGGAGTGCCTACAGTGAAGAAATGACCAATCCTTCCTCCTACTTCTACAGATTCTCTGAGCCTGGAACCAATTAGAAACAAAACAACCCATGGTCTCATTCTCCTTCCCTCCCCTTATCTCTCTCTTTCTCTCTGTCTCTGTCTCTGTCTCTGTCTCTGTCTCTCTCTGTCTCTGTCTCTCTCTCTCTCTCTCTTTCTCTCTCTCTGTCTCTCTGTCTCCCTCCCTCCTTCCCCTTTAATCAAATTTTTAACTGTAACACTAATGGAATAATTCCTACCAAATTATTTCTGTAATTCTTTTATTTTTTTTTAACATTTTATTTTCCCAATTACATGTAAAGAGAGCTTTCCACATTTTCATGATTTGTGGCTTTGTGACCCCATTTTTGGGTTTTATTGGCAAGGATGCTGAAGTGGTTTGTCATTCCCTTGTCCAGCACATTTTACAAATGAGGAAACTGAGGCAAAGTTAAGTGACTTGTTCAGGGTCACACAGCAAGTAAGTGTCTGAGGCCAGATTTGAACCCAAAAGATGAGTTTTCCTGACTCCACATATGGCATCATTAAATATCTACTTTGTATACACATACACACACACACATTAACCTTTCCATCAAAAATAAGCCAAACCAAAACAATCCAATCTCTGTTCATGAGGAGCTCACAGTGTACTGGGCAAGATAATATACAATATACTATATCTATATGATAAATTGTGATACTTAGCTAATTAACTAATTCTTCCAAAAGGTAGAATTTTAGATGAATGCTGAAGGAAATCAGGGAAGCCACGAGGCAGAGATGAAGAGTGAATTCTCAACATGGGAAAACTACCTGTGAAAAAATGTACCATCAAGAAATGAAGTGTTGGGGTAGCTAGTTGGTGCAATGGATACAGCACTAGCCCTGAAGTCAGGAGGATCCCAGTTCAAATCTTGCTTCAGGCACTTAATACTTGCTGCTGTGTGACCTTGGGCAAGTCACTTAAACCCAACTGCCAACAAAAAAAAAAAAAAAAAGAAAGAAAGAAAAGAAAAGAAAAAGAAATGGAGTGTCTTGGGTGAGAAGTAGCAAGGAGGCTAGCCCTTGCAAAGTAGTTGGAAGGGAATAAAATATAAGACAAGAAAAATAGCAAAGTGTCAGGCAGATAGTGAAGAACTTTAAAAGACAAAATTGAAGATTTTTTTATAGAAGATAGTTGGGAGCTACTGGCATTAATTGAGTAAGGGGGTTCCATAATCAGAGCTATAATACCTGAAAATCAACTTGGCAGCTGAGTGGAAGAGGGACTGGAATCTATTAAATGCAAGATGAAGAGAGTATAAAAGACAAGAGGTCTAGGTCAAAACTTTGGAGAATATCCACAGTTGGGGATGTGATATGGATGATGAGTCAAGTCATTCATTCATTCCTTGGTTCAAGAACAGGACCAGGACATCAAAAAGGAGATGTTGTGACTTGCAAGATTGGACAGGACTTTACAGAGTCACAACAATCCTAATTTCCAGCAGCCCGGATAAACCAAAGATTGAGATGTCAGATGGGAGGAAGAAAATCAGGAAAGCATAAGAGTCACCAAAACCCAGAGAAAGCAAACATATTTAATGTTGATGCATAAAATAAATTGAGAAGAATTAAGTCTGAGAAAAAAATCAAGAAACTTGGTTGATCATGGGTAAGTCAACTAAACTCTCTGAGCCTGTTTCATTGATTGTCTGGAGAATGGTAATACTTTCACTGTGGGTTAAATGTCACCTGTTCAAAGCCACCACTAAGGTGGAGTGATGGGAGCTTTTCCTCAGGGCACTGAATTTCCAGTATGCTGACTTTAAGAGCACAAAAGCAAAGGAGTTCAGTACTTAAGTCAATGAGGATGTGCAAATGACTAAATGGATTTATGATCTCACATGTGGATGTGAGATTCTCCAATGATAGAAATACATACATCCATGACTGCTCATCCCATGCAACTCTTATTCTGTAATGCCAGAGAAACTGAGGCAGGATTAGAGAACAATAAAATTATTTAAAGGGAGAGTTTTACTGGGACCAAATAGATCCATGGTTTGGTCCCAGGGCTGAATGAGACTATCATCTGCAAGAATCCAGCAGCAAATGTCAGACTCCTTTTATAGGGTAACAAGACCGATGACCTAATGGGGGAGGCACCTAGGATGACATAATGGAGGGAGGTACAGGAGAGGCTCCTGATACTCTAATTAAGTCTAAAATAATAAATATAAATATTATATTATAATAATTATATTATTATAAATAAGTCTAAAGACTTTTATCCCATTAAACATTAAGCTTTAGGTCTAAGATATAATAATTCAATAGATATATAATTCAAGATATATATAATAAGATATATAATTCAATCAAACATTCTAATGATTAAGAGGAAATGGTGATAGCCTGAGGCAGAGTAACTGAATAGGACAATTAGGGAAACTGGGTCAGGACATTAAAAGGGAACTATGGCACAACAATTCAGATGGGCCCATTAAGTTTGTCAGAAGAGACTCCTCCAAATTCTTTAGTGGCCTTTCCCAATTTCTCTTACCATTGTGAGGACACCAGGAGAGTTCGCAGCTTATTTCTTGGCAATCTCTCGCTCTCACACTATGAGCAACTCATTTAGTTTTGGGCTTGGTTTTTGCTGCATATCTCTCTGCAAAAAACCCTACCCACTAGCTCTTTTTATATGTTGCAGCCCCCTCCATGGCTCCACCATCTTTCCACTCAAGCTCTCAAGCTCTGTGTTTTCCTAAGTCCTCAGTCCAACTCTCCCCATCTATTCAATATGGAGCAAAATCTTGTTCTTTCTAGTCATAATAAAAATCGGTGATGAAGAGAAACTGAGGCACAAAATTCCAAGCTTGATCGTTTATTAGCAAGGCTAGCAACTGCCAATAAGTGAGATTTTCCTCTTCAGATTGTCAATTTCATCAGGCTGTATTATCTTACCTCTTGATCCCATCTTTCCACTCACACAACCTTAGTTTTGGGTTATCATCTATCAACTATCACTTGTTATCAGTTATTTCCATTTCTTCATCACCCCACCTGGGGTTTTCCGGCAAATATATTGAAATGATTTTCTGTTTCCTTCTTCAGCTTTTATATATATGTATATATTTTAATTTTTTTTTTAATGTTTAGTATATTGGCTGCTTAATAAAGGCTTAGTGAATGATTGACTGATCCACAGCCTAGCAGACCTGACCTTCTGGTGATTCTTCATCCATATTATGGCTGTGCCTTTGTATGAATTGAATCCTGTACCTGGAATGCATTTTTACCTCCACTTTTTCCAGTCCATAACTTCCTTCAGAGCTTAGCTCAGGCTCTGTCTCCTACATGAGTGCCATCCAGTTCCCTCAGCTGCCAGCTCTTTCTCCATCAAAACATTACATGTACACACACACACACACACACACACACACACACACAGACACACATATATATACTTATATATGTATATATTTATAAAAATATACGTGTAATATTATTTCCCCTGATAACACTGTGTGGTGCGGAAATGGTGAGGGAACACCATTTAATAAAGAAGCTGGAGAGAGCTCTAGAGAAAAGCAAAATTTATTGTACATTCTCGGGAGAAGGGCATCCTACCCTTCGAGCAGGCAATTGAAGAGATTGTCCTGTGGGCAGGACAGCCCCTTTAATCCCTAACACAAAACACCCCCTCCCACCACTGACCCTCATCCTCATTGGCTGAGAGTCTTACATTCTAAACGCGAGATCTGCCCATGAAATTGAACTTGACCAATAACTACATAGTTGCCCATATTCAGCTGAAATAGGGAGATGATATTATGCCCTTGACTTTAGAGTTCTTCAGGCCTACTCCAACTCTGAAGTAGATGAAGCCTTACTCGATTTTCACAACTGTCTTGAAAGATCTCACCTCATCTCATTCAGTCCCTCCTCTTATTTTGCACTGAGATCTCTTCAAATTTTTGTAACATAATTTCACATTCCCTATGAATTCCTCACTTCCTTCTGGTTCCTGTTGGCCTTGGGCCAATATAACAAATCCCTGTCCAATTAAGAGGTAGGTGAGTATAGGCAGTTAAACCACAGATCCAATAATGACCCTTTAGAGCAGGTTGTTCCCTTGAAAATATGTAAAAGGGTCTCTCATCCCTAAGGGGGCCCCTCCCCACAAAGATGGCATAATGACATTTCCATAAACCTTGCTCCTTCCTCCAACAAAAATTGGCAACTGGCCACTGATCTATTAGGTTAAAGGTACTCCAAAATGTGGGATACAGAGTCCCATGTTTCCAGTGTCCCCAGAGTGACATTATACCAACCCCATTGATAACTGTACCCAAAGTATATGTTCTCTTTGGGATCGGTTACTAAGGACCCAGGCTGGGCTTAAGGGGACAGGTAGCCATGGCCATTGGTTTCATTGTTGGGATCCAACACAGATCCAACAATTTGATAAATTAAAAGTTCTCCCTATATTCTGCATGAGCAGGAGGAACTAGTTCTCATCTCTGGAAAGTAAAAGTCTGGTTTCTATGGCTATCATGAGGAAATAGGTAAACCCAAAGCTCAGGGAAAGCCCCATGAGGTTCAACTTATAACACTGTGAAGTTAAGGTGAAATTCCCAAGAGAAATTACATCAGCTTCCAAACAGGCAAAGAGACCCAAAGTAAGAGAAGTCACACAGTTACAATGCACTGGATTCAGAATCAGTGTTCCCATTCAGTGGAGGTCCCCTCCTCTTATGTAATTGGAGGTCTCCCCTGTCTTCAACTGTCCACTCTGATAAAGGTGGCGCCACAGGTCCTTTTGTCCTGGTGTGGTGTCCAGCCTCGTTCCTGGGTGTGAATGGCAGTGTCTGAGGTCAGGGCCACCTGGTAGGGTCCGTCCCAGCTTCTGTCCTTCCAGGAACGGATCACCACCCAATCTCCAACCTGAATTCTATGAACAGGGAAACCTAGAGGAGGAGTCTGAGCTATTAACCCTTTTTGTTGAAGTTCTTACAAGTGTTTTAGCAATGATTTAACATTATCTCTTAATAAATCCTTTGTCTCTAAATGGGCTCCCAATCTCCCTCATGATAAGCCTGGAAAGGATGACCATACAATAATTCATAAGGTGAAAGCCCACTATCTTACGTGGCTTGGTTCAGATTCTAACCAGAGCGAGAGGAAGGCATTTAGTCCCACATAGTTGGGTCTCTAAAGATAACTTAGTCAGCTGCCATTTAATTTCTTGGTTCATCCTTTCTACTTTCCCAGAAGAGGGAGGATGCCAAGGGCTATGGAGATCCCAAGTGATTTCTAAGGCCCCAATCAGATTCTGCAATACCTGAGCAAAAAATGTGTTCCCTGATCCGAGTCTATCCTCTCCACCATTCCATATCTGGGAATAGTTTGTTCTAATAAGACCTTACTTACTGTCGAGGCAGTTGCTCGGCCTGATGGGAATGCCTCCACCCATGAGGTCAGATGGTCCACTATGACCAGCAAGTATTTGAGGCGACCCTGATGACAGCTCAGTAAAGTCCACCTGGATGCTTTGGCATGGTCTGACTTCTGGAGGTCGTCCCCCTTTTGGGATCTGGCATTGAGCAGCCTGGTCAGTCCTTCAACAAACGAGACAGCCGTCCACCAGGTGTCATTCAACACTGAAAGTCCTTGATAGAACACAATGTTTCATTTTTGACAGTGTATCCCCAAAACCTAATATGGTGCTTGTCAAATACTTTTTGATTTTTTGATTGCTCTTTTGATTGATGAATTTTTGATTGCTCTTTTGATTGAAATTTGGTGATGTCCACCAAGCAAGAAACCAGAATTGCAAGTAGGTTAAAGACAATTTCAAACAGGAAAAATACACTTCTAATGGATCTATAACCTCACCAAGCATGTGGATCACCTTATGCCCAGCATACACTCTCTGCTAGAGTGTGAAGATGACCTTGAACTTTTAAAAGCAATACCAAGAAAGGAAAGGCTCTTTCAGATTCAAACCCCATTCTAAGCAAACAAGCAAATTCAATTTCTGAGGCCCCCAGCTTAGCCAAGTATGGAGAGGCTCGTTATCAGTAGAGTGGTCACTCACATATGAATTCTTTGCCCACCCCTTTCTATGGAAAACAGCCAAAGGGACACCTTTATCCTTCAGCTTTTTAAATCAGATAAGCATTTAGGGAATGAAGAAAAGTTCCTTTCAAATGACACCAGTTATCCACTTGTTCATGAGCAAAAAGATAAGTTAGACAACATTATTCTTGGAAGAAGGCTTAAAAACAAAACAAAACAAAAAATACATGGAAAAGTAGTCATAGTATCACATTGAGTCGTGTTCTTACGAAGACTCAATGTTGTACATAAGAGCCACAAATTTCTAAGAGATTCTGATTTGAAAGTTGGTTCTATTTCTGACTCTTGCCAGAAAGCAGAAGATGACAAATTGAATGGGTGTTTTTGTAAGATGTTTGCTGCCGAAGAATAACGAGAAAATAAACATAAAATAATGAAACACGAAATGGGTCCTATCATCACTGGGACCAATAAACAAACAAAAATTCCAAAATAGCAATGCAGAATTTAATTTCAGATTAAAGCAGATTTTTTTTTCTTTCTGACTGATGAAATAAATATGAATTTTCAACACATGGTAGGACAAAAAACCCCAATAATACTTAGATTCTATGTAGAGTGTTTTTTCAACATATGGACTTTATGGGAGTTATTATGGGGATCCCCAAATTTTAAATGAATTCACAAATGAGCAACCATTCTATAGATTTTAAAACAATTTTAAATTCATATGCATATATATATAATGGGAATGATGAAAAGATCTTCTAAGATCATCTGATTTTTCTAGACTGGGACACCTCCAAAAGAGTTAAGCATGCATTCTTGTCTCTTTCACCAAAAACATTCTCTGATTACATATACTTATTACTATTTTCCAAATGTTTCCCTAATTCAATATAATTATTTTCCAAATGGATTCAATGTGATGAGTAGCAAAATTAATTTAAAAGTATCATTGAATTTATAGTTTTTAACATTTTGCATTTTTCTTTTTTTAATATGTTTTTATTTTCCCACTCCCATGTAAAGATAGTGTTCAACATTCTTTTTTGTAAGATTTTGATTTCCCATTTTTTTTTCTCCTCTCCCTTGTCTGGACCCTCCCCAACACAGCAAACAATTTTGTATTTTTTTTAGTCAATAGGTATTAATGGTATAATTATCAGCATATTAATTTTTTTATTTTTACATTAAAAAATGGTCCTACGGGCAGCTAGAGAGCATAGATAGAGCATCAGCCCTGAAGTCAGGAGGACCTGTGTTCAAATTTGGCCTCAGACACTTAATACTTCCTAGCTATGTGACTGGGCAAGTCACTTAACCCCAAATGCCTCAGCAAAAAATAAAATAAAATTAAATAAAATTAAAAAAAATAAAAAAATAAAATAAAATAAAATAGGGACAGCTAGGTGGCGCAGTGGATAGAGCATGAGCCTTGAATTCAGGAGGACTGAGTTCAAATCTGGACTCAGACACTTAACACTTCCTAGCTGTGTGACCCTGGGTAAGTCACTTAACCCCAGCCTCAGAAAAAATAAATAAATAAATAAATGAAATATAAAATAAAATAAAAGTAGTTCTACCAACAAAAAGTTTCAGAGATTCTTATCAAGTTCAGAGGGGGAAACTTCCTATTAGACCTACGAAGATGTTCCCGGGTACCATAAACCAAAAGGGATGGATTCTTATTGGAGAATGACTAAATATAAATTCTGGCATATAAATTAATGGACTATTATTGTGCTGTTAGAAATAGACAATTTCTAAGGAAACCTGAAAAACTATGAACTGATGCCGAGTATAATAAGCAAAGCTAGGAGATCAATGTATTTAATGATAACATTCAAGAGAAAAACAACTTTGAAAGATTTCGGATCTTTCATTAATGCTACAATATAATATGAGTCTAAAAGACTGGAGATGGATCTGGATATTTAAGTGTGAATTTAAAATATAGAAGGAAATATGCATTTTTGGATTTGGCTAATGTGGAACTTTGTCTTGTTGAATTCTACAGCTTTATCTAAGGGCTTTATTTTATTATTATTTTTTAATTGCACAATTTGGGGGTGGGAAAAATTGTTGGAGGGAGGGGAAGGTTAATTTTTTTTTTTTAAGCCTGTCAATTGAAAAAAAAAAAAAATGAAAAATCTGCCTGTGGAGACTTGCTCCATCTATTAAGGAGATGGGTAAGGATTAAAGGCAGTGTGGAACAAATGTTAGCTTTCTGCCATGTAACCTTGTCTTTTCTCCTCTGTGGAAGGTGCACACCTCTCCAAGTCACTCTGCCGTGGCTAGACAGGTGCCCTCCCCGATTCTGGATCACTGGGGCTTCTTGGCAGGGCCCTCCATTGCTCAACCACAGTCCCATGTTGTTCTAACACTAGGCCTCTAACCCCCGGGGCCTTCTTTTGGCTGCAGTCCCTGGAGTAGAATTTCTTCTCATGAAACTTGAAAGTTGCCAGCTCAGCCTATTCCAGTTCTCAGGAGTGAGCAGAGGTGAATTTATTTTCTGCCTCTGGTCCTTCACTCTTGGGAAGTTTTCTTGTCAGCCCCTGAAGTCCAACTCAAGGAGTTTTGCTTGTTTGTGGCTTTATTCCTATTTCTTGGGTTCTGCATATTTAGAAAACAGATTATAAAATAACCATCAAGCACACAGGCTGGGCCAAATTGCTCAGCCTATGAACTCTGACCTTCTCTACAGGTCAAGAGAACTGCCAAAATTGGGGCTTAGATTAGAACTTGCTCCATCTAGTTTTAGGTTCGTGGGCCTGGCGGCACTATGTTCCTGGTTAAGAAAGTGGATCACAACTATAGTCTGCCCTTGAATGTACACAGAAAGTGAGGGAAATTTAGAAAAATTAAAGCTTGGTTTACCAAATGATCCATCTTGCAGGAGTTAATGTTCACACCCCTAGGCAGCAGGATCCCCAGTATAGTTCTTTCTGCTCAAGCCAGAAACATGGAAAGTCACAAAGATGAAAAAACTAGGTGAAGACTTCACAAGGTTTCATAGACTTGGAGCTGGAAATGACCTCAAAAGTTATATGATGTAATTCCTTCATCTTACAGATAGAAATCGAACAGGACAGGGGATGAGCTTTCTCAGTGACTCACAGCCAGAAAATGGCCAAGTAGGGCTCCAAAGCTAGGTCTGCTGGCTGCTAGGTGACCACTAGAGTAAGGAGGGATGCAGAAAGACTTGGATTCGAACTCTCCCTCTGACACTCGCTAGCCGGATAGCCCTGGAAAAGCCTCTGCTTCTCTCAGTTTCCTCAACTGTAAAAAAAAAAAAATGTTCCTCAACAGCATCTACCTCCCAGGGTTATCGTGAGGATAATATGTATAAATCCCTTAGCACATAGTAGGAGCTATGTGCTAAATAATAAATAAATAATAGTAATAATAAATAATTATAAATTATGTAAAAATGTAAAAATAAATAATTAATAAATAAATCAAGGCTTATTCCCTTCCTTGACTTTTCAGATTCCAACTGATTTCGGTTTATTAGTACAATAAGGCATTATAGTAGATACTAGAGATGTAACGATGAGCAATGTCCTCACCTACAGGGGAGACAGCCAGTACACAGATAATTATATCAGAGAAGAAACAGAAGAGAAATCCCAGGAAACTTCTTTAGGGAAAGCTGGTGAGGGAGAAAATGCATTTAACTCTTTCCAGAAATAAGCCATTTTTCTACCCAATGAATCCATCAAAATACATTCATTAAGTACTGACATGTGCTAGGTACTGTGCTTACTATATTCTAAAGAGACAAAGCAAATAGAATACTACGTGAAGAACAGGAAGGAGGCTAGTATGGCTGCACTCAGAGTGCAGGAAGGGCTGGGGACTTAGAGAGAGACCAGTTTGTTTGGTCCTGGTGTCAGAGGTGTCAAGACGCTGTGATACAAAGAATTTACAGCTGTAGAAGATGAAACAATTTGGAGAAGATGCTATCTCCATCCAATCGTGTTTTAATGAGTACAACCACCCAACTACACAGTAAACACTGTGGACACTCAGAGATGTTATCTATATGGCAAGGAGCAAGAGCCGCCATGTTGGTTGAATCACTGCTAGAAGGATAATCCAACCTGAGGCAAATCTTAATTGGGCTAAGGACACAATCTTTGGGGTAGAGGGACTGCTTTCAAAGATCACAAAATGTAAAGCTGGTTGAGAATTTAAGAATAATCTAGGGGAGCAAATTCTTAGCTTTTTTGTGTGTCAACCAAGCCCTTTGGAGATCTGATGAAACCTAAGGACTTCTTTTTAGAATAACAAAAATTTTAAAATATACAGAATTTCTTAGGAAGCAAATTATATTGACAAATGCTTATTAAATATTTTTAAAAACAAATTCGCAGATCCCAGGTTAAGAGGCCCGGATCTAGGCCAATGTTCTCTTTGTATAGATGAAGGTACTGGAACTCATAAATGAAGTGATCTCCCTAAGATCACACAGACATTAAGGAGCTGAATGAAGATTCTAACGCAGGTCTTCTGACATCCAAATCAGCCAAAATATGCTGGTTGTTGGTAAAAACCCTGTAGCTTTTATATTGAGTTCAGATTGGGGACTGGGGATGGTAGAGATGTTTTTCACAGGAAAGCTATCAACAAGGCAAGAATGTGGGACTAATGCATCCTGAGAAATACTTACGAGACACTTGAAAATGTAACTAAATGGGGGAGAGGCAGCTAGGTGTCAGAGTGGATAGAGATCTGAGTCCAAATCTGGTCTCAGACACTTAACACATCCTAGCTGAGTGACCCTGGGCAAATCATTTAACCCCAGCCTCAGGGGAAAAAAAAGAAAAAGAAAAAGAAAAGAAACTAAGAAAATGTAACTAAATGGGGACTTTTCACTGGGGACTAGCTCTTCCTAAATGGGAAAAGGGGACCTCAATTATTATTTTAGGGCATTAGGGTAATAGTGACAGTTGTTGGGCAGTTATGTGTGTCTGGGTCAGGGCAGGTGCTATACTTAGGAATGGTTCGGCTACGTTTGGGTGTAATGACCACATCTGAATGCAATTATATAACTGGCACTGCCATGCATCGCTCTTAGGGACTTCAATCTTCTGGAATCCTATAAACATGGATGCACTTCGTGTTTTTTTTCTATCCCCTCATTTATTTCACTGAAGGAGTGCCATAATGAGGGGTGTTCCAGGCAGTCTAAATGAGGGATTTCTTTTCAATATTCATCCTCCTGCACAGGAAACAGAGATGGTGGCCCCGCCACAATAAAGGGAATCAATAAAAAATTAAGGATGATTGATAATGATGGCATTTCTCTTTTTACAGAGTACTCTCCTTACAACAACCCCTGTGAGTCTGATAATATAATTATTTAATTAATTTTTTTATTTTTTGCTGAGGCAATTAGGGTTAAGTGACTTGCCCAGGGTCAAACAGCTATGGAAGTGTTAGGTGTCTTGAAGCCAGATGTGAACTCGGGTCCTCCTGACTTCAGGGCTGGTGCTCTAGCCATTGCCCCACCTAGCTGCCCCCTGATAGTATAATTATTGCCATTTTCTGGATGAAGAAACTGAATCTTGGGGAGGGGAAATCTCTTCCCCAAACACATAAGGCTGGTAAATGGTAGCACTGGAGACTCGGTTGCCCCTCTGAGTTGAGTCCCGGTCAGACTACATCTGGAATATTGGGCTCCATCGTACAATAAAGACCACAGTTTAAGCAAGACATTGAGATGTTGAAGAATGTCGAGAGAGGGGCCATGAAGAGCCTCAGGACCTTGTCATCTGAAGGAACTGAGGATGTTTAGTCTAAGGGATAGGGTAGACCTAGAGTCAGGAAAACCTGCGTTTATATCAAGTCTCGGACATTTATTTGTTGTGTGAACTTAGGCAAGTCACTCCTGTTGGCCTCAATTTCCTATTCTGTAAAATGGGAATAATAATAATAATAATAGCACCTCCCTTCCAGGGTTGTTGCAAGGATCAAATAATCTAATAATTGTAAAAATCCCTACTACGTAGTAAATTCCATATGAATGCCCCAAGAGAAAGATTTTCCATCCTGTATTTAAAATCTATGGGCTTTTGACGGGACACCAAGTAGGGCTAGGATTTTGTCACTGCATAACTAGCCTTCTGACTAACGTTTAGTCTCAACCTTGCTTACCTCCAGTTCATCTGTATATCTCCTAAAACATAAATCTGATTCTGTCCCATTAAAAGGATAAAAAAAGTCCGTGATTCTCTTGCGTACAGAATAAATAACAATCATAATAATGATAACGTTTTCATGTGTTTTGGGTGCTTTCCTTGAAACCTCCTTACCCACAGGGTCATGGTGATAGCTGCCATTTGCTATCAGGTTTGAGGTTTGTAATGAGTTTTTACAAGCTAGTAAACCCTCTGTACTTCCCACCACAACAAAGTCCCTCGGTCTGGTCTTCAAGGCTCTTCTGATCTGGCATTGACAGCTATAGCCAGGCTAATCTCTTCCTTCGGTACAGACACCCCGTTCTGGCCAAACTGTGAGAAGCCACTCACTGTTCCCTGAACACTCTGGCCTTTCTGTGCTGGACTCTTTGCTCACGCTATGCCCTTCACCCGAAATACCCTGTACCTGTGCCCACCAAAATCTGAAGGGGCTTTCGTCCCTCTCCAAGCAAATGCTGCTCCACACCCCAGATCTATTCTGGGGCCCGCTTGGGATAGGGTTGCTGCCCCACATATAATTTACTGTATTTTTCTTTGTGCAATCTTTATCAAGATATTCATCTCATCCCTCCAGGCAAGAAGAAAAGGCTCTGGTTCTGCTCATTTCCTTCTGAGGACACTAGATGGTGCCATAGCGCATAGAGTGCCGAGTTGGCACTCATCTTCCCGAGTTCAAATCCATTCTCAGACACTTACCAGCCATGGGACCGTGAGCAAGTCATCACCTTGTTTGCCTCAGTTTCCAAATCTATAAAATGAACTGGAGGGGCTGCCAGGTGGCACAGTGGATGGAGCACCAGCCCTGAAGTCAGGAGGACCAGAGTTCAAATCTGGTCTCAGACACTGAACACTCCCTAGCTGTGTGACCCTGGGCAAGTCACTTAACCCCAATTGCCTTAAATAAATAAATAAAATAAAATAAAATAAAATAAAATAAAATAAAAAATAAAATGAGCTGGAGAAGGAAATGGAAACCATTCCAGGATCTTTGCCAAGAAAACCCCAAATGGGGTCACAAAGAATCGGACACAATTCAAACAAATCAACAACAACAAAAACAATAGAACAGGAATTGGGGCTGGACTTGGGATTTCACTTTGTCAATGCAGGTCAACGTTTTCTGTGAGCTGCCTGAAGCATTGCTTAGTGACTCATCACACAGTCAGTGTCAAAGGTAGGTCTGACCCCAGATCTGCCTGGCTGTGGAATTACTTCTAATTATTCTTACTACCTGTATCACCTGGGCCAAACCAAAAACTTTACTCCTGCACCTCAGTTTCCACATAGGCAAATGAAGTGTCCAAGGCAGAACCAACCCAGATCTTCTTCTTCTTCTTTTTTTTTTTTCCCAGATCTTAACTCTAGGGTCAGCCATCTGAGTTTCAGCTCCCAACCTCCTCTATTTCCCCATTCCCACCAACCCTTAGGGCTCAGAGTCAATGCTCAATAAATACGTGTTGATGTGAAATGATGAAATGAGGGAGTAGAATAAAGACGCAGGGGGAAGGCAGGAGAAAGCACTAAGTTTGGGGCTATATTTCCCTGCTAGATGTTTCCTTAAGCTCAAGGAGCACCACTTGACACAAGAATTTTAGTAGGACATAAAACATAGCGCATGACCCTGAAAGTCCGTCATAAAATATCTGTGTCATACGCTTTGTAGGGAAAAATACAGGAAGTTTGATATTCAGCAGAAAACTTCCAGCTGGGCAGTAATAGTGACGAGCATGTGACCCTACTTCTGCAGAACCTGGGGCCCTCGGAGTGGCCCGATGGGTGGTGCTGCCTCTGGAGACACTTGCCAGCCACTGACAGCTGGGAAGCGAAGGACGGCTCTATGACAGTCAGGAGGGTCCAAGTCATGGAAACTGGGCAGGACCAAAAGTCAGACCGTGGGAAAGGAGCCTGAGATGAAGGTGAAAAATTGAAGTGATCCTCAGCTCCCGAGGTTCTTCTCTTTACTATTTTGTGCCAAACAAGGAAGGATGGATTCCTTAGCCTCAGCCACCTCTTATAATAGGATTATGAACTGAAAGGGATGAGATGACCTAATCCACTTGCTTCCTTTTTTTTTTTTTTTTTTTTTTTTTCCAGATGAATCTAGGTGGATCCGAGACCAGAGTGCTGGACTTGGAGTCAGGAAGTTCAAATCTAGCCTGAGATCATTACTAGCTGTATGACCCTGACAAGTCACTTCATTCCGTCTCAGTTTCCTCATCTGTAAAATGAGCTGGAGAAAGAAATGGCCAACCACTACATTACCTTTACTAAGAAAATTCCAAATGGGTCACGAAAAGTCAGGGACAGCTAAAAGGATGGCACGCAAGAGGAAGAAGCTGAGGAGCAGAGATGGTTGACTCATTCAAAATATCTCAGGCAGCGTGAACCCACCCAGGCTGAGTTTGGGCAGGAGAATTCAGAACTATTTTTACTAAGACACCACTTTACCTTTCTTAAATCAGACCCACCCCACCCCACCCCAACCCAGGGGGCAAAGCCTGAAGCAAACTCCACCCCTATCATACCACTGGACCGACCTTATCTGTCACAAGACTTAGCCCTTTGAGCTTTACGAAACTCTGTCCTCCCAACCTTTGCTTGGGTTGGTAGTCCCTACTGCATTATTAACTGAACTTTACTGATAAGGTAACCCGGGGCTCGGGGACTTGCCTAAGACCTCGCTGGAAGGAGCCTGAACTCAAATCTAGATCTCTGGCTTCAATTCCTGGGCTTGTACCACGAGGCCCCCCTTCTCCAGGGTGCTTCCCTGGGCCCAGCCTAAGAATCAATTCAAACAGGAGTGTTGGGGGTGGGGAGGGAGGTGTGGACTTATTTATTGTAAGCACTGTAAATATTTTACAACTGGGTGGGGGGAGTAGAAGGGGAATGTACCCCACACATTTTTAAGCTTAATCTTAATGATAATCATTTTCTTAATCCTAATAATACTAAAACAATAAATCAAGTCCTGATTTGCAATTTACAGAGTTCCAAGGTATACGTGCTCACACTGAAAATTTAACTAGTTCATCAGAGCGGCCTCCAATATACCCCTAGAAGAAAAGGTTTCTATGGAGAAGGGGTGAGATCAGGAGAGGGGGAAGGGGAAGAGAGGAGAGAAGGGAATGGGGGAGAGAAAGGGAAGGAAGGGGGAGAGAGGAGGAGGGAGGGAGAGAAGGACAGGAGAGAGGGAAGGAGAGAGAGAGAGAGGAGGGAGGGAGAGAAGGACAGGAGAGAGGGAAGGAGAGAGAGAGAGGAGGGAGGGAGAGAAGGACAGGAGAGAGGGAAGGAGAGAGAGAGAGAGGAGGGAGGGAGAGAAGGACAGGAGAGAGGGAAGGAGAGAGAGAGAGAGGAGGGAGGGAGAGAAGGACAGGAGAGAGGGAAGGAGAGAGAGAGAGGAGGGAAGGAGAGAAGGACAGGAGAGAGGGAAGGAGAGAGAGAGAGGAGGGAGGGAGAGAAGGACAGGAGAGAGGGAAGGAGAGAGAGAGAAAGGAGGGAGGGAGAGAAGGACAGGAAAGAGGGAAGGAGAGAGAGGAGGGAGGGAGAGAAGGACAGGAGAGAGGGAAGGAGAGAGAGGAGGGGGAAAGAAAGAAACAAAATTAGAGGAAAAAAAAGAATGACAAACATTTTTAAACTACATAGAAGAGCTTTCCAAAGGCAAGCTGGGGAGATTTGTTGCTCCCTAATTTTCAAATACTTTCTAAAAAGTAGTAAATATACATGCTAAAAGAACAAAAGTTTACTTTCATATATAATTCTCTCCTGTTCTTCCTTGGGTGGTGGACTGTATTTATTGATATTTAAGTTATGATTAAAAAAGAAAAAACAAATTGAAGAAGAAAAT
This sequence comes from Sminthopsis crassicaudata, assembly GCF_048593235.1. NCBI lineage: Eukaryota > Metazoa > Chordata > Mammalia > Dasyuromorphia > Dasyuridae > Sminthopsis > Sminthopsis crassicaudata. The sequence continues at coordinate 30,477,747 of NC_133622.1, forward strand.
GTTTTGATGGTCTTCCTGTCTTCTCACCCTCCCCTCAACCTATCTCTTCATTACTAGTCAACCAATAAATATTTATTAAATGCCCATTATGTACCTGGCAATGTGTTAAGAAAACTAAAACAAAAATCGAACAGTTCTTAACGTTCCAGAAGCTTACATTCTATTAGGGGAAGTACACACGAGTATATGCAAGATGCATCTATACAAAGTAAATTTGTCCTGCACTCATGACTGGGTTTGGAGTTTTCTTGGCAGAGTATTGGAATCCTCGGCCACTTCCTTCTCCAGCTCATTCTACAGGTGGGGAAACTGAGGGAAACAGGGTTCTAATTTGCCTGGGGATCACACAGCTAGTCAGTGATTTGAAGTCCTGACTCCCCACTCCAGGCTGGGCTGCCCCCACACAAAGGAAAGACCAATCTGAAATGGGAGGTCAAGCAATTGGGAGGAAGCAGGAACCGGCTTCCCCCAGGAAGTGCCTTGGCTGGATTTTGAAGCAAGCCAGGTTTTTTGAAAAGGAAGAGAAAGAGGAAAGCATTCCAGGTGGAAGGGACCGCCTGGATAAAGGCGTGGTGTAGGGAACAAAGAGCACTAAGCCTGTTTGGCTGCCTCCCCGAGCACATGAAATAAGCCTGGAAAGGTGGGCTGGAGGGAAGGTCCATGAGGGGAGCTTTCAGTGCCCACCAGGAGTTTGTATCCGATTCTCCAGTGAGTCACTGAAACCAGGAAAGGTTCTCAAGCAGCTGCTTCTGTCCAGCTCCAACCTTCGGGCCTTCTTCCAAGGGCCACCTGCTCAGGACCTGGGGGAGCCCCTGGCGGGATCCCCAAGTGCCCCTCGCCAACACCATCCCTTGTTTAAGGTGAACAGACGTGGGGAAGTGACCTGGGCCCTGGGGATCCCGGGCAGATGTGGCAACATGTTCCTTGACCTTTGGCAGAGATGAAATCTCTCCCTCCCCTGGGCAACATTTCAAGGACAGAGCTTGCACCACTCAACCCCTAGGTGGCTGGGGTGGCTGCCTTCCTGCAAACTTGGCTCTTGAGAGAAGCTCCAGGTGGCCCCAGGAACTTCCAGGCTCTGCGGCTCTGCCCGACTCCAGGGAAGGGGACCGGTGAGGTGGCTCGCTTTGCAAAGGTCACCCCTATCAGATGGTTACAACAACAAAAGGCCTGGGTCTGATCCTCTGGCCTCCCGGGCACTGCCAGGGGGTGAGGGAAAAGCTCTGGTGTTCGCTTCTCAGCTCCATCCCCTGGGCTGTCCTTCCCCGTGAGGACTTGGCAGAGATGTGATGAGGTGCTGTTTCATAAGCCAGCAGCACAATATCCCCTCCACCCCCTGCCTCCCCTTGGAGGAAGGATTAAACCTATCAGCTCATCTTTCCAAGGGCCTTCTGATTAGCATGGCCACAGTGACTGACAAAATGTGGAAAAACGGGTTCAAGGGGGACTGCGTGCCAGCAGCTGGGCGCTAACTTCCTGTTAACTGTGTGAGGAACCGGGAACCTCAGCTTCTCCTCTCCCTTCACAGCCTCTTCTGGAGATCTGCCCCACCCCACCCCCAGGATCAGGAGCTTCTGAGCACCCCTTTCCTCCACCCCCAACTCACCCTGATGGCACAGTGCAGAGAGTGCCGGAGAAAACCTTCCTCACACCCTTTACTAGCTCTTGATGCTGGGCAAGTCATCTAAACACGGCCTGCCTCCATTTCTTCCTCTGTAAAATGGGGATAATAAAAGCATCCACCTCCCAGGGTTGGTGTGTCCCTCAAATGAAGTAATATATGCATTTTGCAAATCTCAAAGCCCTATAAACATGCTAGGGTTTTTGTTTCCACCTTCTCCTTCCTTGATATAAAGAGACTCACTGATCCTGAGTCTCTTCTCAGTATTGTAGAGCGTTAGGAATAGAAGAGCTTTCAGACAAAATGGAAACATCGAAAAAGAAGGTTTAGAACTTCTTCATTCTATAAGAGAGCAAATTGAGGTTCAAGGTGGTTAAAAAAAAAGTGACTGGAGTTGGAGGCAGAGGAGGACTCCCTTGTTGGCGAAAGCCGGCTTTATTATTTCATAGAACCCAGATGCCAACTCTTTGCTTTCGGAAGTGACTTACAGATGGCTAATGGGATTAACGGCATGCCCGGAGAAAGTTAAAAATAGAAGAGATTTAGAAATCCCCCAGGATTTCCGGATGGAAATTTAGAGATCTTCTAATCAGTAAATTATAAACTCCTTGAGGGCAGGGACTGTCTAGATCACATACAGTAGGTGCTTAATAAGGGCTGACTGATCTCATCTAATTTCCACATTTCATAGATTTTAAAAACTCCCAGAGCAAAAGTAGCAAAGACCACGTTTTCCGGCTCTCCTGATTGCTCATTTCCTTTGCTGAGGCATTTTTTAGGTAAACAGGAGCCTCTGAAAACTACCTTGGATTAAAAGAAGGGATTTCTAGGGTACAAATACTAGGAACAATCACAATTCAATTTGATAAAATTATTAAGGACCTACTGTGTGTCAGGCCCTGTGCTAAGGGCTGCAGTCACAAAAAGGTAAGTCAGTTCCTACCTTCAATGAGCTTACTTACAGACTGAAGGGAGATGGGAAAACATGGATACATATAAATACAGATCAATCTACATACAGGATAAATAGGAAATAAGGAACAAAGGAAAGATGCTGGGAATTGAGAGATGATGGGGAAAACTTCCTGCAGGGGGTAGCATTTTAGTTGGAACTTGAAGGGAGGTGAGAGTAAAGGAGGGAGGGGGGAAATGTTAAAAATGGCCAGAGAAAATATATGAAGCAGAGAAGGAGAGTATTCAAATAGGAGAGGCAGGGAGGTCTTTGAAATGCCAGGAGGTGTCAAATGAGACACTAGATGCGTGACCCTGGGCAAGTCACTTAACTCCAGTTGCCTCCAGACAGACTGAGACAAAGAGAAAGAAACACAGAGAGATTAAGGATTCTGGTAAGACCTGATCCAATATTATCTCAATGTGGCCATAGAAGTAGAAATGGGATCTAATTAAGAACTAGCTAATTAGAATAAAGACTGGAAAAGCAGACTAAATCAAGTGTAAACAGATGAGATTTGTGGGGCTGACAGAATCCCATTTAAGGAATTACTTAAGGAACACAAGTATCCCAAGAAGAGGAAAGCAAGGGGATATTAAATCTTAATGAGCATATTTAAGCATATTACATTTTCATGAGTTACACACACACACACACACACAGCCAGGAGGCCTCGAACAGGGCCCAGGCCCGCCACTCTTCCAAATTTCTTCCAAATTTCTTCCAAAATCTTTCTTCCTTTAAGAGCAGGGTCTAGACATCTTCCTATGCTGTGTAGTGGGTCTCCTGCTACAGGGATAGAGAACAGACCATGGAAGTAGAAATACCTGCCATCTAGTGTCATCTCTGCCACATTTTGTGGGCAAATCTAAGAATATAGGAGGAGAACTGTTGATTTGCATATATGGAGGATGTTTCCTCCTCCTGGAAACTCCTTTGGCCAATGAACATGTCCCATCCATGTCCTATTTTGTCTTTGCAGTGGTTCATCTATAACCAAGTTATTCTTTGCAGAATGAATGATGTGAATGGAGGAGGAAGCATCTTGAGACATTGCTTCTAAGTTTTCATGAGGTTGAATGGCATGACCAATTAGAATTAATTCATTTTTTATTGTTTCTGATCAGATAAAACTTGGAAAGTTAATTTGATCTATAGTAAATGATCCACATAAACCTTTACTTTCCATGAAACTCAGTTTCTTCAACTATAATACGGGTAATATCAGCCAGTGTTATTTAAATGTTTCTTGACATTTTAGAGAAATTTAAGAAACAGTTAAGAAGCACATGTACTATATCCCAGATGTGCTAAATGCAGGGATACAAATAAAAGCAAAAATACGGCCCCATCCTCAAAAAACTCCCACTTTAATGGGGGAGACAGCATGCAAATAGCTATATATATACAAAATGGAAGCTAAAGTCTGAAGGAAACCAGGGATCCAGAGGGACGTCATGACCTTCATACTCATGCCTGAGTACAGCTTGGTAAGAACTGGATCTTCAGCTGCTTATCTCTGACCTCAACCCTGAGGGGATTTCCTTCTTTCAAGGTCTCCCAAAGGGAAATCAGATCCTATCTGAGACTCTTTGGAGGTCTGGAAGCCCAATACAGCTCTGGGGCAATCTTTGACCAGAATCATTTCCTTCTACTAGATTTCAAATTGTTGGTAGGAATGACCAAACTAGAAGTTAGACCTATGACTTCTGCTTATTTATTCCTTTTTTATAAACTCCTTTAGAGGACATTTCCTTAGATCTGCTTCTTCCATCCCACCTTTAAATCTATGATCACAAAATCTTTTTATCAGTTCCCCAGCAGTTGAATCACTGGTTCACCTGCAGTTATTAGCTATTAGATTATCTAGTGCATTTTCATTTTCAGTTTTTAGAAAACCTTTTTCTTTTCCTCATTAGAAAGTTGAGCCTGGAAAAAACCACAAAAAAAAAAAAGGTCATTTAGTTTACCTCGAAAGGGGAAAGGATTGGAAGTTTATCTTCTTTTACAAAGGCATACAAAGAAGGATCATGAAGATTTAGAACAGAGCACCTTAGAGTCATCTTGCCAGTTCTGTTACTTAGAGATAAAGAAACTGAGTTCAAGAGATATAAGTCCACTTGCCCATGGTCATATGGAGAGATAAGAGACAGAATTAGGACTGATACCCACAATACACTGCTCCCAAGCCAATGGTGTCCCCCTATTCTGCACATCATCCTTGCTCCTGGTTACCCAACACATTTTAAAAAAAACAACCTCCCAGACTAATAAGACATTCTGTCATCTTGGGGACAAGGGCTTAGCCTTTTGGCTGACTTCAAGGAGCTCTCAGGATCATGAGTAATCATGTGTAATCAATGAGAGATTATAGTTCAGATCTTCACCATGAAAATACAAGACCAGTGTGGAAAATTTGAATGAGTTAGAGTAACAAGGTTTATAGTTTAAAAACAAATGTTACTTTATAACTTAAAAATTATTTTTACAACTTAAAAACTCTTTAACATCTAGCACCAAATTTAAAAGATGAGGCTTTTAGCAAGAACTCCCATTTACAAAGTGGTACCGTGGTACAATAGGTGGTAAGAGGCAAACAGGGCAGCTACGAGGTGTGGTGGACAGAGGATGGGCTTAAGGTTACAATGGCAGAAAAGTTGCTGCTAATATTAGTGAAAATATAAGTCCACTCCACTCTCTCCCCCCAGCCCCATTCTGTTCTTCACCACAACCTAAAGAATAGGTAGAGCTGGTATCGAGGCTTATAGATGAGGAAACCCAGATTCTGAAAGCTTCTTCTTGTTCAAGATCACACCAAAGACTAGTAAGTGTAAAAACTGGAATTTGAAGACAATTAAGTCTCTTGATTCAAATCTAATGTTCTATTAATCTACATATCACTATTGAATTATCTATTCTTTTTTCTCCTGTAACAGACTTAGAATATATGTCTACTGCAGCTTCAAACTTAGATCTTTTCTTCTTTGTCTCCCTTCTCCTTCCTTCTCCTTTTTTTTTTTTTTTTTTTAACTTCTACCACCTCTTTCTCTTTTTTAAATTTTTTATTTATTTATTTTAAAATTTTATTTATAATTTTTTTGGCAGTATATATGCATGACTAATTTTTTTTTTTATAACATTATCCCTTGTATTCATTTTTCCAAATTATCCCCTCCCTCCCTCTATTCCTTCCCTTTGATGACAGGCAATCCCATACATTTTATATGTGTTACAATATAACCTAGATACAATATATGTGTACCACCTCTTTCTCATTCCTAAACTTGGACCTACAGAGAACCTCTAACTCACCAAGAAACCAGATCCTATTAGAAAACTCCCCTTCACCCAAAGGTAATCCTTTCACTGTAATCAAAACTTAATTATCTTAAGATATTGGCAATTTACTCCACTTCTCACCTTCCTGGTGACTGAAATGGTCACTAGCTTCCCTTAGTGCAAAAAACTAACAAATGCTAATTTTTAATCATTTATTCCTCTTATTCCATTGCTGCCACCATCTCTCTGGACACAAAGGCCTTTGGTCCCATCACCCACTCCCTTTTCCTCTTCTGTCACTTTTGATTATATCCTCTAAACCAGTGGTCCTCAAACTTTTAAAACAGGGCACCAATTCACTGTCCTTCAGACTGTAGGAGGGCCGGATTATAGTAAAAACAAAAACTCACACTGTCTCCGCCCCTCAGCCCATTGGCCATAACCTGGCAGGCCTCGGGTCTTAGTTTGAGAACCCCTGCTCTAAACCATATGTATTGTTCTATTGGGATTTACTGGCCAGGAAAAAGAATAATATGCAGACATATTAAACGATAAGATCACAAGAAATGGCAAAGATATATAAAGTCTGTTAATAAAATTTTATTAATGAACTTATAAAGTTCTAGGCACTTATAGACACTGATAAATTAATTTCCTAGTACAAAATGGGTAGTTTTCAAGTTTATTCTTCTATTTTACTTAGCTAAAAGTCTTTGATTTTGCCATAATTCTTCAGGGATATGGGTTACCACCCTGCACCGTTCTGATCCAAACAACTAAACAGACTCTAAAGCAGGAGTCTGTGAAATTGCTTTTTAAATATTTTGATAACTATACTTCCATATAATTACTCTTACTTATAATTTTCCACATGCTAATTTATGCATTTAAGAATATGATCAGGGAGCAGCTAGCTGGCACAGTGGATAGAGCACCAGCCCTGAAGTCAGGAGGGCCGGAATACAAATCTAGTCTCAGACACTTAACACTTCCTGGCTGTGTGACCTTGGGCAAGTCACTTAACCCCAATTGCCTCAGCAGAAAAAAAGAAAGAAAAAAAGAATATGATTCAAAGAAGGATTTCATAAGCTTTAGCAGATTACAAAAAGGATCCAGGACAGGCAAAAAGTTTAGAACTCCTACTCTAGTCTAGTACCCCTCAGCAAGACTAGCACCAGTCCTGCCGCAGGCTTTGTGGTAATCCTGTGTATCAGTGTGATAGACCATAAAGAGTTCTGGATGTTGTTGTGATAGACTATAAAGAGTTAGGGAAATCAGTGTGATAGACCATAGAGTCCTGGACTTTGAATCATGGGATTTTGATTTGAGTCTCAGCTCTAATATATAATTGCTATGTGTCTTTGGGCAAGTCTGAGTATCAGTTTCTTCTTCTGTAAAATGGAGCTAATAATAGCCAAACTACCAGCCTCCCAGAGCAATGACGAATGCAGTCTAAATAAAAGTTGTTGTTCTCCAATCTTAAACCAACTCCAAGCTCATAGGGAAGCTTCCAGGATTGATTAAACACTTAGTATGAGCATGGATCTGTGCTAGTTGGTCACATCGTTGGTGGGCTTCTGGTACTCCACTCAGAAATTTCTATTCAATTGCTAGTTCACCAATTCATGTTCCCTGTGCCCTAACTAATGGGATGTCTAACATTGGGTATCAGGGTTTTCTATCCAGACTTATCAGAGTCGTTGTTCAATCAAATCTGACTCTATTCCATTTTCCCAGGGGAGGGGCAGGGGGGGGGGAGGAGATACCGAAGGGGTTTGACATTTCCTTCTCCAGTGTGTCCCCATTTTTAGATGAGGAAACAAGGCAAGTAGGGGTTAAGTGATCCATGCACTTAGCTAGAATAAGCACTAGGAACTTAAGTACAAAATCAAAACATATCTTAGAAAGTATTCTATGTGAACTTTTAACTAAATTTTACACCAAAGAATTATGGATTTGGGCCAAAATGGATTTTTGCATATATGGTGGAAGGGACACAGTCTATGCTATGCAAAGTCCAGAACATTAATAGTTCTACATGCTATTGCCCGTTATTCACCTGGGAACAACAGCAGAAGAATCTCACAGATAGTCCCCTGAGGGCTGGACTTTTCTTTTTCCTTTTTTGTTTTGCCAAAAGTGGGTTTATTTAGGAGAAGAGATCACAGACAAAACGAAGAGGTAAAATAGGAACCATGAGTGGTGAATGTGAAATAGATTTGGGAGAGCAATAGGGTTACCAAGGAAAGGAGTTTGGAAGAATCCATTAAAGGATTCTTGAGCTTGAATAGCGAAGGCTCGACTTTTCACTACACCTAATGAGGATCCCACACAAGTTGAAAAGTGAAAGAAATAATACTTTTCTGGTTACTGCAACCTACAAATTTTTAAAAACTTGGTGTTTTCCCACCCAGTAGCATAATGGATGCATTAATAATAATGACAAAAATAAGTAACATTTCTATAGCATTTTAAGGTTTAAAAAAAGCAGTTAGGAAATGCAATGAATAGAGCCCTAGTTTTGGAGTTAGGAAGGTCAAAGTTCCAATGAGCTTCAGACACTAGCTATGTGACCTGCATAAGTCACTCAGGTTCATCTGTAGCAAACCACTCCATATTCTTTAGCAAAGAAAACCCCACAGGGAGTTACAAAAAGTGGGACACAACCAAAAACAACCCAAAAATAAAATATTTGAATAATGCTTTACCAATTGTCATATTTTATCCTCACATTAATCCTAGGAAGCTGGTAATTTTATTACCATTTCACACTAAGGTTAAACAAGTTACCCAGGAAACTGGTAAATGTCTGAGGCATTACTTCAACTGAGCTATTATTCCTGATTCCAGGTATCCAGATATCCAGGTAGCTTTCCCCAAAGTATATTCCTTTGTTAGTCCAAATCTTGCATTATTAGTTCAAGGTGCAGGGGTGCATATATAGTCTAGGCGACTCCATGCTGCCCTATAGTGATGTTGTTTAAAAAATTCCCTAGTGTACTATATCTTCTAAGCTTCTGAAGTTAGTATGACAGTGATTTCTAAAGCAGTTTTACAAGGTAGAAGTCCTAGACTGTTGAAGACCTCCTTCCTTGCCTTATATTGAATAGAGGAAATACTTTCAGAGAAGAAAACTTTGAGCAAAGAATGTTTCTGATAAATATTGACCAACTGAATATGTCAAATGTTTTCAGAATACCATACATGACCATTCATGTTATAGAAATCCTCGTTCAGAATCGGAGCCATATTTGGATATTTCTGAATGATTTTACTCTATTGTAAACAATCCCTGGAAATGGAAAAAATATTTTTCTTCACATTGTCATTCATAGGCTATAAGTACCATTTTGTATGCATTTTTAAGATGAGAACTGCATGAGTGCACTTTTGCTCTTTTTGCTCATGTAATGATAATTTTGTCATCCTTTTAGTTAAGGACTATGACTTTCACAAAGGAATAAGGAACTGAGAATCATTCTTGGGCATTACCTGTGGGACATGGTGTGAGTAGAACAGAGCTGGTTTATTTTCTCTTGCAAATGTATTTGTAATTTGCCAAAGAATTGGATTCAATCCAAGCCAGTCCAATTAATTTCATCAATTCAACTCAGTTTAACAAAGCCTCTTGAAGTATGTTCCCTTAAGAGCTTAATGTTTGCATTTCAAGTAGTTGCAGGGCTATAAGGTTAGCAGGCGTGTGCTGAATTGGACATAGGAACAAGCAAGCAAAATGCAGCTGCCTAGGGTATAATACAAAAAGGGGAGGGGATCTTAGAGGGGGCTTTTTAGAATCATGGATTTAGAATTAGAAAGGATGTCAGATAGAATCTAATCACTTTAGAGATGAGGAAACTGCAACCTAGAAATTAATTAAGTTGAATATGTTACAAATATTGTAAAAGGCAAAGCTGGTCTTTTGGATTCCAACCCCAATGATTCTATCCATTAAAGCATCTTTTCTGCTCCCTTTTCTCATATATCTTAGTGTGCCTTCTAATTTTCTAAACCATAACCAGATGTACCCTCCTCCAAAGGAACAGATCAGATACCATCAATAACACTTTGACAAAAGATTCATTCATACCAAAGAAAATGTCCTCCCACTCTAGGGACAGGAAGACATGTTATCTTCTTGTAGCTGAAGAAACAACAATTTCATTTCTTATTATTCATTTACTTAATTAAAAAAAAAAAAAATCTAAAGCTGCCTGATTAACTGCAAAAATGGCTATCGTGAGAAAACTTTCCATCCTCCACAGCAGATTGAAATCTGTTTATTACCCATAAATACCAGAACCTCACATGGAATAGCCATGTTCACCATTTGTGCATCCCTTCTTTGAAAGGATTGCTATTTGACAGGCCATGATATGGTAAACTTCCAAGACATCGGTCTTTCTGGCCCTCCTCAAACTGACAAAAAGGAGGCTGTGGGATACCTCGAATTTGATAATTAGGCCTTTTTACTCTTAGTGTGGGCTATGTTTGAGATTTGCCCCTTGTTACTGATGAAAATACCCAAGAGGTAATGACACATGAGGCTTTTAGCAATCTTAAATATCTTAGTGTAAATGAACTAATCAAAACCTTTCCTGAGCCTAAGTTTTGATAGGTTAGGGCATGTGGAAAACAATGAAGGCCACGAGGTGTTAGGGTGTGTGTGTTAAAGAACCAGCAAAGGTTGATATGTATATATTTATCTTATTATTTATTTACATATGTGTATGTATAACATATAAATGAGTAAATATATGCATATATTTTATTGTTTCTATATGTACATACTTATATAAATATAAATGAATATACATATAAACACATGTGTATTTATATATACACATGATATAGAGGAATTAATTTATATAAACATATATTTACCAAGATTATAAATTAATACAAATACATATACAAACACATATAAAGAAAGAAGAGGGCTTAGAATCCTAACTTTGTTAATAGACAATTCTGAGTCCATCATTATCCATTTTGGAGGCTTCCGTCCATACTAGGACATCAAATTTAGAGGGCACCTGTAGCATTTGCAATCTAGTTCTTCCACTGAAAACAAGCAGAATTCAGCCAATTGGCATCATTGGTTAAATTAGAAATTACCACAGGACTGCTAGGTAGGCTCCTTCCCTTCCCCCAGCAATAGCTTCCTAGGAGTGTCCTTCATCCTTGTTCTTCCCTTCTTCCCACAGCATAAAGACAGATCACTGGAGGAACATGATTCTGTCCATTCTTGGGCTTGGTTGTAGGACTTGATTCTGGGGTGACTATTCCTGGTTAATATTTCTGCCCTGTTTTTTTTTCTTTCTTTTTTTTGCTGAGGCAATTGGGGTTACACAGCTAGGAAATATTAAGTGTCTGGAGTTAGATTTGAACTCAGGTCCTCCTGACTTCCAAGGACAGTGCCCTATCCACTGTGCCATCTAGCTGCCCCACTTCTGCCCTATTTTGAGCAGTGATGGCCACTAGCTTTGCTAGAAGTGTGACACTGAGATGTGACCAGTGTATAGGACCTATATTGCATAGTAGCAAGTAAACCCATATTAGACCAACTTCTGGGGGATTTTGCTGTTTTGCTAAGTTGGAGGATAAAAAATTTCAGCCCGGCTTCTACTTTTGCCCTGACCTGTCAATGATATAAAAAGCAGAGAAATGTTGAAGTTTAGTCAGTAGAGATTAGTTCTTTTCTAGATGTGTACACATTCACAGGCATGAGGAGTGTGAAAATGCCAAATGGGGAGTGTCTCTGAAAACAGGCCCGGAGAATTGTGGGAAGCAGCTCCACATTTGGGTTACATTTAGTGTCTGAGCTAAGGTGTGCTTAAAAGATTTTTTCCCCATTGACTTCAAAAATCAAGAAAGTTCCCTTTTAAAATGGGAAAGATTCTATTTCACCTTTAAAGCTTTCCTTGTCTGGCCTAAAGGAGCCATGGGTGGAGGAAGAAGGAAAAAGTCCAGCCCCAGTTAACTGGCAGGGCTCAGGGTTGTCATGGCCCCTGGGAGTTCAGTCTGGTTTGACCCAATCCCATCTCAGCAAGGTCAGCTCAAAACAATCAGCCTTGGTGGCACTTCTTATGCTGAGATTCTCAGAATAACTAAGGCCTATTTAAACCTTATGGAAGGTTAATCATTAACTGAGAGTTTTGAAAAACAAAATAACCCAAGCCAAGACATAAGGGGAGGTGAAAAAAAGTTGGTAAAAGGTCACATGCAGCAGCCAGGCGGGCTGAAATACCACCCTTAGGAAACGGGATCTGGGTTGGGAGAATGGCACATGAAACTTAATGAAACACTTTGGCTTTTGTAAGAATAGTCATGGAGCCGCGGTGCCTCGCTAATAGTCAGTTCTCCCTTGGAATCCCTTTTGTTCATTTCTGCGATTTTCTGTGGGAGGCAGCTTTGCTCTGACTCGTTACAGGAATGGAGAAGGATGGGGACAGGGAGCCAGAAGTGGGGGAAAGGCCTGCTGGGAAAGATAACATGGTTATTCATGCTCCCAGAAACTAGATCCAGCTCCTTCACTCAGGGAAACATGTAAGGTACTGGGCCAGTTATTGAAGATTGACTCATGGGGCATCTGATAAAAGGTAGGGAAATGTCAGTTGTGGATGATCACCAAAAAGGCAGCACCCCTAAACAGAATCTCCCCAGAGCTCTCCCCTATTTTTTACTGCCCTTATTTGATAATAATAATAATAATAATAATAGTAATAGATAACCTTCATATAACTGTTTAAGGTTGTCAAGGAGCTTGGTTCTACTGGGCAGGATAAAGTCACTGCAAAGAAAGTGATATAAAAAAAGAACATCAATAAAATCTTGAGCATCTCCCCCATCATAACTCACTCCTTTAAAAGCTGAGCTTTTTATGAAATAGCAGATTTTAAAATATATAGTAGACTGGTAAACTTTTGGTATTAAAAAGATGGGCCTTTGTGCAGGGAGAATTTTTAGATTGTCAAAAAGCCAAAATCAAAACTGACCTTTTCAAATTTCCCAGACAGCTCCATTTCTGAGCCCAAATTGCTATGTATATATGCATATGTGTATGTGAATATATACTCAAGAATATGAATATATATATATGTACACCTACATACTCAGTGGGTTGCAATCTTATTGCAATGAACATATGTGTGTATATACACATATACTATACACACAGGTATATGGTCCACAGAAGTCCATTATGTGTCCCAGAAGTCTCATTGTAATGTCTATGTATGTATATATTGTATATATGCATCTATGTATTATATAATCAAACACATGGATGAGCTGATGGATGAGACTTTAAAGCTGTCCACCTAACTGTATACACACACACACACACACACACACACACACACACGGAGTATATGTATATATACATTCATATACCTATACATTTACTGATAGATGAGATCTCAAGATTGTCCATCTAACTGTGGGTATTTTCTATTACTCTTTCCTAGGCCTTTTTCTCTTTATACTCTCTTACTTCGTTACCCTGACAGCTCTCATGGGCTTAATTGATATCTCTTCCATAAATCATTCCCACCAACACATCAAACTCAAGGGTTCCAAATGAGTTCAGGGAACCAGACTGAAATGTAATTGAGAAATGTTTAACAAAGTAAATTAAAATACAATACAACATAAGTAATGTTAATTTGTTGTTTCCTAAGTCATATATGCTGTAAACAAGGACAGTTTCTCTCTGAGTTTGACTCCATTGACCTAGACAATAGATATTCTTCATCCACTTGGTTTTTCCTGTGTGCATAATGTAGTCAAACTTCAACTTTAATTTTTGTAGTAATGGATTTTATTCAGGAGATTCTGTAATATACCAGGACAATCAGCATGATGTCGCCCACAAAGAACAGTATCTAGAGGGTCCCTTGAACTTGGAGTCTTGAGTGACTGTGAGACACAGAACACTACTAAAATCTGAAGATTTTTAAATGAATATTACTCAGAAGGTAATAGAGAAATTAAGTTGGGTGTAAGTAGGTTAGACCACATTACAAAGAAAGAATTCAAGCGAAAAATGTCATTGAAGAAATATGTGAGAGGAGAAATTAGGTGGTACAATGGATAGAGCACCATCCTTGTAATTAGAAGTTCACATTTGACCTAGACATTCAATAGCTGTGTGATCCTGTGCAAGTCACTTAACCCTGATTGTATCACAATAAAAAAATGTGAGCCAAAAAAATGGTCACATGACAAGAGGCCAGCAGGGGAATGGTTGGTTGGTTGTTGTCCTTCGACCTTGAAGAGGACCAAAATGACATGATTGTTAGAGAGTTAAGTTAGTGTGACTGTGGCTGATCAGATCAATACAAGCTCAGAATGCTCCACCATAGGTTGGATGCAAATAATATCCAGCAAATAGAAACAACTGTTCCTTTACTGTTGGACTCATTTGTCCACTTGCTCCTTTCTTTTTTCTTCAATACAAGGGGTGGCTCCTTGACTATGGAAAGGGAATCAGGGAATGAATTTGGAAATGAAGGCAATGTAAAAATGAACATTAGCAGTAAAAACTAAAAAAGAAAAGAAAAAGAATTATTAAGGTAGAAAGGGAGTAGGTGGTAAAGAATTTCGGATGTCAGGTAGAGGAAGTTTTTGTTTGCTCTTCTAGATAATAAAGAGCCACTGGAGTTGATCAAGTGGGGGTAGGGGCAGGTGGGACATGGTTAAGACTTGCACTTTGGGAAAAATCCCCTCTGGTGGCTGTGTGAAGTAGGAAGTGGGATGCAAGGAGCTCATGTAAAAGGCCTTTGCAATAGCCCTGTGTGATGACTGGGTAAGCAGAAAGAAGAGTATATTTTTGCAAAAGATAAGACAAAGACAGAAATAACAAGGCTTCGTAATTGATTGAATACTGCAACCTACAAATTTTTTTAAGAACTTGAATTAAGAATGATAGCGACTGGGAATGACTGAATAAATTATATTCATGATATAGGAATGCAATGGAATATTGTTGTTCTATAAGAAGTGATGAGCAGGATATCAGTAAAGCTTGAAAAGACTTCTATAAACTGATGTTCAGTGAAATGAATAGAACCAGGAGAATACTGCACAAAATATCAGCAAAATTATATGATCAATGGTGGACTTACGGAACATACAAGATGATAGACATAATTAATGGTAAAGGACTAGATTCCATGTAAAAGACTAGAACTAGTCATATAGATGAAGGAATTTTCTGCATAGAAGTATTCATTAAACTTGTGAGAATTGCCAAGGTCATCACTATGAGTAGAGAGGGAAAGAGAAAATGAGAGAGTATGCTCATTGTT
The DNA here is from genome assembly GCF_048593235.1 of Sminthopsis crassicaudata. Lineage (NCBI taxonomy): Eukaryota > Metazoa > Chordata > Mammalia > Dasyuromorphia > Dasyuridae > Sminthopsis > Sminthopsis crassicaudata. The sequence goes on from NC_133622.1 coordinate 30,492,907, forward strand.
AGTGGCAACAAAATGGGTACCAATTCAGGAAAAGAAACAGAATAGTCCTACAAATAAGAAGGGAACTAGGAGAAAGGAGCAATGAAGAAAGCCAAAGAGGGATGAGGATCCAGCAGGACAGGGTGGTCAACATGGCCAGATGCTGTGTTTTTAAGTTGCATCAGTACTTCTTGTTTTTACAGTATAATTATTTTCTAAGCGTCCTGCTTGGAACTTTCCCTTATAAAAACAAAGTTCAGGAAACTGATTAGTGCAAGAACTGAGCATATGAAATAGCCTCTCCTCAAGTCATCTTCCCATCCAGAGAAGGGAATATGTCATCTGTTGTCTTGAAACAAGAATGGCCATTGCAATCAATAAATTTAGCTTTCTTTAGGTGTTCTTGTATATTCATCCCTGTAATCATTAGGTGCTTATGTTCCTTCTATTTACTTCATGCTGCATCAGTTCATGCAAATCTTCCTATGATTTTCTAAATTCCTCATATTCATTACTTCTTATGGCTCAAATGTCCCTAGGCAACTGTTTTGTTTCTGCTCTTTTGCTGCTTCAAAGCACTATTCATATTGTGCAATTTGTTTTTATTCTGTCGTTCAATATCTAAGGGTACATGGATTATAGTGGAATTATTCAGAGGATAACAATTTAGTGACATTTCTAACAATTTCAAAAAAAAATTTTTGGAAGAATTAATTCATAGATCAAGCAAATGTTGGTGAATCTTGTCTTTCCACAACCTTTTCTTCCTTTATTTTTGTCAATGCACAGGAAGAAATCTCGGATGCTTTCCTTTCGATCTCTTATTAGTAATTTGTAGCCTTTCATAGTGTTGATCATTAATAATTCTTTCGATAAATGTATGATAACCTTTGACCTTTGTTTTTAGAATATTAATAATAACATTTGCAGAAAGCTTTCCTGTTTGCAAATTGCTTTACATTTTATTTCATTTGATCCTTACAACTTTGTGGGTCTGTTACTATTATAGTACTAATAATACTGAGAGATGTTAAGAGATTAGTGCAGAGTTACACAGTTAAAGAGTGTCTGAGGCAGTATTTGAAAGCAGCTCTTCCTGAATTCAACACTAGTATTCTTTCTATCTACAGGACCACCCTGGAGCCCCATTGGTATCTTTTGCCAAGCCCTAAGCTGGGTGATGGGGCAGTGAGGGACCACCATTGTCAGGAAAACTCATACATTAAATGGTGGTTGTTGATGGAATGCATGCAATGTATAGAGATATGTAAGCTCAATACATAACAAATATAGTTCCTGTTTTTTGACTTGTGCTCCCTTGTTAAGTTAGTGCTACCTATCACATGATCTGTGTATTCGGGCTACACTCTACAATGTTACAAAGCTTGATGCCATTCTCAAACTAGTATCTTCAGGACCTACATAAATTGGTATAGGTATCAAGAATTATGTATCCATGTGTAACCTGCATCTAATTTATGGAATGCAACCTTAATGGGAACGTTACATTGTTTTCCAGAATTATTGAATCATTTCACAGCTCCACTGAGGGCAATAGTGATGTGGTGCAAATATTTGTATGTGGACTATGCATTCAGAATGATTATCTCTTTCTAGGTTTTTTATACTGAGGCATGTTTGTGTTACAAAGATGTAAGTAACATTTCCATCCATCAGCATCAAAAGTGAATTCAGATGTTATAATTTTTAAAATTGGGATGACAGTATAGCGAAAGCAACAATTTGAGTACAATTGTAGACATCCAGGACAAAGATCACCAAACTCCATTTTGTCTCATTCAATCTTCCTACATGCATCTCCAGGGAAAATTTGCATGGTCATGTTAACTTACAGAAGCCTGGTGGGGACTTAAAGAAATTTAGCCAAATCTCAACAAGAGGAGTAAATTCCACTAAAGGTGAAGCAAGTTCAAAAGACAGAGATGACTTAAAGGATTCTTGCTGTGTTGACTAGGTGTATCGGTCAATTTGACTCACAAAAGAACTGAATTAGTCCTGAGTCAAGGGACCAGACTTATATACCCAAGTCTATCAACATATTCTTGTGGAGAAGTGCAATTCAGTTGAAAACCAGTAGATGACAACAGCAGCTCAAAGGAGAAACAATAGATGGTAGCACAGAGGAGAAACCTAGAAACATAAATTAGGTTTGGCTCTATATCTTTGGGAGCAGGGCCTTTTGAGGAAGAGAAAAGGGCAGGCTAATTTACCTGATTAATTTCCATTATTTTGAGTTATTGTCTTCCTGTTTGGTGTTGATTTTTTTTAAAGCATCAGATGGTTAAGGTTGTGGTTGTTGACCCAAAGTATGGCTTTAACTTGATTATAAGCTTCAGAGGGCCACATTTGAGGATTTTAGTTTCTGAAAAAGGTAGAGGGTTATCTTTGAAGAGAGGAAAGATCATAGAAAAAAGCGCTTTTATCAATTTGCTTAAGTTCTATCCAGTTTACCTTTTATTATCCTTAGGTAAATAGAAGTTGAAGGATTTGTCTAACCCAGCTTGTTGTGTTTTTACCTTCTAAAATCTTAATTTTATTTCCCAACTATACAAGAGCCATGACTATTTGAACAGGAAAGGTCAGTTGCTTTATTCAAAGCATGTCAAATGCAAAAGAATTCTGCAGGGGAGATATTAAGCTGAGGTAATAGTGGAGCTGTTCCAACCCATTTTGACAGCATTCACATCAAAGCAATTGATATAGTTCCTGTCCCCAGGGATCTTTAGGTGCTTATTGGGCAGCTCAAAGAACCATCTGCAGGAGAATGTCTGGATTCTACTGCTTTTGCCAATGCTATAAAGGAGTTTATGAGGGCCATCAACTGTTCCTTAGAGCCATGTACCTCAATATGCTAGACTGGTTGGCACGTTCTCACCCATCAGTAGAAAGATGGTATAACATGGCAAAGATCTGTACACAAAACATGAGCATTTTGATAAAAAGCAGTAAAGGAGCTGGAGCAATAACAGGACTGTCACATGTGTGCACAGAATAGCTCAGCTTGTTAGAGAGGTTGAATTGTACATGATAAAAACCAAGTTTTTCTTGGTTTCTGAACTAAATTTTTAAAATTAGGCCCACATTTATAATATTACTTTATAACTACTATTTTAGGGGCAGCTAGGTGGCACAGTGGATAGAGCACCAGCCTTGAATTCAGGAGGGTCTAAGTTCAAATCTGGTCTCAGACACTTAACACTTCCTAGCTGTGTGACCCTGGGCAAGTCACTTAACCCCAGCCTCAGAAAAAAAAATAAAAAAATAAAAATAATTACTATTTTAAAGATGCTTAGTTCCCCGAGGATTCATTTATAAATAAATGAATTAAGATATTGTGGTACTTCAGTTGACTACATGATCTACTTCAAGATTCTGTCAAATAAGGAAATTTTTTGAATCCATTTAAAATAGGAGTTAATTCCCCCAAATTAAATTTTCACAACTTTTCAGAAACTCATCCCTACCAGTGCCCAGATGAGAAGAAAAATTATGCTAGATAGCAATCCCTTCTTAATCAAGAGAATCATTGAATATTCATAAATTTCCTTAGAGAATCTTTATCATGTGATTGAAAGTAAATGAAGTTAAGTTTCGTAGCAATGTACAAGCTAGTTGAATTTTTAAAGCCATCTACAGGAACCAGGAGCACATTATACACAGTAACAGCAACATTGTGCGATGATCAACTATGAGTGATTTAGCTCTTCTTCTCAGCAATACAAACATCTCAGACAAGTCCAAAAGGTTCATGAAGGAAAATGCTATCCATATCCAGAGAAAGAGCTATGGAGTCTGAATGCAGACCAAAATGCATACTATTTTCACTTTTGTGGTATGTGTGCTTTTCCCCTTTTGTTCTGTTTCTTCTTTCACAATATGACCAATGAGGAAATGTTCATATGATTGCACAAGTATGACACATCAAATTGCTTGCCATCTTGGATGGGAGGAAGAAAAAATTTGAAACTCAAGATCTTATAAAAAGTGAATTTTGAAAACTATTTTTACATGTAATTGGAAAAAAAGACTATCCATAAAAAAAAAAAAAAAAAAAAAAACACTCCATGATTGTCAATTGAGTCATGAAGAAATAGAGCTGAATGTCTATGGAGAACATCAAACAGATCCCTTCTTTCTCACCAATGTTATTGGTGGAAAAATATGTGAAAGGAAGAAATTTGAAGATTAAAAGTTATAGGCCTTCTGAATCCATTAAATTACTCAAAATTCAGCAACAAATGCATTACTAATCCCAAAACTGGTTGCCAAAAGATTCTGTTAAAACTAGTATTTCAAAAAAAAATCCTCATTCCCCCATTCCCACTACTGCAAAAATCATGAGGTATCTTCATATGGATGATCTCAAGGAGCCCAATAGTATTTACTAAAAAAATAATAGCTAATATTTACATCCTGTACTCCTGGTTGACAAAAGTTGTTCCTGCTGTTGAGATGTGTCTCTGAACAATTTCCACAACCATATCTGGATTTTCCAAGTTTGTGTGAAAGTTGAACAACAAATCACTAAAACTCCAATTTGGAAGAGAGCTTGTGTCAACCCTTTATCTGACTAGGAAAGCCCTCCATAATTCTTTACTTTCCAAGTTGGATTTTGTTTGGTTTGGCTTTGTATTCCCAGAGCTTAGTAGTTCCTGGCACATAGTAGGCATTTAATAAATGCCTGTTGTTGACTTGTTACCTTTCTGAAAAACTCAAACTGCAAGTTTTCCTTTTTTATTGTTATTTTTGGTCAGTTGTGTCTGACCCGTGTGAGCCCGATCCCTTTGGGTTTGCCATTTCCTTGTCCAGTACATTTTCAAAAAAACCGAGATGAAGTGACTCACCCAGTGAATGCCTGAAGGTGGATTTGAACTCAGATTTCCTGTCTCTAGACCCACTGCAGCACCAACTAGCTCTCCTAAATTTCCTTTATGTAGCCTATGTCTTTCTTTTTGGATTTTGCTTCATTAATCCTCATTCTACACTTTGGAAGCCAGTCTCCAAATGTCTCAGTAATACTTAGATATTAATAGTTATAATTACTGGATGGGTGGGCCTGGTGATTTTATTGGTATGGGAACTCCCACTTAAGGAATCCTCGTCAATGAGGAGCAACACCTGCTTTTTTCCCATTGTCTCAGGGAGGTGCCTGGTACATTAAGAGGGAAAGTGGCTAGTCCAGAGTCACACAGCCTGGTGCTCCCAGGATTCCAAAGCAGGCTCTCTGTTCACCAGAACACAGTGCTTCTCAATGAATTGGGAAGGCAAATAAACAACAAACATTTTGATTATCCTTCATAAAAGTATAAAGAGAATCTGTGACAAGTTTGCTCCTTCTTCCAGGGAGAAACTGGTCAAAATATAATCTTCTCCCCAAATCAATATCCATCTACAGAGTATATGCAAAGAGTTTAATGCAATTAATTAACACAAAATTCCTGAGGGTGGGGAGGTAATTAGCTTGTAGTTATAATACTTCCTCAATCTAATTTAGATAGCCCAGTAGGTTGGTTGTTTTTGCATTTGTCCAGTCCTTTCTACACTTGCTAAGGGCACTAGTAGATTTAAAAGAATACAAACATCTACATGTAGATATTCCCATCCCATACAGAGGATTCAACTTAGAGGGCTGGGCTGGAATTAGGAAGATCTAAAAGTAATATTTATTAGCTATGTCTAACTAGGGCAAGTCACCTAAGCTATCTGCCTCAAGCATCTATCTCCCAGGGTTGTTGTGAGGATAAAATATTTGCCTAGAGCTTGACATATATAGACAGCACTATATAGATGTTATATTACTATACTCTCTACAGAGTCCTACAAAAATGCACTAAAAAGTTAATATAATATAAATTCCCATAAAAATTGGGAAGGTTACTGCAAATAACCACTTGATTTTTCCTTTTTGGGTTTTCCTTTTTGTAATCTGGTGGACAAATTAGGAGATTCACCAGGGACTTGCACTTTTCTAGGGAAGGAGACACTGCTCTTCAAAGGATGTCTATTGCTGGGGCATCTTGGGAATTTTTTTATGGCAGTAGATGAGTTGTTTTTAGTTGAACTGGAGCAATAGAAGAACTGCTAAGTTAATAGAAAAGATTCAAGATCAGAGAGACTAGTTCTCTACTGGCCAAATCAATTAGAATACATAATTTATTTTTTGGATGATTGAATTTTAAAAACCTCACCTGCTTTTTTTGCTTGAATATTTGTATTTCCAGCTGATTGATGGTTTCTTACGAGTTATACTCCTATGACTGTTTCCATTGAAAAGAGGAAGATTTTATTTTTTACCTTTATCCATAAGTGCAGCATAAAAAAGAGAGGGTGTTTCAAGTGCTATGATCCGCCTCAAGTTGATAGTATTGATTACACTTGGCCACTAAAGAAACAATAGGGTCACATCTAGTTTCTACTCATTTTTGGAGGGTGGGAATGGGAAGGTAGTTCTTTAAGGAGAGAAGAGAAAGTAAAACCCCAGACACTTTTCTCCTTCAAACACTAGTGTGCCAAACCTTTAAGAGATGCTATGTAGGTAAAATAGATAGGACTCAGTGTCCAATTGGATTCTAATCCTACAATATGGATTCCCTCCTCATCTTATTCTTACCATCCCAGGAAAAGTCTCCAAATAGATCTGCTCACCTCGATTTCATCCTATGTGCTCCTGGCCAGATTTATCTTCCTTATGCATAGATCATACTCATTTTTGCTTAAAATTTTTCCTTTGCCAGGTATTCGAGACCTCCACAAATTGACAGAACTCTTCCTTCCTCCAGGCTAGAATGACCTTTGTGTCTCCTATTTAATCTCTTCTAAGCACTTATAAACCTAATTCAGATAGTCTCCTGTTGGAAACATCTTTCCTCTCAGATCATTTGTTCTGAATCTCTTAGACATGATAAACATGTAATGATTATGATTTTGTGTCTTTTTTTTTTGTTGTTGTTGAGGCAATTGGAGTTAAGTGACTTGCCCAGGGCCACACAGCTGGGAAGTGTTAAGTGTCTGATTCCAGATCTGAACTCAGGTCCTCCTGACTTCAGGGCTGGTGCTCTATCCACTGTACCAACTAGCTGCCCCTTGTGTCTACTTTTTTATCCCCTCCCCAGACAGGGTCTATTTATCTAAACTTTCTCTCTAGCCTTGTGTAATGTTCTACAAACATTAATCATTTAAGGTATTCCTTGAATCTGTTGTTAAATTGAATTTGAAGAGAAACCAGTAGGATGTAGGCAATACACAATTTAGCTAAACACACCAACTCCAATGAGATATCCAAACTAAGGTGAAGTCCCCATTTTTATTTCTCAAATTGGCAACAGTAAATTTATAGGACCACTTTTCTTGTAGTATTATTTGGTGTCAAGTGTTCAAAAGTGTGTAAATGTGGCATCTTTTATTAAGATTGAACCCAGAATTTGAAATGAAGTACCAAAAATTACTTTAAAGAATGCTTTATTGACTCTATCCTAAGAACATACTATAAAAGGAGCAAGAACTAAATAAACTTAAAAGCTTCCAAAATACAAAGAAAAAGTAATAACTAAACTACTTCGACATTCAAAAAACAGGTCACACTAAACTTTTTGGTCGAGTTTGTTCTTAACCTAAAAACAAAACAAAACAACAACAACAACAACAACAAAAAAAAACCACAAAAAAACCTCCCCAAACTTCACATTTCAAGTTATAAACTTACCTCAGTAGTGTACATGAAATGGTTTTGAAACAATATAGATAGATGGTTCAGATAGATGATCAAAGATAGGAGGCTCATTGATATCTAACTGGCTATGTCACCAATATCAGTTTTAAGGTAGTTTGGTATTTGCCAAGATAAGAAACCTCTTCTTCTTCTTCTTTTTTTTTTTGCACTTAATTTTACAGGCACATGTAAAATACAGTAAGAATAAGGTGTCAGAGACTCATCCTATTAAAAAAAAATTCTATAGAAATCGTCCACTATTGCCAATGAAAGAGAATATTTCTTCCACTGTTTGACAGGATGAAGATCTGGTCCTCATAAAAATCTCACAACATGATTTATTCTAATAGGCTAGGATTTGGATGCAGGTTTCTAGATATGTTTTTTAGAACATTGCACAATTGCTCTACTTTCTAAGTGTGGTTTTAAAAATCATGGAAAAGTGTGTCAAGAACGTGTAAAGGCTTCAACCTGGCACTCAATAATTTTATAGAATAGTTAAAAATAAATATTGTTTATATATAAAAACTCTTCCCATCAGAAGATGAGAAAATAGGCATTTGGGAATCTTTTAATTTATATATTTTTAAACAAAATCTAAAAATATTTGCTAAGGGAGTGGACCCATTCTCTGTCCACACATGTAAATTGTATACTGCCACCAGCAAAAAAATCCCATGGCTGGAGAGATTGAATGGATCCACAATATGACATAAAAACATAACTGCATACTCTCTACCTATTGCACACCTCACTTCTTTAAGTTTTCCAATCAAAGCGGATGCAGTTCATAAAGTGGGTGAGAATCAACATTTTACTGTATTTTACATTCAGTCTGCTAAATAAAAGCCTTTAAACAGGCCACAAAACACTGCAATAATATAATTACTTCCTAATAGCAACAAAAACAACAACAACAAAAAACCAACAACCTTATTAATAACATTGAAATAAAATGGTTTCATTTTTCTGGTAAAACACACACCATGTACTTTTTTTGCAAAGTAAAACGACATTAAAAATGTCTAAGTAGAAGATATTTACAAACTTTTAAAACTCCTAAAGGTTTCTCCTCCTCTTCCTGGATGTGTTCTCCCAAATTTAGTTCACCAAAGCAGAAGTTACTTGTGCACAGTAAATGGAGGAAAGCCCCATTTTACAAGCACAGTATTCTAAAAGTCCCAACTACAGCAGAAATTTACCAAGGAGACATGATCACGAGACCCTTAAGTGGATAAAGCATTACTCTCCTATGGACAAGAACTCTTTTTGGACCCTGTCTACAATTAAAGCGCACATTCTCTGTCACTACAACTTCGAAAGAAAAAAAAAAAAACAAAATTCAAGAGAATTGGAAAGGAAATTCAATGTCGGCCTGGACAATGAAGAAGCTAGGTAGAGGCGCGCTCTCGTGGGCTCCATCAAATCCTGCTTCAGCATGTGCACCAAAGCACAGATAAAAAGATACTACCAAAAAAGTAGTTGAGTGGAGAACTCAGTGATTTCTTTTCTGTTTCTAACAACCCACTCCCCAAATGTCCAGTATTGTCCAGTCTTGGAGGACAAAGGAAAATGGAAAATGAGGAAGAGCACAGTAGGTGGGAGAGGCCGAAATCTACGAAATCTCTTAGAAATCTCAGGCTATTTCCTCCTCAATGAAGGAGAATTTGAGCATTTCCATTTTTGTCAAAAAGAGAATGTATCCGAGATGGCGCCATCATCCCAATGGCCGGCAACAACACAGTGGCTTCACTCATCTTAAAATTGCACTTTCCAGGATTATTTTTTTAAATAAGGTATTCAGGGTTGTCTATGTTTTTAAAAGCACTACTTTTCTGTATCTTTAAATATTGAATATATCTTTTCAAAATATCACCTAGCTGCATGGATGTTCTTAATATATATATATATATATATAGTCAATATATTTATTAAAGGCACTACAAAATAAACATCTCTGGAGTGCAGAAGTTAAGAAAATAACCTTCATACCGAAAATATAATTGCTAAAAAAAACCTTTATAAACATACCATTGTATACAGGTGACTAGAAGATCGTATTAAGGCATTGCAAGTTGAACTCTCTGAGAAATGTAGGAATACAGGAGCATTCACTTTAAAAGTCACAAAAAACAAGTGACTTCATTTGTATAAAATATTTCAACATTAATATTTGATAACATTCTTCACTTTCAGGGTTCTAGATATATTTACTAAAGTTCAGGCATGTTCTTGGCGATGGGTACTTTCTTCATAAATAGTAAAGTGTTCCTTCAGTGGTTTTTCTGTTTGTTTTCACAACCCCTCCCTCCCCCCTCAATCTCAGTATGTCTGGTAGACATCATGGATGGGAACCTGAATTGTAGCGGTAGGGAATGGCTGAGGTATGTAGCCAGCGTAACCTCCATAAACCGCAGCTGCAGCCGCCGCGTTCTTCTGTAGTGTGGCTAGTGTGGCTGTAGCAGGAGCAGCAAACGGGACGTAACTGGCACCGTAGATCCCAGCCGCGGGGATTCTCGGGACATTTGGAGCCACCGTGTACACTGGAGTGATTGGGCGGCCCTAAGGAGAACGGAGAAAAGATGCCCATGTAAATAGCAAACGGGAACAGGTCCATAGTATTAAACAGGTGAGAACCAGAAGTCAAGAGAGCAATGGGTTTCCAGTCAGAGATCTGGCTTTGAATGACTTCCCCCACTCTCTTAACTTGCCACCTATGGGAACTTGATTTCTTTTCTATGGCCTTAAACTTTATCTGGAAAACAGGGTCCTGGATGAGGAGGTATGGGATATGTATCAAAGCTGATGCAATTCATAAATTGGAGGAACCAATATTTCACGGTATTTTATACGGACTGATTCACTAAAAATTTAAATTAAAGCCTTTAAAACAGACTATAAAGCACTGTAATAAAATATTGTATGTGTTTCTGTCTCTCTATGTAATTATACATTGTAAATGTGTGTGTGTGTGTATGTATATATATATATATATATATATACATACACACACACACATGCATGTGTATAAGAGAGACAAACAGAGAGAGGGAGAGAGAGGGAAGGAGGGAGGAAGAAATGAGAGAGAGAGAGAGAGAGAGAGAGAGAGAGAGCGCTAGCTTTTTAATAATCAAAAAACCTTGAATTAGCATTGGCATAAAATGTTTTTATTTCATGGCAAACCAGAAACTACATACATTTCCAACTACTTTGAAAATGTGCATTCTGTTCCACTATAATGCTTATTTTGTAAATGCAAATTTAATTCAACATGATTGATATATTAGGGAATAATATGACCATAACTTTCATGTTTGCTTCTATGAGAATTTATCAAAAACTGCAGAAATCAATTTCTCAGCCATTTTCACTAGACAACTTCAGGTCCTTTTCAAGGTAAACTGACATATATTCTTGTGTATCTTTTGGTAGAGTAGGAGCTGTGGGCAGAGGCTGGTCTGTATCCAAGTTATTCTTCTTGATATCATGGCCCTGTGTCCAGGACTTTGGGGATGCACTTTTGCTTTTAGCTTTCAACTTTGCCAGCAAAAGAAGCAAGAAAGACAACTAGCAGCCCATGGCTACAGAAACTATTACTATTTATTATAGTTTTTATAAATTTCTTCACCATTTAACATGCATAAAACTGTACTACCATTTTAATTTGATTACTACTTTTTTTTTTTTAATGTGCCACTGATGAAGTTTTTGAGCATTATACTTTAACCCCAATTTCCCCCAAAAACCCTATAGTTTTTAATTGTTCAATTTTGCATAGCTTGGTGATTTTCTTTCTTTCTTTAGGAATTCATTTATTGAGTTATGTGCTGTAAGAGAACTAATTGTACATTAGAAGATTTTAACAAACTCTTGCATTCTCTCCCTCTTCCTCTTGATAAATGGAAGTCATTTGTATACACTCAATGATGCATGACTGCAGCATTCCTAACACTCTTTACACCAGAGACATTTTGCAGCAAAACATAATGATGGTAAATCTTTTCAAGTATAAGGACCCTTTCTTAAGGTAAAAATATGTAGATTTTCACCTGATGGTTGAAGGTATCCCCCATCCCATCAATGCTTCGGTCATCCCCCTCACCCCTCACCCAGATTTCATAGATCACAAGTTTGGGAAAATCTGTCCATCGTAATCTACAGGATCCCTTCCAATTCTAAGAACTATGGCCCAAAGAATCACCACTTTGCTGGAGTTTTGAAGGAACAGAATCAAAGAGATAGGATATCATAATTCATCTCATCCAATTCATACCTAATCATTAATCACTTCTATAATATATCAAGTACACTGAAGTGTATTCCAGTGTCTTCAAATCAAATACAAAATACTTTGGTGTTCAAAGCCTTTCATAATCTAATACCCTTCTACTTCCCTTCTCTCTTTCTCTCTGGCTGTATCCCAGGACTACAACACTCTCCCTCCTCTGTTCTTACTACTGAACTCTCTAGTTTTTTAAGTCTCAAATAAATCACTTAACCTTTCTCATCATTGCTCTCATTTGTCATTATCTAAAGTCACCCATGTCCCTTCCTAGACCCAGGAATTGAAGTGAGATCTATTAAACTTTATGTTGAATACTGAGTCCAATATTTATCAAATTACTGAATGTATGCTATCAACTCACACTCTGCTCCTTGCCATTTCTTTCCCCTCTTTTACACAAATTTCTGTTTGGAGATAGGACTCCTGAACTTTAGGAGTTTGCAGAATAAACAACTTCCATAGCCTAGTTTACAATAAGTAAAAGGCAAGTAAAAGCATGGCATAATGAAGGCTTTATGGTAGGAAGACTAGGGTTGAAGTTGGCTTCTTATCTATATTGGCTGTTTGACTTTGATCAAGTCACACAACCTTACAATGTCCCAGATAGCTCACAAAGATTAAATTGCAAATAAGTATTTCTTGCTGAGAATTCTCTCCATTAATAAAAAAACATGAGTAAAGTCTGAAATTTAAAAAGGAGAATAAACAAAGCATTCTTCCCCCCCCCTCCATGACATTCTTTTTTTATCTCAATGAAAAAGGAAAGAGAGCTCAATTTGTGGGCAGTTTCTTGGAGCCACTGGAGGCTTTCATCAGAAGGATTCACAAGTCCTGGTGTATTTTTAGTACAGCAGATAAGAGAGCTATAGTCACGAAGACCTGAGTTCAGATCTAGCCTCAGATACTAACTACATGACGATGGGTAAGTCAGTTACAAAATTTCTATCTGCCTCAGTTTCCTCACCTGTAAAGTGGAGATAATAATTGTACAGATTAAGTACTATCTAAAACTTTCTCTCCTTTCCCCCCCCCTTCCAGCACAAATTGGAATACCAAATAAATCAGTCACTCTAATATTAATATAAGTGTCTCCTGTAGTGATAGCTTCCTAATAGCAGGAACTTGTGTTTAAAATTAATCTGGCTTACCTCACCCTATTGTGAGTTCTAGGCACATAAGGAACTCCAACCTATCAATACACAAATAAATGGTGAAAGGAAATACCTATCACATGAATTTCCATGACATAAAAAACTTACCTGGAAAGGTGGAGGGGTTGAAACAGCAGGTATGATAGCAGCAGCAGCGGCGGCGGCAGCAGCAGCACTGGCTGGGTCCGGTTGCACTGCAATGGGATTGATCATATGTTCCATTGTATGGATTTTGCCATCTTCCAGCATCTTGGGAGCAGGAGTAGCCTGAAACATGGAATACTGGGCCCCAATAGCAGGGATGGCCACTAAAACGGGATCAGGAATAGGAAAAAACCAAGCTGATTAAGATTAATATATGCTCTCTTTGCAGTGAAATCAAATATACCAGCAAGACGTTGCCACTGGCTTAGAAGTGATCTATCAGTAATAATATTCAATACAGAGAAATTTCTTTCATCTCTACGGTGGGCAGTGGTGAGAGTGCCCAGAACAAGTAGGGTAGAAATTGGAAATTAGCCAAGATCTTGATACCCTGGCCTGAACTTATATGAATAAGTCAGCCACCTTCTTATCATTTTATCGCTGCTAGACCTGCAACCTTCTTTGGCTTAATTGTCTTTTAAGCTGAGAGTTTCATTACAAAGCTCAGAGGAATAGATTCATGCTGTTAGTTCTGCATTTGATATTGAACACCAGATTACTTACACATGATGAGAGCATACAGCATGTAAAATTAAAATGTAAAATGTAAAATTAAAGCTACAGTAATCTTTAAGCCTTATAACAGGATTCACTAATAAAACAGTCAGGCCAAGATTTCATGGGTCTTTCTGTATGAAATTCAAAAATCTGCATATAGAGATAAAGGCACTTCAATTAAAGTCTCAAAAAGTTTGGAATATTTTCTGAATGTTTACTTGATGGAACACTATTTTAGGCATTGTGGGAGATAAAAAAATAACAGAAGCTTTTTTATGTGAATGATTATTTTTACAATTATATTACATATTTAACACAATGTATTGATTTTAAAAATATATATAAATTCTAGTAAAGTACAGAAATAGGTCTTATATTTAATTTACTAGAATTTGCACACATGTACACACAGAGATAAAGAGCAAAATGGAGGATGGACTTAAATGAGTTGAAATGTTCAAAAAAGTCTAGTCATTGAAAGAGAGAAGAAGGAGAAATGTGGAAGCGTATGACTCCAAAGGCTTTGTTTACCTTTCATATTCATATTATTGTGACCTAGGGAACTTTCAAGTACAAATGACATCAGCAAGAGATCAAGCTCTGCTTTCTATTTCATGTTATGTCATTATACAATCACTCTTCTTCACAAGCTACTACATTTTTCTACCAAGTCTTTTCCTAGTTTAGATGATGGCAACTAACTAGCCAACCTATTATTAGGCAATTCTGCTTATCTTCAGCATTCCCAGAACCCCCAATGAAGGTGATACCTCTTAAGAATGGAGAAAAGACAAGCCCAGTGGAAAAGATGAACAGGAGACATAAGAGAACAAATCTCTTAAATTGTAAAAATGCTTATATTCTTGATAAAAAGAGGCACAGAGAAGAAAGAGAGAAAACTAATACTCCTAGAAAGAGAAAACTAATAATACTCCCTAGAACTTTATTGGCTTATTTGGGACTATTTTATTCTGGTTACAAGTTCATTGCAGTATCTCCTGCAATCCTCTGAACATTATTTTTTTCCAATTAAACTCTGTATATACACTATATATATTGGATTCTTTTGCCAATTACAAATAGGAAGAGTTAGTCGCTGAAACTTGGGTTGGTTTTATGTGCACAATAAAAACAAGAAAATCCTTAAATGAAAAAGGTTAGTTCAATACTTGCTCATAATGTGAGGAATATTTAGATGGGGATCTGGTCAGGAAAGTTCTGAAAACATCTTATGTATAACAAATTATTTTTTATTTCTTAATAAGACAAATTCTTTGTTCTCCTATGGGCCAAAATGCAATGGACTCCTTGCTCCCTCTCCCCCATATTTGGGTCAAGTTCATAGAACTTTGACCCATGGGAGAATTGATGTATGAAAGATGTAATAAGCTCATATTACCACCATTTTTGGTTGAATATTTTATAGAAATTATCCATTCAAGCAATCTTAGTCTGCTTCCTATAGAATCACTTGCCTTGATTTTTACCTGCATCTTCATTATTTGGCTGGACTAAAAGGAACAGGTGCTTATAACCAAGGCTGATACTCATTAATTAGATATTGACTCAGAAATTTTAATGTCTCAGGGTAGTTAGATGGTACAATGAATAGAGCACTAGTCCTGAAATCAGAAGGACCAGAGTTCAAATCTGGTCTCAGACACTTAACACTTCCAAGCTGTGTGACCCTGGGCAAGTCACTCAATGCTCAGAGTCTCAGCAAAAACAAACAAATAAATAAAAATTTGTAATGTCTGATATTGCACCTTCATGATATTTCTAGATCACGTACATCATTATTATGAAGGAGGGATGGTGGCCCTGACCATTGACAAGTGAGAGCTTCCGTCTCCACAAACTCTTTGAGCAAAATTCAAGGTACAACAGGAGAAAAATAAACTTTTTTGGTCAAATTCTCTTCAGATAAAGCAAAAGGTCTAGCTATTGGAGCATAGATTACACTAGTACTGAGAAATACTAAAGATTCCAGTGGTTGACTAGGTTTCCCCGAGGTACATTCACATATTTGTGTGTAGCTGAGCCTAAGAAAGGCTGATTGGACATGGCCCATCCCTCAGATTTATACTGACCTGTACCGGGTTTAATAGCAACTGGATTGACAGCAGATAATTCCAAATTTGGTACAAGTTCATATCCTTTTTCTTGCTGCTTTCCTTTCCCTTCATGATATCGGCTATAAATGCCACGGCCGGCAGAGTATCCCCCGAGGTAAGATCCCCTAGGGCCTGGGGCTCTGTTGCCAGCTGCACCTCGCCCTCGGCCTCTTATGCTCCCTGCTTATAGAAACAACACAAAACTGGGATGAATAATCACAAGTGACAGTGCCAAAAGGCCCAGCTTCACATCTCTGAAGACTCCAAGGATCCTGAGATTTGACTGTCTACAAAGAGTCGAAATTGTCCAGACTAATACCTTCTAATTTTAATGTTACAGATGCCTAAAGAAACCTCTTATTCCTGAGTGCAATTACTATCTAAATCAATATTAAAGTTTAAAACTACACTAAGATGTTGGAGACACCCGCCTTATACGAATGAGGTCAAAACTCTTGGCTAGATTAGAATATACCCCGATAATACATGACATTTACATCACGGAGACCCATTAAAAATCACCAACTTCAAGATCTATCATCCTTGAATACATTATTTGATTATAAAAATCCTCAGGCTGCTCATGCACTCAGTGCAATAATACTTGGATTACCTATTCTACATGACACATAAGAAAGCATTTTAGGAGGTATCATGTACAATAAAATGGTCTGCTTCTGGAGTTGAAGGATGTCAGCTGCATACCACCTGGGTAATTTGGGAGAAATCATTAACTATCTTTGGACCGCAATTCTTTGATCAGCAAGATGAAGGGGTTAAGCTAAATTTCCCACTAAGATCTTTTAGAACTCTTAAGAAAAATCTACAATTTTACTTTATATGCAATTAGTTTTATGCTTTCTAATGACAACTAAGGTGGATATCTTTTAAGTTCTGACAAAGGAACATCTAAAAACTCGTATATTAAAAAAAAAAAAAAAAAAAAGCGCCTTGCATACCCTAACATACAATAGAGGCAAACTGATGGGCTAGAAAATGAAGATCAGAGGTAAGCAATGGTGACTTAAATAAAAATGCCCCAGAGAGCTAACTTACCTTTCACAAAATATTCTCTGTTGGGTCCAATCAGAGCATTGTAGGGATAGCTATAGTAGGCCAATGTGTAGGGATCGCACGAGTAAACATAGTTAGGCTGCTGAGGTGTTGCTTCCGCAGTTACGTTTCCTTTGGCTGCCTTCTGATAGCGTGTGTATTGCTCTTTATCTACTGGCTTGGCCAAAGTAACTTCAAGACACGAGCCTTCAAGTTCCGTGCCATTGAGGCTGTTCATAGCATGGACGGCATCATCCCGGCTGGTGAAGTGAACAAAGGCATAATCGCGGATCTTTTTAACTCGCTCTACACAACCGGGATTGAACTGGCCAAAGCTCTTTTTAATTGTCTCCTCGGTTGTTTCAATCATCAGATTTCTCACGTACAGAATCTTAACGGTTTCCATGACGTCTTCGTCCACATCTATCTCTGGCTCGGCCCAGTCCACTGCAATCTGGTGTCCCCAGAGCTGGATCCTTCCCGGCATGAGTTTTCTCCTGGCCATAGCCGCTGCCCTGTGGCTCTCATACTCCACAAAGGCAAACCCTCTGTTCTTCATCTTATCGGCGGCACTTGCATACACGATCACATCTAGCACCCCTTCAGTCACTTTGGAGATCTCCTCCAGTATCTCCTCTCTCTTTTTCATCTTAGGGATGCCCCCGATGAAGAGCCGACAGTTATCCACACTGCAGCAGACTCCTAGAAGTCGACCCGGTCTGATTTCATAATTGTTCAGTTCCCTCACGGCACGCTTAGCTTCGTGCTTGTGAGTGTACATCACAAAAGCGTAGCCGCGGTTCTTCCCGTCAAAGTCCATCATCAACCGCATCTCATAGATACGCCCAACCGACTCAAATACCGGAACCAGCTCATCTTCATACACATCTCGGGGAATCTTACCCACAAAGACCTCGCAGCCGCGTGGGGGGTGGAGCCCTTCCCAACCTGGGGGAGGACCGCCATACTTGCGCTGCCCATTCTCCTGTATCATACTATAACCCGTACGTTCCATGAGGGCTAGGAGGGCAGCTTCGTTGGGGGCCCCGGCAATACCTTCAGGAACTTTGGCCGCTGACATGTTGGTGGAATCGTTGCTCATTGCTGTAGTGGAATCCTCTGCTGTCATTATGTCGCAATCATTCAAAACTTGATGAAATCTAAAGAGGGAGAAAAGAAATGAGATTATTTTACATTCTACACAAGACTAGGACTGCAATTGTATGTCTTAAAGTAGTCACATATACCACAATTCTAGCAGAAAACCAGAGTTAAAAACCAACCATGTGACACATTTGTAAAAATAATTGCTTCAAATAGCCAAAATATCATGTGAAAAAAACAGAAACTATTTGATTAAAAATTGCAGTGTATGAATATTTCTACACTTGAAATAACTTAAAAAAAAAAATACTTCCTAACAAGTCTAAAACAGAACATTAACTATTTATTCTAAATGCTGCTTTCCCCCCTAAATTAAAGTATTTCCTTGATGTGTAGGGAGCTCCCAGAACTTCCATTATCAATAAGGATCGGTTTCTTCTCTGAAAGTTGTGTTTTATGAGTTTCTTGGTAGACTGATATGTTTAGTGATTTGCCGAGGGTCAAATAATCAATATGTATATAAATATCAAATGCAATATTCCTCTTGCAAAGGCAAAAAACAATTCTAATAAACTATTGCCAGCTTGGACTAATTTTTTTTTTTTTTTTTTAATCATGTTCTGATATTTCTTCGGAACACAAACCTTTTCACTGTTAAGAAATTCCCTTACAAAAAAGTGGCCATATAACAAAAGCAAATAGGAGAAAAAAATGTAACTGATAAATGACTATGTAAAAAGATGCTGCACATTATTAATAAGAGAAATTCAAATTAAAATAGCCTTGAGGTTTGCTTTCACACTTATCAAGCTAACAAAAATAATTTTTAAAAAGGAAATAGTATTAGAAGGTCTGGGAGAAGACAAGAACATTCATATTTGTTGGTGGAGCTGGGAAGGAGCCCAGCCTTCCTACAATACAGTTTGGGACTGTACAAGAGAGAAAATTCTTTGTGTGGCATTCAAAGCCCTTCAAAACTTCCTCCCAGCCTTCGACCTTTCTAGTTTTCTTATACTCTTACACACCAACTCCAATCTAGTCTTTTATTTATTAGCACCAGATTTTTTCCTTTTGGTTTCTCAAACAAGACACTTCCATTTCCCAAGTCCAGGTATTGTTAATGTTTGTCTCCTGTGCTAGGAATGGCCTCCTTCCCCAGCTCTGACTCTGGTTTCACTGGTTCATTCAAGTCCCAACTAAAACCTCACCTAACCCTAAACCAAAGCCCTTCCCAATCCTCCCTATTCTAATGTCTTCTCTCTGTTAAATAATTCCAGTTTTTCCTGTATATAGTCATTAGCACATTCTTCATTAGAATGAGAAGACCTCATTAGATCTTGAATGAATTGAACTGTTTCCTTAGAGCTGAGCACAGTGCCTGGCACATAATAAAAATGCAATAAGTGTATATTAACTAAACCCAGTAATCTCTTTTGGGAATCCACTTAAAAAAAAAAAGGTCAAGATCAGAAATATTCATGGCAGCACTCTTTGTATCAGAACTAGAAACAAAAGCAGATAGCAAATGATTCGAGTCATGGAGGGGCAAACTGTGGTTTATAAAAATAACAGGGTACTGAGATAATTAAAGGGTATGGAAATTCACGGAAACTTTCAGGGACAGGTATGAAATACTGTAGAGTGAATGAAAGCAGAAACAAGAACATAATCATAATAATTTAAATATTATTAAATTATGCCAAATATTATTTCACATTATAAAAAAATAAATTTAATAACGTACAAGAAAATTTAATAACGTAGCACTCAGATTGATATAATAGAGTATGTGTGCTCATAGGACAGACACATGCCTGGGTAATATTCTTGCAACATGATTGATTTCTTTAATGTCATGCCTCCAATCTCCCAAAGAGAAACATTAAGCCATCTTGCTCAACAAACTTGATAGAATAGTATACCAATTCTATTACCAATGATGCCTTGGACAAACATGGATTTTCAAAACTATCATTAAATAAAATTATAAAGCATTTAAAACATTGCAAGATTTTTATGTTTCTTTTCTTGAGGTTTATACAACATTATGAAGTATCATCTCCTTTTTTATAGATCAGATGCAGCAAGGTTAAATGCTTAAGTGATTGTTTGGATTGAAATTGGACTTTTTATTTAGTTTAGAACTCTATTCACTGCAATATTGTGTTAAGAATAACTATGAGCAAATAAGTCATTTTCAGTATTATAAATACCCAAATTAACCAGAAAGGACATTAAAAAAAAGGTAGTATCTGCATTCAGAGAAAGAAGTATGGGAGATTTGTCTTTCTAAATTCAAATCTGACCTCAGACACTTACTAGCTGTGTGACCCTGACCAAGTAACTTAACCCTGTCTGCCTCAATTCTTCATCTATAAAATGAGCTGGAGAAGGAAATGGCAAACCAGTCCGATGTGTCTATCAAGAAAACCTCAAATGGGGTCAATAAAAATAACTGAAAATGACTGAATGAGAACGAGTTCCTCCTGCAAAGCTTTCTGAGGGAAACCATTTACTCTTTTTAGCCACTGTACTACAGTGTACTACATGGCACACACTGTACTACTGTTGGCCAGTAAGAATTCACATTTCTACGACAAGATCAGGAGAGGAATTCATCCTCAAAAAGAGGAACTAAAATGTATGTCACCACTGGAAATCATTTGGGATGAAGCCAAGTACAGAACTGAAACACATCTGTTTTTCTACTTAGAGGTGATCAGAATCCTAAAATACCTCTAAGAGAGCCCTTCGATCTTGGATCTGGCACATCAGTGAAAAAATTCTGGATTGCACAATTTAATTAAATGTGTCATAGACTTTGAGATTTAGAACCAGCCAATCAGTCTTATCTGTACTCAGTGTACAAGGTAAACATGCTCCTCCTTCCTTCCAACTTTAAATTATGTCAACCCAGCTGCCATTTTACTTAGTCTTCCATGTTTGGAATCTGAATAGTATTCCTTTCCCTCGAATAAAAATTAAATTGATTTAATTCATTCTGGTGAGCATTTATTTCTTAGGAATATTTTAGGAAATGTAGGATTACAACTGAGAGACGATCAGAATATTACAAGGAAATGAGCTGTTGCTCTATCCACTGTGCTACCTAGCTGCCCCCTACAAGGAAATACTTTATTAAGTATTTATTCAATATTTATTCAAATATTAAGTAATATTTGAATGAAATTATTTTTCAAGTCCTTTCAATTCAGCCCCACACACCTGCCTTTATTCCTTCTCATCTAATTCTTCATCTATCAATTCCTCTTGTTGTTATTACTCAGTCTTGTTTGACTCTTTGTGACCCCATGGACCGTAACATGCCAGACTTTTCCATCCTCCAGGATCTCTGTCCAAGCTCCTGTTTGTTGTTCCCATGACACCATCTACCCAGCTGATCCTCTGCCATTCCCTTCTGGTCCCACAATGTTAAATGACTTGCCCATAGTCACACAGCTAGAGGCGAGATTTGATTCAGCTCTCCCTGATTTCAGGCTGAGTGCTCTAATCTGTTGAGCCACCAGTTATCTCTAGTGAATTTACAGAATTTATAGAATAAATAGGAATCACGGTGGAGATGGTGCTTGAGTTCTATCTTGGACAAAAGGAGATTTTGTGAGGAGGAAGTTCATTTTCAACACAGAATACAGCCAGCCAGGCCAAAATATGCAGACCAGAAGACCAGAAAAAAGTTGGGCTATAGCAGGTGGAAAGCAGACAAATAGGGAGTAACATACAAGCTAGAGTGATAAGGCAGTAAGAACCATAGATAGGGAGGACCCTATCTAAGTTGGAAAAGGCTGAAGACAAAAGGAGAAGGTCAGATATAAGAATGACTGAACAACAATTGTCTCCCCCATTAGAATGTAAACTCCTTGAGAGAAGGGATGGCTTCATTCTCTATATTTATATCCCCAAAACCTGCCCACAGTTGTTGATGATTAAGAGTTGTAAACTCCTAGAGGGTAGGAACCATGTCAATAGTTTAAAATTTTTTTTCTGACAAATATTTATATGCTATCTACTATATATACAAAAATCCTGGGAATGCTGTCATGGAGATTAATTTCTCCCAGTTCATTTGGAACCTCCAGTGTACACAGGGCAAGACATTAATAAATATTTGTCGAATTGAATATAAGAATGATGGCACCCTGTAGGTTTATGAATTGGCAGACATGCTTTCTGGCACAGCAACCGGTCTTATAAAAGGATCTATACATATTAAACTCAACTTTCCAATGACAAAAGATGGCATAGTTAAATTGCATTAAGTGAACTTGAAATGCTTTATATCTACTATCTCTAGTAAGGATTTGGTAAATGAGATTTATTAACAATAAACATTTATTAAACACCTCCTATGCGCCAGATGCTGTATAGATGCTAGGCACTAAATACGTACACATGTACAAAAGCATTCCCCAATAAGTGGTCAAAGTCTATGAAGAAATAGTTCTCAAAAAGATTTCCAAACTATTAATAATATTTGTAATATATAATACAATAATTAATTTATAATATTAATAATAGTATGAAAATAATAATAATATTGGCAAAGGTGACCAAAGATGAAAGTAGCTAATGTTGGAAGGAATGGGGAAGGGGAGAAGAAAGAGAAGGGCGTTACCAATCAGTGAAATCATTCTTTTGAGTAATTGGAATTTTGCCAAAAAAGTAACTAAAATGTCACCCAGTGATCCCACTGATAGGTAAGTGATAAAAAAAATGATCCAAAGTAAAGTAGCAGAATTATGAAAAAACCCATGTTATTGTAATGATAAATAGAGATAGTTAAACACTGAAAGTATGGCCAAGCTTAGCCCCTAAGACAAAGGATGACCTTGTGTTATTTGTAGGGGGGAGGGGGGATATAATTATGGTGGTGGAGTCCTAGAGATAGGAAATTTAAGATATTTTTCAGATGTTTTGGTAAATTTTGCCACATTTTTTTTCACCCAAACAGTTCTTTGGAAGAGATAAAATAGATGATTACCTTGCAGATTATAGGTGTAAAAGCAAAAGATTTCAATGAAAATTTATTTTGAAAAATCATTGACTGATTTTATAAAGACCAAGGAAGCTACTAGATTTTCATTGAGTATATGCAGTACCTGCTTTTACACATACTTGTTGAATTGAACTGGCTGACCTTATCTCCATGACTCAACCTGTTGTTCATTTGATAAATTCTAGTGTAGATGAAGCAACAGATTCAAATTAATTATGAGTATATCATACCTAGGCAACTCTGAACAGATCCTCTCAACACATCTCTTGATACATGAACTAGAAATGGCTTCCCACAAGACTGCTGATATTAAACAAATTATCTGACAAATAAAATCCACTTGGAGCATTTCATTCTCATCATGTCATAGAAATGCAAAAATACTAATATACTTGGAAGTCAAACAACTATCTTGAAAAAAACCGTCGGATTTTTTTTTTTTCTTTTACTTAAGTTCCAGTTAAGGTTTGCTTGTTTAAAATAATTGAAGGGAGTTAGTTTATATTTGAAAACCAGATCAAAAGTTTAAAGCAGCTTTCTAGTTTGAACTGGTTTGTCATTTACTTTGATTAAAACTTCAACTTATTTCAACAGCGTTATGACATTTCAGAAGGACATGTGACACTGGAAAAAATCTTAATATTTGCCTCTTTTTACATAGTCTGAACAAAGGGTAGTTGCTTGTTCAGGTATTATTCAGATGTACCATACATAGTACAGAGACTACATAGTTACTAGTTTTTATTTCTTGGAAAAATGAGTTTCTCAGGGATATTTTCTTATTTGTTCATTGACAAAGGCCAAGGGGCATATTAACCTAGAAACACTGACCTTGACCCAATTGATTTCTATTCTTCTTAGTTTAAGTGTGTCATATACATAGGCAGGAGACAATTCTATTGCCATGTGTTTTAATTATATTGGATGATTTGCTGTCCAGGAGGAAGGAGGTAGAGACAGAGGGAGAAAAAATTGAAACACAAGATTTTACAAGGGTGAATGTTAAAAACTATCTTTGCATGTATTTTGAAAAATAAAAAGCTATTATTATTTGTTTTTTTAAAAAAAAAGACAATTCTACTTTTATTTTTGTTAGCCCTCTGCTTTGACATTCTGTAGCAGATACATATCAGTGTTTTTCTGATACCTGTACAATTCACTAAGACTGTTGTTTAGAAAATTAAAGATTTAACATCACTAAAAACAAAACAACCCCCCCCACAATATTCTGATTTATTTAAGGAGTGTGGCACAAAGTTCAATTTACAACTTCTAGAAAGAGGCATTGAGACACTATTTCATTCTTAAACAAACTAGGACTGAATTTCTTATTTTTTTTAAATTTTAATTTTCTTGTTCTTTTCTCCCCCCCCCCCCGCCCCTCAAATCAAAGCTTTTTATTTTTCAAAGCACATGCATGGATAATTCTTCAATGTTAATTAACCCTTAACAAAACCTTATGTTCCAATCCCCACCCCCCCACATGGCAAGTAGTTCAATATATATTAAACATGGTAGAAATGTTAAATCCAACATATGCATATATATTTATACAATTATCTTGCTGCACAAGAAAAATCAAATTAAATCAGAAAAAAAGAGAAAATAAAAAGCAAGCAAACAACAAAAACCACTCTCAGTTCCCACAGTAGGACTGTATTTCTGAAAACCCTGAATCCTTCTAAATCTGTGATCATGACATTGAGAATAATGGTGTCATGTACAGAAAACAGAATTATTTTATGCCATCAATACTGCCACAAAGCGATAAAAGTAGCCAAGAACAACCCCTTCAAGACCTAACCTTGCCCATTTATCTTAATGACCTGTGCCAAGCTGACA
Organism: Sminthopsis crassicaudata; assembly: GCF_048593235.1. NCBI lineage: Eukaryota > Metazoa > Chordata > Mammalia > Dasyuromorphia > Dasyuridae > Sminthopsis > Sminthopsis crassicaudata. Next base: position 30,517,880 of record NC_133622.1, read on the forward strand.
CCGCCCATTAGAATAAACAGTTAAGGGAACACTCCCACAAAAAGGCAGGCCTTTGGCACTGGATCATTTTTATTCCCTTAGGGTTTCAAAGTATAAAAAGAGCACAGCTCAAAATGGAGGCAAAAAGGATTAAAATAAAGAGCTTAAGACCAAAACAGTTAACTAAAAGTCTATCTTTTCTGAATAGAAACTTGGTTCAAACCACATGGTGGGAAATTAAGTCTGTTCTAAAAGTACCACCTATGGGACAAAGAACATTGGAAGTGATGTCCTCTGGAGGTGGATAAAACCCAAATCTTCTTTCCCAGAGATTGTTAGAAGCTCATGTCTTTTTCAAAGGTACTCAATCTAGGCCCTCTAATACACAATAATATTTTAGGGTTTTTTTTTTTTTAATTCCTATATTCTGGCCGTTCTAATTTGAAAATAATTCAATAACAAAATGGCTCAAACTCTCTGGCTGTACAGAATGTGTTACAAGTTTCCCAATGACTGATAAACAAATGTGAAATCAAGTGAATCAAAATTCCTGGGTGTGATTATTTTTTTAAACACATATCTGAAAAATGAGGGATTTTGCTTTGTTATCTCCCCTACTGATTCTAAACATGCAAACCGGTTTACCGCAGCAGAGATGAAGGGCTATCTGTCCCCAACTAGTAGGATTCAAGGGCAGAAGAGATTTTCAAGGGCAATAATAATAATAATAATAATAATAATAATAATAATAATAATAATAATAATAATAATAATACATTTACATAATTTCCTAAGCACTATATAAATTATATATATATATAAAAATACAAAGCACTTTGCACTGCACATACATACATGCTCATGCACCCACCACTTCAGTCTATCCATCTATCTATTCTATCTGTCTATCTATCTCAAGGGATCCCCAGGATAACACTGTTAATTCTGATGCTACTATTATTTGGCTTTACTCGAGATGAGGTAGGTAGGTCACACATCCGATACTTTTTGGTGGCAGGATTTTAACAAGGATTTCCAAGGCTAGTAGTCTATCTACTATACCATATTGCTTTCATACAAAAATTTAAACAGCTCATTCTCTCAAAAACTGCTAAGCCCATTTTTGTTAGTCTGCCAAAACATGGGATCACCACTACAGCATCAAATTCTAAAAGCAGGGAAGGACAAAACTGTTGGCTAGGTAGCACAAATATTATTAACCATTTAACTGATGAAAACCGAGGTCGAATGTCGCCCACTTATTGAGTGCTTGTGCTGGCGTTTGAATGCAGTTCTTCAGATTCAAGTCCAGGCAATTTTCTCCCAGAAAAGATGTACAAATGAACAACTGTAAGTCCCAGTTAGTATACAAGTGAGAAATCATTCCTAATGCTTGCAAACGGAGCATATGGTCTGAAGAACTACAGTGAGTATAGTCTTAAATTTAGATCAATACAACAAGAACTGATGTGCAGCCATGAGGGTTTTGGACTTTTTCAAAATTCAAATTTCTGCAGTGTATAAGTGAAAAAGTAACAAACAGGCCAGACAAATTCCTAAAGATCCCTAACTAGGAGGCAGATGGTGTATATTCAGAGTGATAAAAGTACATGTGACCTTTCATCCTTTTCAATCATATTTTTTCCATTTATTAATAAAGACAACACAAAAGTCTCAGAGGTGCTGACTTTACTATTACTTGGTACTCAGTAATATTAATAATTGTTCCCTTTTATGGGGCAGAGGAAACATTAGGAACCAACAAAAGAGAAAATGATATATACAAAATCTTTATGCATCTCACAGATAGAAAATACCAGAACTGGCTGAATTTCAACCCCTATCCTTTAACTCAGGGCTTTTTAAACTTTTTTCCACGTGCAAACCCTTTTTGCCTGAAGAAATTTTTACATGACACTGGGTATATAAAATGGGTATACAAATCAAACATTTACTGATAATAAATCATAGTTTCGTGACCTGCACATTCAGTTATGTGTCACAACCCACAATTTAAGAAGCTTTGCTTTAACTGATTTATAATTCTTGAATGATGTTTGTTAAATAAGGCAGACTTAACTGCTGAGCTAATAACTAAGAATTAAATTCACATAAATTGACAGTACAGAATTCTATAAGGTCTTTTTCTCAAAGACCAAGGTACAATCTACAACAAATCAAACTGAGTTGAGTGTCAGTAGAATTTGATCCTCTTCATAAAAACTTTCTTTAAGCCAATTAAGTGCTAGATCAATGTATGAATCAATAAAATGCACCAACAGGCTGTGTGCCTGCACTTTGAAAGAGAAAGAATAAAGGAAGAATATAAACGAAACACTTACAAAAACAAGAAGAAACAAGGAGAACAAAAAGAAATTCAAAAGGAGAAACAAAAGCGGTTTGCTCTATTACAAAATCACTGGGGAGAGAGGGAGAGGAGGAGAAAAAGTGGCAATAAATAGAAAGGAGAAGAGATGCATTTTCTTTCATTTTAAACAGAAAAAGGGTCTAGGAGGGAGGGAATAGAGGGAGGGGGGTAATTTGGAAAAATGAATACAAGGGATAATATTATTAAAAAAAAAAAAAAAAAGGGTCTAGGAGAACATGGGACTAAGGAATTTTGTAGATAAAAAAATGAGGTTCTGAAGGATGTGGTCTATGAATGTTGATCCAGAGTAACCTTTATTCCTGAGGCAGAATCCAAATAAAGGGTTCTTGACTGGTACCCAGTGCTCTGTGCATTACACCATCCTGCTTCTTTCAGATCACAAAGGGATACTTATAGAGAGAAATAAAAGACAGAAGACTTAGGTGAAACCATCATTCAACGGATGTGTCTATGAGAGGCAGATTTTGCTTCTGGTCTTAGCTAAAATCCTATTTGAAACCCTTGGATGAGTGTTATCTGGAGACCAGAACATAATGACATTTATGTAGTGTTTTCTAGATTACCATTTTCTATTTTAATTAAATCTCCCTTCCATCCTGACAGTAAAAGGATGCATTAAGTGGCTTCCTTGCTATGACACTAGGCAAGTTCATAGGGTTTTGAGATTAGGGAATGTCAGAAATCATTTACTCCAGAGGAAAAGGAAAGCCTGAAGAAGTACCTTGATCCAAGGTTAAAAAAGTAGCAAAGTCAAGCCTCGACTCCTGGACTTCTTATTCCTTTCTCGATGCTCTTTCTACCACATAACATCAGTCAACCTCTCAAGTTCCTATTAGGAACAAATTTGTAATTAGATGAATTTCAAGCCACATGAATATTAATCCCAAGATTTTAACAAGCAGTGTGGGTTCATTCCATATTATGTGGGTATAAATTTTACAATATTATCATGTAAGTATTATCACATGTCTGCTTATGAAATAGAATGCCACAGTCCCTGCTCCGAAACCAAAGGCCTTGAATTACAAATGATACATTCGCTTCCATTTTAGACGTGACCTTCCAGTTGTTAAGATTACCACGCTCATTTTACCACTGGAATTCAGTTGTAACTAAGTGAAGTACATCTGCCACCACAAAGAAAACCAGATCTTGCTCAACGAGATTTCTCTGTGTCATATTTACTTTTTAAAAACTGACTAATGCCAAATAGCAGGTGATTAATCCAAAGGCAAACTCTTGCATTGGTGTGCAAGCTAGTGCGAGGGCATTTTAAAAGTTGACACATTTTAAAACGTTACAGCCATGTTTAACAATATGTCTATTTATAGGATGTTTTGGTGAGAAAACAAAAAGGAAGTGAAAACATTAGGAGTTGGTTTGAAGGCAACTTAGTTTCAAGTGTAACATTTATCCTGATTTTTAAAAAATGAACAACCAAAAAAAAAAAAATAATAATAATACCCCCACCCTTTTCTCTTAGTTATACTTTCTTCTTTTATCATTTTTTTTGTTCTTCTTAGGGAGATATTTCGACTTGTACTGCATACTGAGTGAAAAGGAATGACTCCATTCAGCTATGAAATAAAAATGGGAAAAGGTGCCTTGAAACAGAATCATTTAATCCTTTTTATGCAAAACCCTGGGTATGACAGCAGGCGCCAAATGGCAAAGGGGCTTGCCAGGGACCCAGGGATAGAAGAGAACCCGGGCATTTTGTAGGGGTGGGGCGTGGGGGACGTGGGAGCAGAGATTTGTGATGTAGAGGAGCTGTAATAAAGGAGGAGAAGAGATCGCTGATGAGTGTTATTGCTGACAAAATGGACTTGCTGCATTCTCCCAGATTGCCATTCTGAGTCTGAGGCAAATACCATAAAGAAGAGGGATATCTTTTCAAAAGACTGTATTAGAAATAGAAACTTCCAAGGGCTTGGTAACCAGAAAAAAAAAAAAAAAAAAGCTTTAACATGAAGACTTCACATTAAATGTTTTTCAAAGGCAGTCCCCTTTTACTTCTTTTTAAATATTTGATATAGACAGGAAAAAAACCACTACTATAATGTATTGCATTTGCAAGTCAAACACTTTGGGCATTAAAACAATGTGTTTTTCTTTCACAAGGAAACCAGTTGGATAAAGTCACAATGAAGAAAATTTCCTTCTCAGTTCTATTTCATTCAGATTATGTGTGTGTGTGTGTGTGTGTGTGTATACACACACACACATATACCATAAGCTAGTCAGAAATAGCTGTTTCTCTCTTTTTCAATTTGATACCACTGCAACACATCTGTTTTGCTATATACCAACCACCTGGATACCATAGTTATACACATGTTCATGACTACAGCAGGTAGACTCACAGTGAGTATTAAAAAACATGGACAGGGGCAGCTAGGTGATGCAGTGGATAGAGCACCAGCCTTGAATTCAGGAGGACCCGAGTTCAAATTTGGTCTCAGACACTTAACACCCCCTAGCTGTGTGACCCTGGGCAAGTCACTTAACCCCAGCCTCAGAAAAAAAGAAAAAAAAAAGAAAAAAACATGGATAGCTAAGACTCTAGAAATCCTTAATAAGCTTTATTCAGTGTCAGGTTTTTTTTGGTTTTGTTTTGTTTTGTTTTTTTTCTTCAAATGATTGCTTCTCACCTTACCATGTCTAGTGTAGGGTCTGCCACATAGTAGATATTTTAAAAAGTGTTTACTGAGTTGAACTGACTTATTTCCTTGACTCAATCTGCTGTTCATTTGATAAATCCTAAAGTAGGAGAAGCGATACAGCCAAACCAACTGAGTGTATCATATATCCAGATAACTCTGAACAGTTCCTCCCAACATTTCTCTTGATATATGAACTAGAAATGGCTTCCCACAAGGCTGCTGATATTAAACAAATTGTTTGCTCAATAAAATCCCCTTGGAGCATTTCATTCTCATCATGTCATAGAAATGCAAAAATATTAATATACTTGGAAGTCAACAACAATCTACAATATTGGAGTGTCAGAGGATAACAGAATGTCAAAGAGCTGCCTCTCTCCTCTCTTTAAATACAACTAAATAACAATTATTCAATCACTTAAAACTAACTTTACATATATTTGGAAAATAAAATACCATTGAAAAACTTAAAAAATAAAAAATAAAATCCGTGGGAAAAGATATAAACTTATTGAATTGCTCTGGCAGATTAGCCAGGAATAATTTTTGGTTTCTTTCTCACTTTTATTCTGTCTTGAAAATCTTACAACTTTAAGGTAAGACTATTAAAATTTAATAGGGGCAGCTAGCTGGTATAGGGGTCAAAAAATTAGGCTTAGAGTCAAAGACCTGAGTTCAAATTCAAGCTAAGAAACTCACTATGTTTGTGACTCTGGCTGAGTAAAATTTTTGGCCTCAGTTTCCTTCCTAGTCAGTAAAATGGGCTAATATAGCACTAACTCAGAAGAGTTGTTGTGGGAATCAAATGAAATAAACACACATAAAGTGCCTCGTACACCTCAAGATGCTATAACTATTAGCTATTGTAATTATTGCACATAAGTAACAAAAAAAAAAGCAACTTATATTTAAGTAACTAACTATACCACATCAAAAAGAATACTTTTCTCACCAGAATCCTATAGTATAGATAATACAAGCATTATTATTTCTATTTTTACAGATGACAAAAAGAGGCTCAGTGAAATTAAATGATTTTCCCAAGTTCTCATGACTAAACAAAAATTGGGAAACAATCAGAGTACAAACATTATAAGTAAAACTTTAAAGTTCTCTAAGGAGCTTCTTTCTACCTATTAGTCCTAAAGAGCAATTCCGTAAGTTCATCTTTTTTCCCCCACGGATTTAATTTTATATTAAAATGTTCAAAAGTATTTTGTTTTCCAAATACATGTAATGTTAATTTTCAACATTTGTTATGTTCTGCAAGAAAAATAAGACCAAATTAAAACAAACAAACAAAAAAACCACAACAACCCTGAGAAACAAAACAAACAAAAAGCAAAAATAATATTCTTCAATCCATAGGCAGTCTCCATAGTTCTTTCTCTGGATGTGGAAGACATTTTCCATCCCAAATCAATTAAGTTAAATTTTTTTTTAAAGGATAGTTACTTGGATTTAGGTTCTGAGACATAATATTTGAATCAACCCAAAGTTAAACTGTTGGAGATTGCCCCATTTGGGGCAATTTCCCTTAGATCAATTGCTACTGCTCCTTGAACTTTGTCATGTCTCAACTAGAGTTTTAGCAAATAGAACAACCAGTTTTCCTCTTCTATTTCTCCACTTAACCCTTCTTTCCTTGGTTATGTCTGTCTACACACCATAGAAATGCGTACTCTAGAACTATGAACATCTCAGGGTCTGTACAATACATTTCATTTTTTCCTCCAACATTGAATGGGATGAGAGGCATTTGGTGTAGGCAGCTTAAAGTCAGGAAAGCTGTTCTTTGAACTAGTACCGCCATATTGAAAACACATAGCCTCAGCATCTCTGAGGTCACTTAACCTCTCCAGGCCCCAGACAACTACAGTTGCACACCTACACATTAGGAGTCCCTTCAACAATGACATCAAAGGTACAGAACAACAATGAGGTATCATATGATTAAAAATAGATTTAGAGTTGAAAAAGTCAGAGTCCAACCTCCAATAAAGGGAATGAGCCAGGGAAAAGCTTAGTGATTTTTCTAAGGTCACACAGGTAGGATTTGTGTGAATAATTTGTTATTTAATTAGAATTTCTTCAAAGAGTCTTCTCAAAGTCCTGTGCCTTATCCACTACCCCACAATGTCTTTCTGTTTCTGGAACAAAACTATACTAACCTTTCAGAGAATGTTTCTCCTCCCCACTCCCAATCTCTCAGATAGTCTAAAATTTAGTTGAGATGCAAGAGAAAGAAGGTAAGATCTTTCAATTCAACATATTTTCAAAATCAGATACTCAGAAGTCCCCCACTTCTATCTTGATCTTCATTTCAGATTTCTAATGTGTCCCAGTACTTGCTTCTGATTAAGACCTGAGGCTGAACATGAGATTTCCAGTCAAATGGCTGAGAAAAATAGCCATTTTAGTGACTAAATGAAAATCTAGTTAATATGGTGAATCTCACAACTGGCAGCAGTGTTTGTAGAGTCATTGTTTGTAGAGCCATTGTTACTAACAACAAATAGGACTCAGACCATTTGCAAACAAGAAGATAGATAAGCAAGCTTCTGGAAGCATTTCCAGCTTAGTAAGACTGTTGGATCAAAACCATTCTTAATTTCCACTGTTTTGCAACTGAAGAGTGGAAGTTCATATTTTTATAATGTCCACACTCTAAATAAACAGCTCTCACAACAAATATAAATAACCCACACGAGAAAAGGAACTAGCACCACCAATGGAAACACATTTTGTACAGAGATTTGTGGTTCTCTCTTGTCCAACGTGAGCAAGGATTTATTTTTATGCAAAAATATACATTATATTCTATTTGTGTTCATTTTTCTGTGGATAAGTTTCTCATGATGTGGAGCCAAATTTCAATATGGGTGACAAAGAAATAATAAAAACAAAGTCTGGTTGTTTTCTCGCATTTGAAAAATAGCTTGGACCATAATAAAACCATCTTCTGAATATAGGCTAAAAATTGATCTACCACTCTTTTCTCCTTGGTGCTTTCATTAAGTATGTTTACATCAAAAGCTTCCTGGAGCTAAGTCAGTTCTGTCTCCTGGCTACAGGAGCTGTTGGTTCCCACTGTCTCTTCCTCTTTTGCTTGCTTGTCTGTTGGGAAACCACCTGCTTATTAATAAGTTGGCTTCCTTATCTAAGGCTTCATTGTGAAGATGACTTCAGAATTATTGGTCAGGCTAGAAGGGGAGGAGAAAAATGTCTTTAAAAAACCTCATTTTACAAAATCTTTCTTCAAAACTTATCACGACATTGAAGTAACAGTGGATTCTTACAGATATAGCAAGTTGTAAAGGTTTGAATCTAATCTCAGAAGCAAACTTTGCTTCCCAAGAACTATAGTGCACAAAGAGGTTTATTTGTAGTTGGCTATCCATGAAACAAATATAAACATAAGAAAACTCAGGACATTTCTACCCCTTTCTGATTCTGCAATGATTTGATATATAATCACAGAAAGAGAAAAGAGGGAGCTAAGAGTTGCACAATTTTTAGAGCATTCATAAACTTGACTGTTGGTATGTTGAGAAAGTCTTCTCTAAGTCCAATGATTATTGGAGGAGCCGAGTCATATATCAAACTTTACCTTCTTGATATGATGAACAAAATAAGAAGGAAGTTGTAGCTAAATGGAAGGATGATTCATCTTTGGAGAAGCAAATAAAGAAATTGGAAGAAGTAGCCTATGTCCAATGGCAATGGGGAAAATCATTTTGCAATTTATATCTCTTTTGCAGTATTCATATTAAATACCTGCAAAAAGACCGCCTGAAAGAAGCTGCCACTTAAGTGTCAATTAAACTAAAATAGATTTTCAATTTACTTGGATAAAGAATAGAAGGATATAAGGATAAATATTCTTGCTCTGTGACTTCCAATCTATTTCTTCTCTCTTACTCTTAATCCATTTAATTTACTATTTAAGATATCAGAAGGCATAAAGTCACAGGGTCACACAGACACTCCATACTTCTTTATTGGGAATGCATTATCCTAGAAAAGAATCAAAAAACTCTAAACACAGGGAACATTGAGCAGTATCTCATGCACACATACACTCCTGATTAGTATTAAGAACTAAATCTATATTGTGCTTTCTACATGCCAGGAACGGGTTAAGCATTTTACAATTATTATCTCACTGGATCTTCACAACAACTCCACAAGGTAGATGCTGTTATTAACCTATTCACAGATGAGAAAACTGAGTCAACTAGAGATCAAGATTCTTGCCCAATATCAGATAGGATCTGATCTCAGCCCTTCACCATTCCAGGTTTGGAGCTCTATCCTTTGGGTCACCTGGCTGCCTTATATTTTAATAAGGAATAAATTATTTCTTATGCATGTGACAGCCATTCACAAATCAATTTTCTATCTATAGTCACATTACCAAACTGTTAACATAAACACGCCAATTAATACAGAACTAAACAAAAATAAATACACCATGCCATTGGTTCAATCTTGTTCTATTCAAATAATTACTGTTAATGAAAATGGGAGAAAGGATGAAAAAAAGCACAGCAACACTAATTAGGATAATCTTGTAAGTATTGGTGATTGATAATCACATTATGATGTTTGATTGATAAAGTATTAGTGATTATCAATCACACTTCATAACAACCTGAATGGCACTTAGCAGAAAGGATCCACCAGATTAGGATATATATATTTGTTTGTAAACTTTTAATAAGAATAATGGTGAAAAAGTATAATCAAAGTAGAGGAAAGTGGAAGATAAAATTCAATTTAAGGAAATCTTGGTGAGTGATACTCCACCATGCAGTTATCTCAAGGGCAGTCAAGGAAGTAAAAAAAAAAAAAAAAAAAAAAAAAAAAAAATCTATGAAGATGTTTATAATAGACTATTTTCAAATGAAATTAGAGATCAAATAAAGTAATAATAATAAAATGCATATAGCAGGCACTATATAAATGCTTATTCTTCTTATTCCTTCCCCTTGCCCCCTTTTTAACCAATAAAGAGCCTAACTCCACACTGTGACTTTACCATTATAATGCCAGATATGTTTACCAATAAGCTAGAAATGCACTAAGAGAATAAAGACAGGGTAGACTTGTAACCATCCAAAAGAGTTTAGCCTGTCTAAAATCCAAGTGGATCAAGAGTGTGGATTACCTGTTTTTTGGACTCTCCATCCTGAAAAGTTTTAGTGCTTCTCTATCATGCTATGGGTCAGACAACACTAGCAGATCCAAAATTGTACAGAATTTGGATCCAGAATTAAACAGGAACAACAAAGTAGAAATCCTTTAATGCCCTTTAATGACCCAAGATTCATATATTTTAAATACCAATTGAGTATTCTACTAGAATTTTCATATGACTGTGAGAAATGGAACACAACATTCACCACAAAACTGGAAACAAGTATGACACATGGATCTGACACATAAAGAGGCATACAGTTTGTATAGGCAGGCTGTAACATAGAACAGATAAGGAACTCTGAAGAGATGTCATCAGGGAAATTTATAGAGAAGAGGTTGTAGTCACAAAAGGCAGGCAAGGAATAAAATGCCAACAGACCAAGTTGAGGTCTAGGGGTATGTCTTGATGGCGGGAGAAAATGACACTAGTATGGATGCCCTGTGGCAAATTGATGGGAATGCCATTGGTAAGAATATCAAGTAGGAACATTTTTATATTTTATATAGCTCTATATCCCTGAAAGCAATATCCAAATGCTATCAGACTTAACTCCCCATAACACATCAAAAAGGAGAAAAGAGCAGAAGAGTAAATGGGATCAAAGGCAGCTAAGTAGCCTTCTGAGAAAATCCTCCTGGGAAGGGAGAGGGTAGATTTTATCAACATTTGAAAATTAGAAAATTGAGGTTGCCAAGCTCAGGGACTTGCTTAACGTGATAGAGAGGTGACAAGAACCCTATATGGTATGAGTAGATATTTAGATAGCTAAGCATGAAAAAAATACTCCATTATGTGATATAAAATTAGGTCCGGAGAAATGGAGACAAAGGACAAAATATTTTTTAAAAAAATTTTCATCAAAAAAACCAGCTTTGGGTATGTATAGGGCAGCGTGTATGACCCGGGACAGGAAAGGACAATGAGAGGACAAATTCAAACTTAATGATAGCTGGTTGTCCAAAAAAATGAATTTAAATTCAACTTTAAATTTAATTCAAGTACTAACAAACAGGGGCAGTTAGGTGGCGCAGTGGATAGAGCTGAATTTAGGAGGACCGGAGTTCAAATCTGGTCTCAGACACTTAACACTTCCCAGCTGTGTGAGCCTGGGCAAGTCACTTAAGCCCAGCCTCAGAAAAAAAAATAAAACAAAAACAAAAACAAACCAAAAAACAAGTACTAACAAACACAACAAATTTAAATGCTACTCAAAAGGGGGACAACTCTTTTAACAAGTAAACAAACTTCCTTAAAGGATAATGAGAAATATGGAACTCTCAGGGAAATTCTAGTTCAAAGTTCCTCCTTAAATACATTTCTGATGAACCTCATAGCACTTTGATCATCCTCTGGTTTGGGATTTGACAGCTTTTATTAATTTATGTCATTCCCTGAATGAGATAGCAGTAACAGAGAGGAAAGAATACTTGATTTAGTGCACTAGTTCTTCTGGTTTAGTTCTTGGAGGTATTTCGGGGCAAGTCATTTTATTTTCCGAGAAAATAATTACTTTCTTTGTAGAACTAGACTGTACTCTAAACATGTTAATGTCAATGATCGCCATTTGACAGATGAGAAAACTGAGATTGAGAAATCAAGTAAATGACTTGCCGAAGGTCATAATAAATCTACTTAATGGCAAAAGATTGGACTCATGTTGCCTAACTGCGAGCTCAAATGGCCCAATATTCTCCACAGACCCAACATCTCCCCAAATAGAGGTACTATAATCATACCTTCACCAGTCAAAATTAATAAATTATACATTTTAGTGTACAAAACAATGACTACCCTTGGTTTTTAAGTCATCATTACTAAAGTACTTGTTGCCTTTTAAACACATCCTCAAAACAGTGTACCAGTGATCTGAGAACTTTCCCTGTTAACACATGGATGACAGGAGAAAATTAAATTCTGAATGACTTTATGATATTATATGCTTTTGAAGCCATTCACATAAATACATTTAAAAAGTGCTCTCCACTAAGTAGGATCACATCTCTTGACCGACAGTAATGGAAATTTATCATTTACCAGTTCATCAGACCATGGAAAAGTCTGGGTTGGGAACAGAGGCTTAGAGAGATAGTTTCTTCATGACTCGTCAGTGTCCATATTTTTTGTCAAGTAATTTTTTTGAGTCAAATCAAGTTAGAGCTCTGTATACAAGTAGTTTTCCATTTCAGTCTTGTTTTCATACATATTCAAAAATATCCTTATCTTAAGCAGACAACAACCACAAAAATCAACCATTTAGCAAGGCTCTAAGTATTAAATGACAAGAAATGGCAAAAATCCATTCCTTCTATCAGGGGGAAGGTGAGAAAAAAATGTTAAAAGTGTCTACAAAACTAGCTACTAAAATATAGCAAGAGCTACATGGAGAGTTATTTGGCCTCCAAGAGCTGTCCAGATCATGGACATTCTCCATGACTTTATGCCAAGGTTAGGAGTGATGAAATTTCTCATTTTCCTCCATGTGAGTGATTGCTGTGCACTCTGATGACTATTGTTTCTCTGTCTTCCTTCCCTTCACCCATATGTTCTCCACTATGCCTTGATTCCTAGAAATTTCCCCCCCCCCCACTAAATAGATGTTCTTAAAACACAACCCTGTTCTATACTTCCTTTAACCTACTTCTTTTGAAAAAGGGATGACTTTCCAAACCCGTATTTTAGACAATGAATCCTTTCCACTAAGTCTCCGTAAATTCTGAAGTTCTACTATTTACCTTCCTGTGTTAAACATTCTAGTTCACTGTACCCAAACTTTGTGTTTGTATAGGGACATTTGAGGGCAGACCATTAGAGACACATAGATTTAGTGCCAGTCTGGAATCAGGAAGTTTCATCTTGGAAAAGTCACTAAACCCTGCCTCAGTTTTCTCATATGTAAAAAGAACTAAAGAAAATAGGAAATACCAAGAAAACGGCTATGGGATCACAAAGAGTTGGACCTAATTGAAAACAACTGAACCATAAAGAACATTTGAGGCCATGAGTTTTATTCTATATTTCTCAGTGTTCAAAATACACATCAAAGTTTACTGACAAATATATTTCCTGTACTACTGTCAGCCTCCCAAAGAATATGGAAAATAGAAGAGGTGCCACAAAACTAGAAAAGGTAATTGTTGCAATGACTTTCAAAAAGCAAAAGAAGCTACAAACTAACAATCCAAACAAAAGCCAGCAAGCTTGACGTGCACTACTAGAAAAAATTCTAGAATGGGATTATGAAAGAAATGGTTTATAAGGCAGAATGATTTAGTGGAAAAATAAAAAAACCAAACCATGGGATCTAGTGTCAGAGTCAAGGTTCTAATTTCAGCTCTGCTAACAAGTATTCCAGTATATCAGGCAAGTCACCTAACTTTTCTGATCCAGTAATTTCTTAATCCAATTTTAAAATGGAACTGGTAATCACTAAAAAATAGTGGATTCTTCAAGAAAAGACTACCTGAAATTATTTGATGGAGTTATAGAGGACTTTAATGAATTCACACTCTCAAGATGTGAGTCATCAATAAGTCCTGACAACCCCAAAGCTAATGTTTTTTGAAGACGTAATTAGATGGCTGGATTATTCATGATGAAGGAGGTTATAATTCTGTTGCACTGAGCTGTGATCAGAGAATATCTGGAGCATTGGACTCAGTTCTGGGAGCATCTAGAAGAGACTGGATATCATATCACAATAACCAGGATGAAAGAAGATAAGGCGTTTGCCAAAAGAAAAGGAGAGGAAAAAGAATGACCTTAAAGCTCTCCTTAAGCATTTGAAAAAATTTCAAGACTAAATCAGGCTTAATCTGCATGATCCTCAAGGATCAAACTAGGAACAATGGAGGGAAGTTTTAGAGGAAGATTTTGGCTCCAAATAAGGAAAACCTTTATGACAATAAGAGTCACCTCAAAGTAGAACAGGCCAGCTTGTAAGATAGTAGATTCCTTCTGAAGTCAGATCTTCAAGTTAAGGTTAGATAACTATCACTGAATCAATGTGCAATTAGTTATTACTTAGTTGAGAATGCTAAAGATGAAATTCATGATTAGATTGGATTAGGCCCCTTCTATCTAAGACTGATTTTGTAATCCCTGTGGAAACAGAGAGATGTAGATGAATATTACAAATGAAAATAGGAAAAAAAAAAAAACACCCAACAATATTAAAAAAAAAAAAACTTCCTCTCCCTTTTGCAAATGTTTTCCTATCATCTCCTTACATTATTCTCTCTCTCTCTCTCTCTTTTTTTTTTTTTTTTTTTTTGCGCTGAGGCAATTGGGGTTAAGTGACTTGCCCAGGGTGTCACAGCTAGGTGTTAAGTGTCTGAGGCCACATTTGAACTCAGGTCCTCCTGACTTCAAGGCTGATGTTCTTTCTATCCACTGTGCCACCTAGCTGTCCCTCATTATTCTCTCTTATCCTGTTTATGATTTCAAGACTATCTTTGCATTTAAGCCCAGGTGAATCTATTGCCCAAGAAAATCTTGTTGGCTAATACTAAAAATAGCACTCTACAAATATTTTATCCTGGCAGGTTAATGCTAACATTTTTTCCTACTATATAGATGCAGAAACTGAGACTGACAGAATAAATGACTTTCCCAGGGTCACAGAACTAGTAAATATCTAAACCTATATTTGAATTCAGATCTTTCTGACTCCAGGTCCAATTCTCTGTCCACAGCACCATCCAGCACAGTCATGAAAGAGTCAGATACCTTTTAGTGTGAAGGGAGAAAACATTTCTGGGATTGTGTTCTGTAGGGGAAGACTTTTTTGTAAAAATCTGGCTTGGGGTCTCAGAATGAACTAATATCTCTTATGATTTCTATTTCAAAGAAGAGATCTTGACAGAGAAGTTTGCAGTAAGTACAATTCTGTTCATGTCAATCCCAATCCCAATAAATGAGATGAAAAGGTAAAATGTGCATCAGTAGCAAACCTTAATCTATTTTTTTAAAAAGTATAGGAATATGTGATTATATTCTAAGAGAAATATTCCTGTCAGAATGGTCATGTAAGACAGAAAGGTCATCCATTCTTCTAAAGCAGTAGATTATTTAGAAAGTGTTAATATATAATCGTCATTCCAATGGGTAGCATCCAGAAAGAGAAAATTATACACATGTGAAAATGACTCTCCTTTACAGCATCTTTCCCCATCTCTCATCATACTATACAGATACAGAGAGACAGAGAGAGATTTTTTAAAAAGCAACTGGTAAAGATTTAAAGTATGATAAAGTTCAAAGTCTCTTCACAAATAATCAGTAATAAAGGGGAAAAGAAAATGAACTAACATTCTGTCACCTATTACATACAAATTTTACAAGTTTAGGAAAGTCTCATTGTCCAAATTTCCAGATAATGCCCATATAAAACAAATGACTTCCCCTGGATTACAGCAGATCCTTTAGGTAAGATATTGACAAGAAGACTGAGAATTCATTCAGTCATTCCAAAGTAGATTGGAGCCATATAAAAGAGGATACTGAATTCCAGAATAAGGGCCTTGAATTTCATTTGGTAGACAATGAACCTTTGAGGTTTGGGGGACAGTGCAATGATGTGATTAAATCTCCATATGAAAAGTTAATTTAGAAGCACAGCAAAAGTTTTTGTGGGGCAGCCAGTTAAGAGACTATTACATTAGTTTAGGGGAGAGATAATGTCAACTTAGGTTCAGAGAGGGAATTCTTGGGAAAAAAGGTTTAGGTGAGGAGCTGAATTAATAGGCCATGCATGGTGAAATAGAGTTAAAAGTCAAAGGTAATATAATGAGGTTGCAAGCTGTGATTGAGTGAAGGTGACATTATAGCTTTACTGAATTCATTCAACAAACATTTGTTATTGTTGTTTTTAAGATTTGCAAAGTATTTTCTTGGTTTTTTAATTAAAGCTTTTTATTTTCAAAATATATGCATGGATAATTTTCAACATTCATCCTTGCAAAACCTTCTGTTCCAAATTTTCTCCCCTTCTTCCCCCCCACAGATAGCAAACAATCCAACACGTGCAGTTCTTCTAGGTATATTTCCACAAATATCATGCTATACAAGAAAAATCAGATCAAAAGAGAAAAAATGAGAAAGAAAACTAAGTTTAAGAGTAAAAAAAATCTATATTGTGATCCCCATTCAGTTGCCCCAGACCTCTCTCTGGGGTAAGATGGTTCTCTTCTCCAAAATACCTTTGGAACTGGCCAGAATCATCTCATTTAAACATTCGTTAACTGACTATATTATTCCCAATCAAAAAAGACTCCAAAGTTCTTGGCTACTGCCCACTTTCCCCACCCTGCAGTCTCTATTCTGAATTAAAAGACACTTATAATGATACTTTTTAGGTAATTTGTATTGAATTCAAATTTGTTATTGATAGCCTATACATATCCATATATATATATATCCATACACACACACACACACACACACACACACACACACACACACACACACTTTTTAGACAAAATAAATCACTTTCATGTTCAAGAGAAAGAAGCTGAAGGCGCGAAAGGAATTAAAATTTCTTTCAGTTTGTTTTATTTGCTTTTCAGAAGAAAAAGCATACGGCTTAAAGTAGGCACTAGATTTATTTTTCAACGATAGATTTTTAGGCAAACATTAAGGATCTCAGTCCACAAGACTGATGTGTAATTCCGTTATGGCTAACAATACCCAAAGAAAATGCAGATAAATTTATATTCATTCATGCTTACAGTTTATATTACCTGGCATTTTAATTAGCCAGGGCATAAGGATGATAATATGTTAAATTAATGCTAGTTTTGAGACTGGATGTTTTTTAAAAAATAGGAAAGATTTATCAAATAGTGTATCACTGAGTCCTCTGTTCAACCGCATACATTTAAGAATCCTAACAAGTACTGGAAAAGAGACAAAAACATTTTTCACGTGTTCAGTGGCAGCAGGCGGATACAGCAAAAGCAGGATAGATACTACAGGAATACTTTGGACTTTGGAAAAAAAAAAACAAACAAACAACCAGGGACTTCCCTTTTCCAAGTACAAACCAATCATTTTGCTGCTTTGCTTTTTGGTCAGTGGTGAATTAGGTCTTCTGTTTTCATGAATTGAGAGAAACCTCAAGAAAGGTTCAACAAAGGATAGAACAATCTTCTATCATTAATGGTCAACACTAATGTTGAAATGTAGTTTACAAATGCTTCTTGTTAATGAACGAATGGTTTATTTTTGAGGAGTACATAACGTCAACATAAAGCCGCCTCCAATCATTAAGATGATTTTTAAAACAAGCAAACAACGCCCCCCCCCACATCTAAAATATTTGTAATCACAGATAAGTGATTATGAGCTATTACTTTTTGTGTGTGTTGACATTTGACCCTTTCTAGAAAATGTACCTTGCACCAGTGAAACTTAAGGCACCAGCTAGTTATTTATTAAACTCAGGTACCAATGGCTGACTTGTACAAATCATGATTTTAACTACCCTGCCTGGCTTGTGTGCAAAAGTGGAAAGAAGCAATCATCAGAGCTGTGAAATTCTGTCATATCGGCAGAATCGGGCTGCAAAGTACAGCAATTTGTGTTTGACCTCTGATCTATGAAGTTTGTATAAACCTTTGAACCTCAGCTTGGAATTGAGAAACACATTTCCTAAGGCTTGGAGATGTGACCAGCAATTGCTCACCTTTCCATGGGTTAATATTGTGAATGACCACCTTCCTTCCCAAATGGTTAACCAACAATGGAACCTTAGGAGGAAGCCCACAAGGACAAACTTTTCATAAATCATTATTATGAACTAACGACAAGGTTAAAAACTTTCAGCAAGGGAATATAGAATTATCACATAAACACGGGTTCTAAACTTTCCTTATTTTTCAAAATCTCTTTAAATAGAATAGTTTAAGGAAATGTAATAGTGAGGATAACATATGGAATTCCTAGACCTTTACTTTAACTCGATTTATTTTGATACATGTCCTATGCAAGAGCCCACACAAAATAACAATAAATTCTAGCACAAAATAGTTAACTACTGACTATCATTTTGATTTTAAAGCTGCCCCACCTTGGATTTATTTTTGTTCAGCCCTTTATCTAATCTCTGTTTTAAAGTACAAAGCCATATTAAGCCATAAATAAGGTGAGGGGGAGGAAATGAATTAAATGATGAGAAACAAGTTATATTCTTTTTGCCTGAAATTTATTTCCCAACACTGAACATTAGACTTAGAATAATACAGTCAATAATATATGATTCTCCGGTTGAAATTTCTATATCATATTTCTTCACCATAAGTAGTTATGCCAAATAATGTTGATTATGGAAAATAATGAGGGCTAGTTTCTGTTAAATAAAACTCTTTTCTGAACAAAAGAAAACTAATTATGATTTTAACATTATTATAGCATGTGAAGCACAAATGAATTTTGTATATAATTATTACTTTATTTTTATGCACTCTAATGCATATAGTATGTGAAGCACAAATAAATTTTGTATTTAATCATTATTTTATTATTTTTGTACTCTAACGTATAAAAAATTCCATTTTAGTTTAGAATGTAAGCACCCAGAAAGCCCTGGGACTGGTTAATTTTGTGTATGTACTCCAAATATCTGGCACACTGTTGATTAATTCCATTTTGAGGAAATAAATATACCATAATGGACTTCACGATGAACTTCTATCTCATGAATAAGTGATTTAATATTAATACTAATTCTATTAATTTTGTATTTTTAAACCTCAAAAGTATTAGAATCTTGCATCAGTCTCTTAAGTCTAATTCTCAAATGACTTTTGGAAAACACAGGTGGGAATGGTAAGCAAATTTCTCTTTCGTGGCCTATTGTCTTAAAATAGTAGCTAGGAATGGAAAATGCTCATTACATTTTGCAAGGTTTTTTTTCCATCCTAGGGAAAAAAAAAAAAAAAAAAAAAACCAAAAACAAAGATCCAGTCGACTTTTAAGTTTTCTGATGTTGCTATTAGGCACATGTCTTTTACAACATTTAAATTAAATTTACACTGAAGCAGAAATCAATGAATTAGTTACTTTCCAAGTATTTTTACTTTACTGAATGAAAAATTAAGACAATCTACTAATTACTAAACCCAACCTAAATTAGTGAAATAAAATATATCCATCCTCCCATCCTTCTTAAAACAAATAAGGGTCTCCCTACCTTTCTAGTCTGGAGACCTGTGCACAACAGGTTAACAGGAACAACACCTTAGCTTAAATAACCCTTCCTCTCAATCACAAGAGCCCTGTACCTCAGTTACGCGTAGCACACATGTTTTTATTGGTCACTGAGCTTTGCCCCATTTAAATTCCTTGGAAGTAATTTGCTAAAGGCACCAGGAATGGGATGAGTGGGTGGGACAGAAAGAAAAAGAGATGTTAAATGCTGCCATCTCTAGAACTCTCAGCAGCAATTTGGAAATTAATAGAAAATTAGCTGTAACTGGAGGGCCAAATTAAATCCAGAAGGAAGAAAAAAGCTTTGCCATTTTCACAGGAAAGAAATTTTAACCGAAATATTTCATTCCCACTCCAAAACTAACCCAAAGGGAATGAATCATACACAAACATAGGAGCAAGGCAAATAACTTGTGATAAGATAAGGAAAGAGCAGATCTTACCCAGAAATGTAGTATTTTCAACAGACTATTCTTCCTCCTAGTCATTGAAGAATGACTAGAATCTACATCTACATTGAATGTAGATGATTTTGGAATATTATGTTTCACTTATGATCAGTTCCAGCAGACAAACTGACAAGTTATTCAAGACTGGCAGAAAGGTGCTGACATATAAGTATTGCTTACAAAAACTGGGAGCCCCAAACAATCTTACCAGAAAGGAGAGGGGGGGAAAAGGGCTGGAAGAGAAGAAATGAAAGCCAGGGGATAATAAAACATGATTCATGACAATAAAAACAGTCTGTACATAACAACGGAGCAGTAGGGCCCGAAGCACTTAGGCAAAGTAAATAATGCTTCTTTTCCAGCAGTTAAGAGAAGGAACCACACAGAAAGTCTTTTTCCTAGGCTGAATTTTTCAGTGCAGCTGGAAGGAGAGAAAACCACTGTGTCGAAAAGAGGCCAAGAGGAAAGAGTAATGAAAAGTCTCCAGAATGGATGGCTAATCTGGGGTGAAACACACCAAAAACCATGGCATATAAAAGTACAGAACTGTGGTTTCCTGGTCTGACTCTCATATCCTACCCCACCCCTTATAACTTTGGGGTTACAACTGCTCTTTAGTGGTCATTGGGGCAGATTTCTGACTTACAACTGCTTTACTAAAACCAGAAAACCTGACCAGTTTGGGATACATGAAAGTTGGAAGCAGAGAGAAAAATCAGGAGACAAGAATTAAAAGCATTAAGTATTTAATAATAATATAATATAAGTATATAAAAGTATTTAGGGACGGTGATTCCAGCACACCAGCCTCCCCATCTCCAAATGGAATCTGCCCCTCAAAACCAAGAGAAAGAGTTAAACAAAATGACTGGATACATTGACGGCATCTGACAAAGTCACAATTCTGCTTTAATTTTCCCACTTCTCTGCTATGAGGAAGGGGATAATGTTTAAATTTATCTGTTGCTACCACTACACACCTGTCAGATTGGCTAAGATGACAGGAACAAATAATGATGAATGTTGGAGCAGCTGTGGGAAAACTGGGACACTGATACATTGTTGGTGGAGTTGTGAAAGAATCCAACCATTCTGGAGAACAATTTGGAACTATGCTCAAAAATTTATCAAACTCTGCATTCCCTTTGACCCAGCAGTGCTACTACTGGGCTTATATCCCAAAGAAATACTGAGGAGGGGAAAGGGACCTGTATGTGCCAAAATGTTTGTGGCAGCTCTTTTTTTAGTAGCTAGAAACTGGAAGTTGAATGGATGTCCATCAGTTGGAGAATGGTTGGGTAAATTGTGGTATATGAAGGTTATGGAATATTATTGCTCTGTAAGAAATGACCAGCAGGAGGAATACAGAGAGGCTTGGAGAGACTTACATCAACTGATGCTGAGTGAAATGAATAGAACCAGAAGATCTCTGTACACTTCAATGCTGTAAGAGGATATATTCTGATGGAAATTGATATCTTCAACATAAAGATCCAACTCACTTCCAGTTGATCAATGATGGACAGAGGTAGCTACACCCAGAGAAGAAACACTGGGAAGTGAATGTAAATTGTTAGCACTGCTGTCTACCTACCCAGGTTACTTATACCTTCGGAATCTAATACTTAACGTGCAATAAGAAAATTGGATTTACACACATATATTGTATCTAGGTTATACTGTAACACATGTAAAATGTATGGGATTGCCTGTCATCTAGGGGAGGGAGGGGATAATTTGGAAAAATGAATACAAGGGATAATGTTATAAAAAAAAAAATTACTCATGCATATCATGCATGTCAAAAAAATTTATAATTATTAAAAAAAAAAAAAAAAGAATCTTCACTTGCTTCAAGACACAGATAAAACACCATTTTCTTTTTGAAGAATTTTCCTGATCCACTCCGATACTACTATAATCATTCCTTCTATTTACATGGTATTTATTTTTCTACTAATTCAATGTAAACTTGCATGAATACATGCTTTCTTCTCTAAGAGAATGTTAATTCCTTAATAGCAGCATCCATTTTCCATTTTTCCTTTGTATTTTCAGCTTCTAACATAGTGCTTAGCATATGTTTAATAAATGCTTCAATAAATATTATATATTTAATAAAAATAAATACATAAATCTGTGGCCTGTGAGGATCATAATTGAACTGGTCCTCTTCAAGACCAAAGAGCAACAACAATTCAAATTAAATTCCCCCAACTAAGATCCCTCAAATTTCAAAGAAGGAAATTATTTAAAATGTTTTAAGAATCTCAATTTCTGGGGTAGCTAAATGGCTTAGTGGGCAGAGCACTACCCCTGAAATCAGGAGGACTTAAATTCAAATCTGTTTTCAGACACTTCCCAGCTGTGTGACCTGTGACCTTGGGCAAGTCACTTAACTCCAATTGCCTCAGGGTAAAAAAAATTTCTGGAGAATTACAAATTCAAATTGGTAGAATCAGAGTTGCTTATATATTTCAAAAGAACTTGAATGAGTACCTACTTTCTCTTTTTTATACTTCTCTTATATTTTCTATATGGTAATATACAGTTCACTCTTTTATTAGATTTTAAGCTCCATAGTTGCACAACCCAAGTTTTCTCTATCTATATTATCATCACTCTATATAGAAGATTACTTGTTTTGGATATCCTAAGGAAAACTAAAAGGATGCCCAATGATATGAAGATTTGGGGGCCATTTATACTAAGTGAATAACACTGGAAGTCTCTCAAGATAAGACTAATTATAATAAAATAAAATATAAAAGATATGATAGGATATTACATCACACTTAAAACAGGTATGATATGATATACTATAATATCCATGTTGCTATGGCAGCAGACCCTCTCAAAGCTGTGTATTAAACCCAAACACAGAATTCAATCATCTTTCATTACAAAGAGAAAACTAGAATTTTCTCTTCTTACTAGAAAAGCTCTCCCTTCCTCCTTAAACCATAGTTAAATTAAACTGATATTAATTTTTTTTTTAAATCAGTGTCTACCTAAGGACAAGGGCTCTACCTACAAATCCAGTTTTATTTTCCAGAGAAGTAAATCCTTTTTCTTTACAGAATCCCCCTCACCCAGAGTATTATTATTCAGGGAGAAAGAATCATCACATGCAAACTGAGAGAAGGCAAATCTGTGGCTTAAAGGGGAGGGGAAAGAGGAGGAAAGCAGAAGCTTAAAGAAGAAAGGTGATGTACTTATTGTTATACACTGGGAACCTCCCCCAACAATACTGAGGGAAAGTAAATTTGATCTTTATGTACATTACTAATTACTTGACCACAAACCTAAATCCTAACTAGTCATTACACTCTCCCTCACTCAGACCTAGCTCAAAGTACTACTACATTTCCAAGGCACAATCTAAATATCTTCCTTTCATAGGTCTAAACAAATATTGATGTTCCCTAGAGTAAATCTTAAATTGTGGGTCATGAACCCACATGGATTTGAGTTAGGGAAAGTGAGGGTGGGGAAGATCTACAAAATTATAATTTTTTTTAATCAGTATATGTTTGATTTATATACTTATATTTTATATACCTGGGGCTACATAAAAATTTCTCTGGTGAAAAAGGGTCAGAAGCAGAAAATGTTTAAGGAATCCTGCCTAAAGAATGAAATAGTGTGAGAGCATTTTTAAGGTGGGAATCTTCATCTGGCATGGCCAGAGCTAGCTCAGAAGGAAAGTGTGGGACAGAAGAGCTATTGGACTGACTTCAAACTGAAGTTTGAGCCATTGTGCTGAGCTCATTGTTATACATCTGTGAAAGCTGGACAATGGGCCAGCGCCATGCCAGGAAACGGAATTGCTTCCATTAGGAAGATTCTGAAGATCTCCTGGCAGGATGAGGTACTGGACACTGAGGAATTAAACTGTCAAGCGTTCCCACTCTGCTGCAGAAAGTGCAACCATTGCACTGGCCATGATTGTTCAAATGCATAACCTACACTTGTCAAATAGACTATTTTATGGAGAATTCCCATGGGGAACACTTATACGGTGACCAGAAAAAGCAATACAAGGACATTCTCAAGGGATCTCTTAAGACTTTAGATATGACATGGGAGACTCTGGCATAGGACCACCCAGCACAGTGGGCCCTCTTCAGAGAGGGGCTGTGCTGTATGAGTGAAGCAGAACTGAAATAGCTCAGAAGAAAAGGGAGATGAGCAAAGTTAAAGAATCCACCAGAAAAATCCCTAGGGATTACTTGTGTCCAACCTGTGGCAGAGCATTCTGAGCTCTTATTGCCACAGTTGTTCACACTAACTTTGACGTAGTGATGTCACAATATGACACATCACTAAACAGAGTTCAAAAGTGCTCTGTAAAAACCATCACATTTATATTTTCACCAGTTAC
The DNA here is from genome assembly GCF_048593235.1 of Sminthopsis crassicaudata. Taxonomy (NCBI): domain Eukaryota; kingdom Metazoa; phylum Chordata; class Mammalia; order Dasyuromorphia; family Dasyuridae; genus Sminthopsis; species Sminthopsis crassicaudata. Next base: position 30,542,151 of record NC_133622.1, read on the forward strand.
TACACTGCCAGCCAGGACAGTTTTCTTACAAAGTAAAATAGAACATTTAGGATAAATTTATTAGAAAATACAGCTCTTTTACATCGTTACTTTAAGCTCATAGTTTGTCAGTAAGAAATGATGAATATGTTGAATACAAATGGCAGCTAGGTGGTCCAGTAGGATAGAGTGCCAGGCCTAGAATCAGAAAGATCTGAATTCAAATCTAGCTTCAAACATTAATTGTGTGACTGAGTAAGTCACTTGACTCTTGTTTGCCTATTTCTTCATCTGTAAAGTGAACTGGAGAAGGAAATGGCAAACCATTCCAGTATTTCTACCAAGGAAACTTAAAATGAGGTCAGGAAGAATAGGACACGACTGAACCATCACAAAACAACAAGCAGAGACTTAGATAAACTTTCAAAAAGTGAAAGAATCAAACTAGGAAAATAAGATATACAATGACTACAAAAACATAAATAGAAAAGAACAACAAAACAATCAAAACGGAATGTTGTGAAATTTTAATATTCAAACTTGGCGCCAAAGAAAGGACAGAAGATACTTTCCTGATGCCGATTCATAGAAGTTGGGAACTACAGATGTGAAACACCAGATAATTCTGATACGTTGATTACACTTGCTTAACTATTTTCCCCCTTACTCTTTTTTAGAAATTATTTTAAGGGATGTCTCTCTAAGAGAGAATAAAGGAAGAGATACTGTAGAACAAATAGGTGACATAAAAATCAGTAGCTATCCATTAAAAAAAAAAAAGAAGTATGTTGTGTTTTTAAAAAGTTGGTAGAAAATGAAAAAGGAAGGTCACCTTATATACCAGGTGTTAGGCACATGGTATTCAGAGAATTATACAAAAGAGAACTTAGTAGAAAATTTAATACTGTTGAATGACATTTTAAATAAAAAATAAAACTATAAAACTATATTCTTGCTTGACATTCTCTAGGTTCCTTAAAATGGAAGATTTAATCTAAGTTAAACTATTGTAAAATCTCAATTAACCCTTTCTTCCACCCTATTCCCATAATCCCTCCTTTATTATTTATCTTCAATCCCACCCCAAATTCTGATATGCTCTGCTGAGTCCTTGCCTTTCAGAAGCTTATAAATCAGATAATAATACTGATTCAAAGAAAGATGGAGGCACTAAGTGGGGATGGAAGTTACTAGGCTAACTCACCACCACCATCATAAATTATCTTGATACATTCAGTTGGTTGAGGGAAGAAAGGGTTTGGAACCTGCATTCTCTACAATGTATCTGCAAATACAGCCACAATATGAGAATTGACAGCCAACACATCATATAAGGCTTACAAAGTGTGTAGCAGTGATGTGAACACATTCAACAACATTAAAAAAAGAAATCTAATTAACTGGAAAAAACAATCTAGGTCCAGGAGAGCTGATTCCATGAATTGCAACTTCCTTTTCACCAGGTTCCCTTGATCTCAAGGCTTTAAGGAAAGTAACTTTCCCCCCCTGAGATCCTTGTTTTTTGTAATTATATTCCAATTATCATAGAGTTCTAAAGTAATGACTATTCATATAATCAATTCTGCAAATGTTTATTGAGTCCTTTATTGTACATGAGGCACAATGCCTGTCAGAAGCACTAAGGCAAAAATAAATAGTCTCTACCCTAGGAACTAACATTCTACAGGCTTATAGCCTGCATTTTACTAGACTATAGACAAAAACAGTAAAATGAAAATGGAGACAAGGAAGAACATTAATAACAGGAGGAGTCACTGAGATAAGGCTAAAAGAAAGACAAAGGCAAAGGTGAAGAGAATGTATTTGAAGTGGGGAATGAGTATTGAGTTTGAAGTAATCCAATTTAGCTGGAACATAAGAGCTCAGAAAAGAGAACAGTAGGAAATAAAGATGAAAATGTAAGTGGGAACCAGACTAAAGTAGGTCTTAAATGCCAAGCTAAGAAGATTACATTTTTATCCCATATGAATTAGGACATAGGTTTTTAACTCTAAGGTCCATGAACTTGTTTAAATATATATTTATTTATAATTGTGTTTTAATGATTGGTTCCCTTTGTAATCTTATGCATTTAGAAACATTATTCTAAGAAGGAACCCATTGATTAGATTGCCAAAGATGTACATGACCAAAAAAAAAAAAAAAGGGGGGGGGGGAAGACTAACAACATCCACATCAGGGAGACCATTGACCAGGGGAATGACATGTTCAAACCTGATTTTTTAAGAAAGACTAAGTTGGCAAATGCACCTGGTACACTCATATACATTGGGTAAACCAGAACCTGTAACTTAGACTTAAAGATAAACATGTCTAACCAGTCATAAATGGAAAATTTTCAGGAAGACAGCTCAGAATACTTTGCAATTTTGTTCCTTCTAAATCTAAAGAAAACTGCGGCTGAGAGCAGAGATGTCAAGACAAGTTATTATCTGTTTTCCTAGGTCTAAGGATTCACTTGAAGACAGATTCTTAGATATCTCTCAGAGGGCAATTACACATAACTCAGCATTTTCTAATTCTATTTCCTGTCTTTCTTTCCCCAGTCCTGTTTTTCCCCCCTTTTAAAACTCAGTCCACTGGGTTCTTACATGTCTCAGAGGATTGGGAAATCACTTCAAGAATTTGATGGTCAATCTCTTGGAAGAATCAAGTTTCTAGGATGGCTTCCATGCCTTTTTAGGGGAAAACTAGCCCAAGTAAAAAGACCCTCCTAATTCCCAGGGTCCCAACCAGATTCGTAATAGATGTTGATGCTACAGATAGCATTGTCACCATAGTGACAATAAAATAAATAAGGAAGTAAAGGGAGGGGCAAATTAAGGAAGGAAAATAACTTGTTTTAGACAATTGCTAGTAGAATATTCAAATGCCCCTTGTATAAGCAGTTGGGTATCCAAACATAGGGAAGTACAGATTTGGGGGTAACTTTATAGAGGCAATAATTGAAGTCATGGGTATGGATGTAACTATCAAGAAAGCTTATAGAGAAAAGGAGAGGATTTAGAGAATACATTTAAGGTCATGTGTAAGATGAGAAAGAAGGCTTCTTGAGTTCAGGGTCTTTGGAGCCATAGCTTATTAGGTCTATAATGACTATTCTTTCAGAGTAATGTACGTACGATTTCAATGATTGCAAATGCAATTGAATTAGTCAACTAAAAGAAGGATGTTAGTGGAAAAGCTGCTGGGGTGATGAAGAAAGCAAAAAAGAGTAGGTACCATTTGAGAATGGACAAGAGGTATTTTCTGAAAAGGATTTATGGGTCAAGATAGAAGTTTCTTTGAAATTGGAAGTCAGGGCTGAATTATTCCTGAAAGGTATTGAAGGTAGTATCAATGGTTAAGAAAACTGAATAAACCTGAGCTTTTGGTATTTTCCATTTGATCTCTGCTTGGTCATTCATTTGTTGATCTCTCCCCTCCACCCAACCAGCCCCATTTTGGAAAGTGCCATTTTAAGATATTATCAAGATTATTTTTCCCTTTTACTTTTATAATCCACACAGATAATAAGTTTCTTTGAAGGTCTGATAAGCCCCCTACTTCATCAGGTATAAAAAAATTAATCAGTTATTAAAGGATCCATATGATCAAGTTCACAAAATGTACCTATTTTATAGGGAATTATTACTATAGTGGCTCAAGGAACTAATGAGATCCCCCTACCCACAAAAAATAAATATTTCACAATCATAATTCCTGAAATTATGTTCCTGATATTGTAATAATACATTTTTGATGATATCTGACAAAGATTTTTTGGTTTGACATTAGTACAATGTGGTATAAAATGTGCCTTTTCTATAATCTGTAGAAAGTGTAATGTGGCATTAGAACTCAAAATAAGCTCAAGAACTATGTATGGAAAAACAATCAATTTGTTAGTTTTATTGTTTCTGACATGCTCCTCTCCCCCAAACACCACTTGCATTTGATCTCTTCTTTTTTTATTTCTTCATTCTCTGTAAGGGATGGGGGAAAAAGGTAAAAATGGAACCATTCAAGTAGCACTTGGTAGCAAAGTTAGTTAAAAAAAAAAAAAAAATTTGGCCTGTAAGAAAATGGAAACAACTGTGGCATAAAGAAATGAACAGAGAGAAAATCTGAATTGTAATCATACCTCCCAGGTCCTACCCCAAAACCAGGGGTACACGAGCCAAGGTGGTTAAGGGAACTTAAGCTGGAAAAAAATCCATTTAATGACAACAATGAAAATGCAAAGAACAAAACAGGGAAAAAGGAATGGCATGTAATTATAATGACGTCCCAAAAGAAGAGAAAATGTACCTCCCTCTAATAGTAGGAGGTGAGTGAGTGAGAAGGACCATGCAATACAGCAGATTCATTGGGTTGGCTCATTTAAACTTCCAACCCACTGTTCCCTCCTACTCTCCCTTCCTTCTTTTCTTCTTTTCTTTTCCTTTCCTTTCCCCATTCCATTTATTCATTTGTTTCTTCCTTCCTCATCTGAGGAAGAGGAAAAATTAGAGAAGAGCATATTGGAAATGAAGATATTGTTTTAAAAAAAGATATCATTAAATTTATTTTAAAAAATTAAAGAGTTGTTAGCCAGGAAGAGAGAGAACAATTATACTGTAAGATACAGCCCACGGATCTAGGTCTCACAGTTCAGAAATCATGACAATTAAGTCCCGAGTTGAACTTTGGTCATTGAGAGGCAATGAATCTGAACTGAGAGAGCTCCCTGGGAGATATGAAAGGGTGCAAGGAAAGAGAGTTACGGTTCAGAAACCCAAAGCTTTTAAATCCTGGCCCTGCTATTGCCAAGTCATACTAATCCACGCAGGTCACATTATTTCTCCAAGCCAGAGTTCTCTCATCTGCAAAATGGAGAAAATTGCTTTTATATTACTTACCTCTAAGAACTGTTGGGCAGAAAGAGGTTATGTATAATGTCATAATTATATAATTTATGTAAGATAGATAATAGTTATATAATATCATGTAAGTTATAATTATTGTTATCTGTTTTTTAAAAGATTTCAAGAATAAGTAATAAGAGATTACAAGGGGAATGTTTAGCTCAAGAAAACTATTTCCAAAAACTCTCTGATCCGAGAACAGGAAGAAACCTCAGAGACTATTGCAACCTTTTTTTTTTTCCCCTTTTAAAAGAACTGTTTCATTGTTTTTCAAGCAGTATGGAAATGTCAATTATAATACCACAAGAGGTAGACAGCAGACCTCTGTTATTAAAAAAGAAAGGAAGATCTTCTAATATTTGAGGGGAAATAAGATACATGGAACATATATTAACATGATGTATTATCATTTGTTTTGCAAATCAATAGTCAATAAACATTTATTAAGTTCCTATTATGTACCAGGCATTGTGTTAAGCACTGTTAACTCAAACTATGTAATTCCACTATATAATATACACTATAATTCCAACCATATTTTAATCTGATTCAAGAACCATTTGGGAGACTTGTAATAAGTCTGCTGTTTGCAAATCTGGTGCTAATCACACAGTTCTGATGCTTATGCTAACTTAGGCATGTAACAAGCTCCTGGGACTTTTGTATCCTCACCTGCTGAATGAGATAATTGAACTAGCAGGTCCCTGAAGTCCCTTCCAGAATCCAGAAAGGCCAGAATGAGGAAAGCTATTGTGAAGGTAGAAATCATATCTTTGAATTAGACGAAACCAAAGAGCTAAATGTAACTCATTTTACAGATGAGGAGACTGAGGTTCAATGAGGTTGCTTATTATGCTGGTACTAAGTGACAGTCAAGAATTGAACCCACTTCTCCTGTTCATTGTTCTTTCTATTATGCTGTTGACCGACCTCCCTTGTAGTTCTTCACAGGATATACCTCTATCTACCACTTCTAGGTATTTCTCTGCATTCCCTTCATGGCTTCTCCTGAACTCATGAAGTTCTCATGAGTCTCAGCTCAAATTCCACCTTCTGCAAGAAGCTTTTCCTGATCTCCCCTAATGTTAAAGCCTTCCCTCAGTGATAGCTGCTGTTTTACCTTATATTTATCTTCTCTGTACATAACTGAGCTCTTAGACTGGGTCCGGGTGCTACTTGAAAGCAAGGATCTTTTTTTGTGTATACCCCATGTTATAGCACATAGCAAACACTGAATAAGTGCTTGTTCACTGATGAGTGGTTTCAAAATTATGCTTTGGAAAAATGGCTTGAAGAGATTATTTAGCTCATTTAAATTAGATTTTAAATTAGATTTTAAAATTAGACTTTAAATTTTTTTCTTTAGAAAAGAAATAAAAGTTGATCATCTTGGCCCCTGAGAGCAAATATCTTGCAAAGAGTCAAATTTGGGCTGGATATAAGAAAAAAACTTCCTAGCAATTAGAACCGGAATGACTGTCTTATGATATAGCGAGCTATCCGAATTTGGGGCTATCAATAAAAGTTGGATCATTGTCTGTCAGGAAAAATAAAAGGGATGGAGGACAGATAGTTTCATTAGGCTAGATCCCTTGTTACTGAGGATCCAAGATGCCAGAACATAGAAAATAAAGCTTACTCAGTTGTATTTCAGGCTAGCCACTAGGTGGTGCTGCAGTGGATACAACACTGGGCATGGAGTTAAAGAAAACCAGATTCCAAATCTGACTTCACTATGTGATCCTGGGCAAGTCACTTAATACCCAAAAGGGGACACACTGGAGAAGGAAATGGCAAACCGCTCCAGTATCTTGGCCAAAAATCCATGGACTCACGTAGAGTCAAGTAGTGAATGACTGAACAACAATAGAAACTTCAGGTTAGCACCTTAAAAAAAAATAAAATCTTCAGCACTACAAAGACTGCTGCTATATAACATAGAGAGCTGCCATTTTCAGAGAAGACCCAAGAATGGGGTCCTTCTTGTTTCTTGAGGATGAATGAGTAGGTACCATAAATGCTTTGTTTTCTCTGCTCTTTGAAAGCTCCAACGTTCCCTTATAGTATTGAAAGTACCATATTGTGTGCTCTGAAGTTGAGTGGATGAGTAGAGAGCTTTGCCTAAATGTGTGACTTTTGGGTAACTGATTAACAGCAACAATTACCATTTCACTCCAAATAATCCAATTACCCAATCCAGAAAAACTTGCTTAACTCCCAAATCACTAATCAAAATAAAATATTACTCGAAATGTCACAGCAATTAAAAAAAAGAGTGATCCCCAAGCAACTTGGCATTCGATGTCCAAAGTACATTTTTCATTTGTTAATTCATTACAGAGAGGCTGGGTAACAGGTCTATTTTCATTTTAACCTTTCCGGATGGGGAATTTTTAAAAAGTAATATGTTAATCATATTAAAATTACAGTTTAAGTAGGAAATTTGGATTTCTGAGGCGCTAAGGAAATTTGTACCTAGCATCTAGGAGATAAGTTAAGACAACAGGATTCCAAGTTCTTAAGAGCCGAAAAGAATCATGAGTCTTAGGTTCAAACCTTACATTTCACAAGAAACCAATTTAATATAATTTGCATAAGGTCACATTAAATAAAAAATATCAAAGTCAGATTTTTAACTCAGGCCCCTATATTATAAATATAAATGCTAAACTACCGTCCTCTAACAGCTTTTTAAACTATGGGTTGTGACTCCTTATAAGACCTATAAATGAATGTAGGAGTGATAAGAAATTATGATTTATTGTCAGTAAATGTTTGATTTATAAATCTATTTCACATTCTTATATAATCAAGGTCAAATAAAAATTTCTTAGGTGAAAAGGGGCCACAAGTGTAAAAAGTTTAAGAAGTCCTGACATATAATTATTATTAATAACAAGTCCATATTATTGCTCAGAACATTTTAAGTTTAACTAGTTTAAGCCAATAAATAACATATAATATTTATCTCACCCAGGGAACACAGCGGAAAGTGCTGGGCTTGAAGGCAGGATAATCTGATTTTATATCCTACCTCAGATACTTATTAGCTGTGTGACTTAGCATCACTTAGCAAGGTTCCCTTCCAGTGCTAAATCTGTGATACTAATGCATTTGCTTCAATTGATCTTTATTCCTTTTAGCTAATTTTTGCAATTTAAAAACATTTTGAGATCCGGCTTCTTATCATAAATATAAAGCAGTAGTTTCTCAAGCATGTCAGGTGAGAAACTAATTCTTAGAACAATCTTGTTGGAATTACAAAAACTTAAAAGTATCGAGCAACATAGCTGAGTAGTCAAAAAATTGGCAATTTTTATGATCATGAAAGTCCACATTGGTACAAAGTACACAGTGTTATCAAACATTTGGGGCCCAGGAATCATGACCCATGAAGAATACTGCAGAAGACGGTAGTTTTCCAGAACCAGAGACCAGACATTGTGGATGGCTAGATCTGGGGATCTTTCCACTATTACCTGAGCCAAAAGTAATGCGTAGTATAGAACAGTAAGGAAACCTATTAGGGATCTGATAATTCCCAAGGACTTTCCCCTAAGTCCCCACCAGGCAAACCTGCTTACTGTACTCATAGAAAGGTTGAATCCAGGTCTGCACTGCTGCTATTCCCCAAATATTGCTACTGCTGCTGCTTCTTCTTCTTGAAAACATAGGGTTCTCATCTTTGCCAGGAGCGAGATCAATATGCCAATAGTTTTTTTCCCAAAGTGCAACATAGATGAGTTACTGCCCAACTTGTGGTTGCACAGGGTATTGCAGAAATCTTCCCAGTTTTGCTGCTTTGACCTTATGAGACACTGGTAAATCATGCCCTTTCTGGACTCCAGTTTTCTCATTTAAACAGTTGGTCTCTAAGGTTGCTCTCTTTTTTGCTCTACATCTTTTGATCCTTAACCTACTAACTGCAATATAGGCTGAAATAAGCATCCAGTCAAACTGCTTTTTGTACCTTCTGCATTTGTCCTCAGGTCACTTCTGATCCAAGCAAAATAACAGATTATGCCCTCTCCCTTGGTGAGACCAGCAGTCTTCTCTCTTAGTTCTAGCCTAAAAACTTGCCCCTCACATTGAAGTGCTTTGAAAAACACATGGCAGAACCAGAAGACCCATGTCCTTCTCCATATTCTGTTCCCTAACTCCCAGTTAGTCCTTTCAATCATTCTGCTTACCATAGCCTAGAGCACTCCCTTTGGAATCTGCCCCAAAGGCAAATAGGATTATAATTATAAACCTATTTATACTTGGCTGGTTCTATGAATCATCAGCAATATGGATGATGGGGCCCATGACCCAGAAGGCAACTCAATTCATATCTTCCCATTATGTATTTGCAACTCTTGTCTTCTATAAATCTCAGAATTTCTTCTGAGTTCTCACAAATATTCTATATACTTACATATTATACACTTATGGTTAATTTCTAAATTCATTCTCTCTCTCTATAGAAATATATATATATTCTATATATATATACATATAATATATATTATATATATAGAATATATATATATTCTTTATATATTATATATTGTGTATGTATCATTTTATATATAGAAATACATTTCTATAAATCAGATCTTAAAAATATAAATGCAATTTCATTTATCTTATCATTCAAATTTTATATGTATACTATAATATGCATATTCTGCTACAGTTCTATAAATTTAGAAAGCATACTTCAAGATGAAAATTAATTTAGTGCTATTCCCATACTCTTCAGTATTATGCTATTTAATATATCATTTAATGTTATATTATAAATTCATATTTATATTATATTATTTTAATCTGTCTTCCTCTGAAGCACTGGGGGCCATCTCCAATGATCTTGACCTTGACTTTACCACTGGTCTCCACAAGGACTCTATGGGGCACTGGGGGCCATTTCCAATGATCTTGATCTTGACTTTACCACTTTTTTCCCAAGGACTTTGGGGCACTAAGGGCCATCTCCAATGACCCTGACCTTGACTTTACCACTTTTCTCCAAGGACTCTGGAGCATTGAGGGCCATCTCCAGTGATCTTGACCTTGACTTTACCACTGGTCTCCAAGGACTCTGGGGCACCGGGACCATATTGAATGACAGTGACCTTGACTTTACCACTACCTTAGAGTGCAAGGACTCTTAAGTGAAGACAATCACCGTACTGCTATAATTGGTCCTTCTCCAGAAGGATGAACAACAGCAGCAGCATAAGCTCCTCCATGTAAATAACTGATATTAGGGCTTTTCAAATTTGTACATACATATATTTATCTGTATGTGTATCTATATAAGTATTATATACAAAGATATGTACACTTATGGTAACAAGGTAAAGTGCACATCAAATAGGCACCCACACAACTGTGTTAAAACTGGTAAATCCTTCATTTAGAACTTAAAAAAAAATTTTTTTTAAAGTGTGCTGCATGTATGTATATACATATATGTACACATGTATCCACTTACATGTGAAATAATGATCACTCTTTCCCCCTTTGTTACTAGAGACATTTTGGGGGATTTCCCTCACAATCCCTGGAAAACAAACTATGATCTTATGTTGAATTGGAAATCTCAAAGTGGTCAAGTGATGCAATACAGGTTTTGAATTTCCAATACAGCTGCTGTGATTTCTTTCCCATCAGATCTCCAACATTGTCTCTTTCCGATCAGCCAGTCAGCTTTTTTAGGGAGGACGGCTCATTCGTCTCTGCAGCCTACCAGAGTGTCTGTACACAGTTGACATTCCAAAGATCTCTGTTGACGGACTCATTGAATGCCTGGATGCTGAATCCAGGAAAAGTCAAAATGGCACCTCCCCGTGCAATCTTCAGGGAAGAAACAGTTTGTCATTTCCACTCTTTACATCCAATATTTTACTGTCTTCCCCCAAATGAGTAAATGCCTGTCGGATTTTCCTTTTTGATAGCAAACCACGATTTCTTGCCAGAGCCTTGGGGTATGGGAAGGTGGGAACCAAAAGAGTACAGCCTGATGACTTAAAGAAGTACAGTAAATCCTCAACCACAAGAACAGTTAGGAGGAACAATAATACAGGAGGTGTTATTTCTATACCAACAACATTACAGCTGAAAAATATATTCCTGAGTAGTGAAAATCCAGACAATAAAAACTTAAATAGAGTACTACATTAGCATAATGTAAAGGAAAAGGTCCTAGACCTGGGTTGAGAAGATCTAGGTTTCCAGTCCCAGTACCACCATGTACTACTCACTTGCATCAGTTGACCACTTTGAGATTTCCAATTCAACATAAAACCATAGCTAGCTAATAATAAGACAATAAATTACCTTTTATTTACTATATAAATTACCATTTATATAGTGTTTTAAGGTTTACAAAATGCAAACTTCCTTGACTTCTATCACACATAAAACAAGGGATTTCAGTGGATGTTCATTAAGGTTCCCACCAGTTGTAAACACTTGGTTTTCATGCAAAGGAGCATGGGAAGAGTGGGATACTTACATATTGCAGCAAGTTTATGCATCCTCATATCACTTTCAGGTTAGTCTGATCCCATCTTCCCCTTTCTCCCAGCTTCCCAATTCCATACACAATAGGGTCTTGCTGTAATTGCAGCCCAACTCCAAAAAGAACAAGAAAGTGACTATAAAATAGCAGCCACCTGACCATTAGTTCTCCTAGATCCAGCCCTAAGCTGAGCCAGAAATTTCAGAAAAGAGGCAGCCCTGGATAGAGCCTCTTGCTGGAGCTTCCAGACTAATCTGCAACTCTTTTCTGGAAGGTGCTTTGGCTGCTCTTCCCCAAGAAGAGAGTGCAAGAGTTTTCTCAGAATGAATTTCCTGAGGCTTCAGGTGAGGTTGTTTATATAAATGCATGAACAACGATATTGCAAAAATAATACTGAAGGGGAAAGATTAGGTAATGTACTTCTGCAGTCTGTTTATGTATCCAAGGGCCACAGGCAAATTTCTTAAAAAAAAAAATAAATAAATAAAATAAAATAAAAATTTTGTCTAAACACCCCAATTCTCTGCACCCCGTTTTTGTCTCCTGGAATGTCTCCCAGTGTGTCTTCACCAAAGCATCATGATTTTCCAAAGCTTCCAAGACAGAAGGAACCCACGATACAATATTATTGGTCCTTCCATACCATTGTCCAAACTCCTACTCTCTTGGTGGCTGTTCCAGCCACCAGCTCTGAGGAAATAAACCGAGTAAATTAAATCACAGAATTATACAGTTTGCAAGTGACCTCTACTCAAAACTTTTCAGGGGCTCCCTGTCCATTAGCACAGGGTCAAATTCTTTCTCCTGTAATTCAAGCCCCTGTTCTCTCTGATACCATCCTCCCTTTGTTTCATCTTGCTCTGCTCCATATATTTTCCCCTCCTCCTCCTCCTCCACCTCCAATTTGTGTCTTATAATGCAGCTAGATGGACAGCACTGGACTTGGCATTCCAGTGATACTAACTAGATATGGGACCCTGGACAAGCAATGTGCCTCAGTTTCCTCAACTGTAAAAGAAGGATTAAATAAATAAAGGAGCTCCCTTTATCCTTTTTTTTTTTTTTGGTTCAAGATAAAAATTTATTAATTTTATTCCTAGTATTTTGCCTTTGTTTAACCCCAGAGCTTAGCAGAGTATTTTTTGACTGACTAATAAAGGCATCAATCACCATGAAAGACCCACTGGTTTAAGAACAGATCAATGAATCAACATAAAGCCCAATCTGTTAGTAATTGTTTTCACTGAAGTTATACTTTGATATCATCAAAAGAGCAGGTACCATGTTAAATCTGTAAAGGGACACTTTATTGCTCAGGCTTCACTTCCCCAGTGAAATGCTCTTTATTAAAAAGCATTGGGCATTCTGCTAACAGGGTATATGTACTTATACTGATAGTTATACATTAACTTTACTTACTTGTGTTTAACTTTCTACTAATTTTCACTCCCACAATTGAGAATTAAAGAATAGTGCGGGCATCCTAATTTTTGGGAAATAGGAAAGTGAAGCTCCCAAAAAGTTTAAAGCTAAAAAATTATAAAAATTAAAGTCTTTTAAAGTATATCTAAAAATAGAATTGTTAAGTGTTAGTACAATAGTGAATGATTACCTATGGTCAGCTAAAGATGGCCAACCCTTTCAGACCACCAGTTTTGTCTGATTTCACAACGTATCTCCTTTCTTTAGAAACTGGTATTTTTTAAAAGAGAATTAAGAAAAAATTAATTGCATTCTTTCGCAGTTTGGGGATAATTTTCTGAATCTCTGAAGCTAATTAGAAATAATTCAAGTTATCATAGGAGTGTTAGGAATCACTGGGTAAATTAAGGAATTGGAAATTGCATTAACTTAAGTCAAGAAATATTTATTGTCTCCTATGTCTAAGTCATTTACATTATAGTGTCATATTTCTCCGTTTTGATAAGTATCATCAAATAGAGGTGAAATCCCCAAAGTATTAAGACAATGATACTGAATGGTGTTCTCCAGAATTCTAAAGCAGTGGTGGGGCAAGAAAAGTCAACCAATTTTATTGGACTATTTGATGCTAAAGAAACCAGTTGTTTTGTTTTGTTTTTGGACTGGATCGAATAGTCACATAAAAAGATCCTTTTTGATAAACATACCTTGGCCATGTGAAAAACATGTTGATCAACAATAATGCACATTTCTTAAGCACCAGCCATAGGCATTATAAGACAAGAATGAAAGCAACAGATCCCACTCTAAAGTAAATTAGGTTCTAGAATAGGAGTCGAGGCCATTGGGTTATAAATAAAATATATACAACAACTTGGAGCAGAAGCAACTAGACTGCACAGTAGATAGAGTACTGAACCTGGAGTTAAGAAAAATGGGGCCTTAAAACTGGTCTCAGAGATCCTGGGAAAGTCACAACCTCTGATTCAGTAAATTAAGCCCATATGTCCTAAGGTTGTCGTGAAGTTCAAATGAGTTAATTATTTGTAAAGTGGTTTTTAAACTTTCAAATACCCCATAGATGCTAGCTATGGGCAGTTAGATAGCACAGTGAATAGAGTGCTGGTCTAGAATGAGGCCGACTCATTTTCCTGGGTTCAAACCTAGCCTCAAACATGTGGGCAAGTCACTTAACCCTGCCTCAGTTTCCTCATCTGTAAAATAATTTTGGACAAGAAAATGGCATCTAATCCCGTATCTTTGTCAAAATATTCCAAATAGGTTCATGAAGAGTCAGAAACAACTGAAATAACAATCACAAAGACAAATTGTATACATAGGGATAAGATTTGTAAGTCAAGACTGCATGAAGCTGATTGCAAGATGGGTGGATTTGGGATGTGGGGTTTGGTGAAAAAAGAAAATTCTGTTTGGACATGTTCAGTATGTCAACAGTTCTAGATGCCTATTGGGCAACTGACAGCCAGTTTAAAATGTCTAATAGGCAGGGTTAGGTGCCACAATGTTAGTAGGAAGAAAACTAAGTAGTAAGTTTGTATCTCCACTCCCTCACTGTATGACCCTAAATCATTTGGTCTCTTGGAGATCCCATTTTCTTATAAGGATAATAACACTTCTTTTACACCTATCTCACAAAACTGTTTCTAAAGATCCAGGAAAATTATGTGTACAAAAATCCATGCACATGAAGTAGTAATTATCAGATGCAGCATTTGACCAAGAGTGAGAGAATGAGTAAATACCTTATCCATTGATGTCAGAACGGGATAGATTTGTGTTTAGAAATATTTTATTTGTATTAAACAACCTGTTCTTTTCTTTTTCTTTTCCCCTCCAAATTTTTCAAGTCAATAGACAATCAATAAAAGTTATTAAGAAACTATAGCCTGCTAGACATTATTTTTAGTGCTATGGATATGAAGAAAGGAAAAAAAAAATCTTTCTTGCTCTCAAAGAGTTCATTCTGATGGAAAGACAACTTAGAAAAAACCATGTACAAACTATAGACAGACAGTATACGTTGGGAATAATCAAAAAGGAAAAGTACTGGAATTAGAAATTAGCAAAGGACCCGAAGAGAGTCTCATACAATTCAGCAATTTAAGTGCCCTTTTTCTAGCCTTTCAATCATTTCTGTAGAAATGCATGGAACAATGAGAAGAGGTCCAGAGAAGATTTAAATCCTAGCTCTGCCATTAACTACCCAATATGACATTGAACACCTCACTAGAACTCTCACGGTAATGGCTCCTTTAGTATAAAATGAGGAATAAAAATAAAATGAAGGCGTATAAAATTCCTTTTCAGCTGTAAATCTGGGAGCCTATGACCCAACCAGGAAAAGAAAATTCTAAAAGAAAACACTATGAATATTGGAAGAACTACTTAACCTCATTTGAATTTTTTGTGTTCATGAATTGTCAGTTTGTAGTTGTTCAGTCACTTAGATGGGTCCAACGCTTTCTGACCCCACGTGGGGTTTTCTTGGTATGGCTCCCTGTTGGGGAATTGAACACTGGTGTTCTGCGTGATAACCAGGATTATTCATCACTTTAAGACCGAGGAATACAGTTTACTAGATGCAAATAATTACCATGTAGCCCTTCTGACCCACTGTCACTCCTTTACCTTCTATTCCTTAAATAAGAATCATATAATCAAGCAGTTAAAGAAACTTCTTAAAGCAGCTCCATTATGCTCTGGAAAGATGGGAGAGAATCTTGGGCAGGGCTTGGGCCCATGAGCAGAAACCAAGCATGACGGCAGAAGTGGACTTTAAGCAGTTCTCTGAATTCTGCCAAAAAAATACTGTCTCAGGCTAAAATGGTGCCATTCTCACCTGTCCTAGGTGGGAAGAGGTTAGAGACTATATAAATCAAAGAATGTTCAACCTTACAGAATCTGAAAATGTGGTTATTGAATCTGTTAACCCTGCAGAGACTTAGGGCAATGTTTGGCCCTACATTATTAAAACTAAAACAAAACAAACAAAAAAAACCCCCAACCAGATGATTAATGTTTATCTGTATACTTCCCTGTTTCTTGACTAATCACTTAAGAAGCAACAAACCCCAAATCAAAGAAAAGAGGTAATCAAGAGATTCTGGGCCTAAATGGCATAATCACTGAAATTGTGAGAAGCCAGTCAGAAAACTTAAGGAACCGGGGCCTACCCAAATTCTAGTTGGCGCCTGTAGCTCATTGCAGGCTGTCTATGAACAAGGATAGCACGGTTCAGTGGGAAAAGAACAGATATTAGTAATCAAAAGACCTTCATTTGAATCTGGCTCCAAGACTATTATATCATTTATCCTTTTGGGAAATTCACTTTCTTAATCTATAAAATGATGCTAATAATACTTTTACGTCCTACCTCATGGAGCTTGTATGAGGAAAACTAATGAATAAATCTTAAAGTGCTATATAAACATAAATGCCAATTAGCTAAAGGGAGGAGCTATGAATTAACTTGTTTTAATTCCAAAATAAGGGCTATTTATGATTTGAAAGAAAGATGGAAAAGTAGGTTCCTTTCTTTGTATGAGTAATGCAGGCCATGAGGAACCCTGGGAATTCTGCAGATGCTTGGGAGATTAAAAAGTTGAAGCAGTTAAACAAGAATGCTTTGAGAGACTAAGGCCCAGGTCTCATTTGTCACTTGTCTATACTATCCCTCACAATGGACCCCTATCTATATTTTTCATTGCTGGGCTCACCAGACAGAACTTTGTGGCAGCTGAAAGCCTCGTTTCTGTACGAGAATTTAAGGGATGTCAACAGGTTATATTAATAAGGTGGTTTTTATGGTGAAAGACGAGATGGTAAGATTATATATAATGTGGCCTGAAACTATGAGATCTGCCTTCACATACTAGGAAAAGTTTAAATTTTCTGATCTTTACTTCTAATAATATTTTTGTTTTATACCTCAGGGTCAATAGCAATTTTAAATTTCATGTATCCGAGATGATGGCTTTCTTCCTATTGAAAAATTGTCATTGGGGAGAAAGTCATATCCTGCACAATTAATATGAATTTAATTGGTCCATGTCCCACACAGCTTCAGTCTTTAGTACAGTCTGACCTTTAACTTGGAAAGGAAGCATTTGTAAAATATCCATTAGTAAGAATAATGGCTGACATTTATATACTTCTTTAAGGATGGCAAAAGGCTTTACAAGTTTTGTATTTCTCCTTACAATTCTATGAAATAGATGCTCCTCATTTTACAGATGAGGAAACTAAGGCAGAAAAGACTGACTGACTCGCCTAGGGTCACACAGCTAATGAATGTCTGGGGCTGGATTTGCACTAAGCTCGGGTCTCCCCATTCCAGTTCTGTGTGATAGCATATGGCTGGTGAGCTCTGCTAGGCAACCCTATAGGATCCTAGCAAAGAAACTCATTTAGCCAATCAATAACACAAGAGAAACTGGAGAATATAAACAGAAGGAAAGATATACCAGACAACACAGAGATGAATTTGCATGTCTTCCTTGTGCAGAGGTCACACTAAGCAATTTTCTCTGTATCAGTCCAATAACAGGTGCATCCTGAGCAAGCACAGAATATCGATATGTATTTTTTAACACATTTCTTACTTTTCAAAACCCTTCTTCCCGTCTGGTTTTCACAAGAGTTCTTTCTTAGGAGACAGAACAGCTGATACTCCCATCACAGATGAAAAAGGGCACTTGATGGTTAACTTGCGGAGATCATGCAGCTGAATTAATGGCAAGTCCTCATCTCCCAGCTCAGCGTTCTTTCCAAGACACTACCCCCTTCATACTAATCTGAATCCCAGCACACAAGAACAGTTTAATCATTTTGAAAATTGTAATATACATGCAATAATACAGTGATTGATAACATCTAGCACTGATATAGCTTTTTAAGATTTGCAAAGGTCTTTGGTCTGAAAGAGACAGCCAAATGGCCACCCTTTTATTGATTTTATTGGCCTTAATTAATAAAATTATCAAATTACTAAAAAAATTTATATTTATATTTTATCTCATTAGATCCACACAACAACCTGATACTGTAGGTGCTATTAATTGTCCCCATTTTACAGATGAAGAAAGTCATTACTCCTTCAATCAAAAAATCTCAAAAATCTCTTTAAAGTGCCTTCTTTTCCTGTATGATTCTTGGCCGTGCCTTTCCATATGTCCCCCATAGAGAGCACACGCTGCACAATTTGTGCAATCCTAATCTGTCTATTTCCTGTACAACTTCAAGCTTTACAAATGAAGATTTTCCCAAACAGGACAAGGCTTTGTTTATTTAATTTTGACTATTTAGTCAAGTTCTCAGGCATGGAATAAAACGTTCAATTCAACAATTATTTCAGTGCTTAAAAAGGACTATTAAAAGTGCTAGATCTTCCTTTAAGTTATTTTCTGGAACTAAATAAAAGCCAAACTTAAGTATAGATAATCTAAACTACCTTATGATTGTGATTCAAGAGTGAAAAACAGGTGCTACTGAGAGCAGTTAAGAAACTTCTACCAGCCTTGCAGAACAAAAGTCTTTGTTTCATATTTTAAAGTGGAGCCAAAGGTTGCATTTGTGACTGACAAGGAGATCAGGCTTGCTTAAACAATGGCTAGGTTAAATTCTGAGGTTTCACAATCCTTTTAAAAAAAAAAAAATAAGGCGTACATGGTACTGTTGAATCTATTGAATCTGTTATTAAGCAAGAGTTCAGTGACTGCCTAGTTCCTGTTACGTGTGCAAACTTCCTTCCAGGGAATCCTAGTCAGAAGGGAGGGAGGGAGAGGGGAAAAGAGAAAAAGAGAAAAGGGAGGGGAGAGAGAGAAAGACAGACAGAGAAAGAGACAGAGACAGAGAGAGAAATAGGGAAGAAATGGGGAGGAAGGGAGGGGAAAGGGAGAGAGAGGAACAGCAGTGGGTGAAAGAAGGGAGGGAGAAAGAGATAGAGATAGAGATAGACAGTGAGACTTAAAAAGTGATTCTCTCCAAGACTAAAATTATTCTGTTTTCTCTTACCTGAGAAAGATTCACTCTGGTTGTACACTTCAGGTTTGTTATCCTGGGGATTTCTGCAGTGATGGCGGCTCTTCCATGAAGCAAGCTTGCCCTGCTTTCAGGGGGGTAGTATTGTGGAATAATGGAGAAGAAGCAGAGTAGGAGGCAGGAGGCCGGTTTGCGTCCCAGATCCAACACTAACTAGCTCGTGACTGTGGGCAAAATTACTTCACCTTCTCTGAAGTTCAGTTTCCTCATTTGTAAAACGTGGGGGATGGACTACAAAACTTCTACAGTCATCTTTCTAACACTACATTTTCCCCATTTCTGCATGCCCTACCACACAGTGTAGCAGTGAGGATTAAGGAGGATCATGGCTGGAAAGGTACTTTCAAGAAATAGAGGGGATTATTCAATTACTAGCCAAAATAAGTGGACTGAGTCTCAGTGCTCTGCCTTTGCGTGTTCCATCCAGCTCAACCACAAGAGTACATGTGCTGCTAGACAGAAGTAGAACTTTTGGAGTGGGTGGAGAAAGGGAAGGCAGTTACGTCCACCGGTGGGTTAGTCTGGGTCCAGAGACCAGGAAGGCAGCGGCCGGCTGCCTTTCCTCTCAAGCTGCCTCAACGACAGTCACTGTAAGTAATAATGGTAAAGTTCATAGACTCATGAATTTCTGGAAGAGACTTTACGGGTCACATAGTCCAACAATCTTACTTTACAAATGAGGAAACCGAGGTCCTAGAGTTGCATGATTCGCTTGAGAGCCAAGACCCAAACCCCAAGTCCTTTGATTCTAAATCCAGAATTCTAAAAAGGCAGACTCATGGAGAATCCAATGGGATGCACTTGCTCTATCACCCCATATAACTACATGGGAAAACAAATGACACTATTTTGTTCTTTTGGGAAAGAATAATTTGGATATCCAGATCATTGTTGCTTTGGGGGCTTAGTCTCAAAAAGGGAATGCTGTGAATCAAGGGAGTGGGACAGCCTGATGTCCCCCTTATGCCTTCCTTCCATGGGATACTTTTTTAGATCTAGAGAGGAAAGCACTCTATCACCAGGAGTACACTGAAATACAACAAGAGATGTGACTTCTGTCACCTGATTCTTTTAGGATGGTTTCCCCTGATTTCAGACAGAAGCATTTGAGACATATCACAGTGCTCTAGATCATGAAAGTCACTTCTGGTGATCACACTGCACAAATACAAGGTCATTTTTAGTGTGCCTGCTAAAGGTAAAAATAATTTATAAACACCTTTGAGGACTGACTACTTGCTGCCATGAGCCTAAAGCAAAAAGAGCCTAATTCCAATTATGGGAAAATCATTTCATCTAATTCTCTCTCTGCTATTATGAATACATGTTCTCTTGGAGGAAAAAAATTGTTCATCGTAATTAGTTCACCTGCAGCCAAAGTCAAATGAGAAAGGATGAAAGTAGCTTAAAACTTTAATACAAAGCACATTTTTAAAAATTCCTTCATTCTATCCATTATTTTAACAGTTTTTAAACACAACACTTTAAAAGTAATTGAATATAGCATACCACTCTATTATTTCCCTGAGAGGCAGTGTCTTGACATGTTTGGGGAGTAGTGGGTAAGGGAATATCTAATGTTCCTTGTTGTTATTTTATTGGGTATGACATTTCTCTCACTGAAGAACACAGAAATCAAGAGGAAATTTAGAAGAATCTAAAAGATTTGAGTTTAAATAGGTTCCAAAAGAAATGTTGAATCCAAGATATTGATGACCTATTGTCATTTTTCTTCATACAAAGGCTTCTGGGAACTTAAGTGTGTCATTAATCCCCATTCTAAAACTCCTGACTCCTTGGCTTCCAGTATGTTTTCTTAGGCAATTCCTTCTTGAAATTCACTCAACTTTGTGATGACTGGGTATTTCGTTGTGAAGAGACAACAAAACCTGATCTTAATAGAAATATAACAGGGACTAATTCAGAATGAATCAATGTACCTCAAGGGAAAAAGGGATCTACAAATTACTCAGAATTAAAGATCAAAATTTGAGGGAAATTTTATATTCATGAATAGAAATTTCTTAAGAAAATGAAAACTGCTGATGAAAAGGAAGGAAATGATGTAAAGACACAGGGTCAATAAAAAGTTATTGAAAGACAGAACTCTCCATTATAGGAAAAAAAAACTTGAAAATCAAAATTTAAAAAAGCTCACCCAATACTTTTCTAGATCAGGAAATGGCTTACTACAATAATTTCTCTAGTGTTCAGTTCACCAAGTTTTAAATGTTCTAGATAATAAAAACCAATCATCTTCTTTGGGAGACTATTTTTATGGAGAAATCATACTCAGAAAAATTTCACTAAAATTTCATCAATGCATCACCTTATATACCTCAAAGTACTTCCTTGGTTTGACCACTTTTAAAATCTTTTTTTAAAAGGAATAATTTAGATTTTTTTCTTAAATGAGGAAAAAAAAAAAAAGAATATTATAACATCATTTATGTCTTATTGTTGGGACTTTTTTGGAAATTCACACGCACAATCTTATTCATTTGTAATCATTTTGTACAGGAACATCGGTACAATTTCAAACATTCTAAAGAGAATATAGAGAACATAATTTAATCATATTGGGATGACTCAGGATCATTATGAAATCCATTTATTGTACTCTAATGAATTACAAGTACAATATGATATTTTTTGGCATTAATCAGAGTTGTAAAATATCCCTATACTAAATGGCCCTTGTCTTCTGTGCTTTTTAAGTCCTTAGTCAACTTCCGATATTTTTGCTCGCTCCCATTAAGTGCCTTTTCTAAGCTGTTGAGCACTAGTAAACCAAAAGTCAAACTTGCTACAATTCTATGTAACATAAAAGTCCACGGGCTCTGAGAAAGGGCAGAAGCTACGGGATATTTGCTTTATTATTTTAGCCTCCTACTAACCAAAGGCCACTTGTTAATTGGTTTTTCTTTGCTACTTGTGCTTCCCGAAATGCCAGAACCTAATGAATTTTTGTTGAATGAATGGACATTGACAAACAGAGTTTCTGAATTTTTGACTATGCTCTGGATAATTCAGGACCGGTGGCTTTCTACATAAGTGAGGTATCGCAATATTGATTAAGTGCTTATTACGGCAGAGGCATAGTGCCTCTAGACAGAAGATCCATGGGAAGATTGATGGATCTGGAGTTTGAGGACTCAACTTTGGCTCCACACTTTGTACCTCCCTAGAATTTGGTATTTTTGCCTACACAATAACTTCCATCGGTTTCTTTCAGCTTTCAGTGCTTCCCTATATACGTCTGCTATCACCAATGGCCACTTCAGTGTGTGTCCTGTGATCCCACAATCCCAGAGCAGTACGTTGGCTTGACCACATACTTTTATGTAACATAGCAAGTTTTAAAATACTATAACTTTTCCAAAATTTGATCTAGTAAACTTTGATAATCCAAAGTGAAATCTCTGAAAAATGACCCACTTTCTGGATTTAAGAGGTGTTACAAAGGGATCAGAAATACTTGGGAACCATCCACTTACTGTATTCCAAGCTCTTTGTATCACAATCATTAACTGAGAAATGGTTTTCTCTGGACGTAAGAGACAAAGCCATAATTGTTCACTTTTTTTATAACTTCATTTTCAACTGTTTGCCAAACTCTTTCTGATCCAATAACATTTAAGATTTTAAGTTAAAGGGCTTTTTTGGGAAAATTATTGAGTATGATTACTCCTTTCATGTTTATGGAGGAAAGTTTTCTCAGAAGCTTGAAGGCTTACCTTAACACTCATTAAATAATCAAGATGACACATATATGAAATTCTTTATAACCTAAGGATCAGAAACTTCTTTGAAAAACTTGATTGCTTTATTAGAATTAGCAATAGAATAGGCTTCCCTTGTAATCCTATGTATTTTAATTTATTCATTTAAAAACATTGTGAGAAAGGCTAGTTTAACCTGGACCGCCAAAGCAGTCCATTTTGTTAATAATTCTTATTTTAAGGGATGCACTGACTGACACTAAACAGATATACCAATTTACATCAAGTCTAGGCATCAAATGACTCTTGGAGAATCACAATCTTGCCATTACATGATCCATATTTTCTGATGCAATAGTAAAAAAGGAGGAGAAAAAAATACCCAGCTTTTCACTGGTAAAATGAATGTCCGTTGGCAGGAGGAGGGAGGTCATTAGATTAACACTATTTGCCCATGTACACATTAGTTACAGAGCTTGTCCTAAGGAAAGGTCCACAATCCATTCCCCTTGTCCCACAATTTAAAAATTGTTTTTTTTAAAAAAGCAATGTTAAGGCTATAGGATTTGAAGCATTGAGGAAAGCCATTTTAATCTTCCCTTGAGATAAGAGAGAGACCTTTTACTATCTGGCCATTGCCAAGGTCATCTGGCCAAACTGTATCCAAAGCACATACATAAATGGTCATCCAGTTGCTCAACTTTTAGTAATATCTGCGTGCCTGTGCTTTGGACTTCCCATAAGTCTCAGTGAGTAATCAAATCTTGCACATCATATTGAAAAGCACTTCCTTGAACTTTGACCCGATCTAGTAAGGAGCTGAACTCTATATTTCAAATCCTTTCCTCAAGGGTTGAACACATTTTCCAAATGACATGACTAGAGATATAGATATTCTACTTTTAGCAAAAAAGACAAATATGTGCACTTGACTATGTTACACTGACTAAGCTTACCATATGTCTAAGTTTAATATTAATATTTCAAATAGTCTCTTTATAATTTGCCAGATTATTATGCATGTCAAAATTCCTGCTACACTGGAGTGTCTTACCGGTTTCTGCAATCACAAAATAAGTCTAGTATCTTTAAAGTCATTCTCACCCTCTGTAACTTAAATACAGATAATGCAGAGTGAATGAAGTCTTTTAGCCTAAGCATTTCAGCATTCTGATTTAACAGAATGAAAAAAAAAAAAAAAAGTCACAAAAAAAAGACATTAAAAAGAAATTTCCAGATTTACTATTCAGCGAAACTTTTAAATAAAAAAAAGCCCCTAATCACAGCCCAAATGCAAAATTGCCCTACTAGAATCTCTTCCATTAAATTGTTCTAAATTCTTCCTCAAAGTAAAAGACTTATCTCAAATCATCGTAGAAACTCAACCACAAGTCTCCAAAAGTCTACGTGTTGCTTTTTTCTCCAGCAAAACAGAAAACAATCCGCTAAAGCTGACCATTACGAAAAAGTCTTCGGAAAAATACAGCACGCAGAAAAATACCATTCCCCCTCCAGCCTCATCCCTTCCACAGCCCCCGAACTGAAAGTCACACCAAATCTCAAATTATAAGTGTGATAAATATTAAATAAAAGCCAGTACCTGCCAAATACCTGCTGTTCTGCTTTTGCTGTCTTGTACTCTCCTCCTACACTCTGGCAACGGAATGCCCTTCAAAACCATGGCTCACTGCTTTTGGTAAATGTTTTACGAGGCACTAAACAACCTTGTGTCCCACCCTCAGAGCAAACACCATTGAGAGAACACAATATAATGGTCACAAAGATACCCATGTGATGTACAGTAATGTAAATGAAGAACAGGGTCCTATTTCCATACTTCCCCCTTATAAAAGGCAAAAGTCAAAGACAGTAGAAATGCTTGATTTTTAATGGGAAAAAAAATGATTATAAAGTTCTCATTGTTCTAATCCCTAAGCAAGCCTGGGCAAGCCTAACTGAAAAAAAAAAAATTGTGAAAGGGAAGAGTTAATAAAGCACAGTGTTTACAAATAAATCCGTACACACAGGCAGTCAGACAGCTGCAAATGTGCTTCGGATGTGGACATTTATGAGGAAGAATTAGACCCAAATTATGGAAAATAGAGGAAAAAAAACTACAAAACAACAAACAAACAAAATTTAAAGTCAATAATCCACCTCCTGATAAACTATTCTCCTCAGTAAGGAACAGTAAGTTTTTGCTCTTTTCAGTATCTGTCAAGTTAGCCACAGCTCAAAGCCAACTGCTCCAAACCAGAAGTGTCACATTCCATTCAAGTTAACAATTACAAATGGAGGAAAATGGAAAATGGCTGGCGCTGGAGCATTCGAGGCTCCACAATGTCAGGTTATCTCGAGGGGCTACCATGGTTATTCATGAGATACTCTGCAAGGATGCTCCAAGGAACTTCTGCATGAATTTAGAAAAAACTACATCTGGAAATTGCTGAGTATTTCCGAGTAATACTAGGAGGGGGAAGGTTGGTATGGTAGATTTCAAAGAGAGAAGAATAAGAAAGTTTTCGAAAATATATATTTTTTTTATTCAGTCACGTTAGACTCTTTGGGACACCCCATTTGGGGATTTTGTGGCAAACATACTGGAGTTGTTTGTCATTTCCTTCTCCGCTTGATTCTACAGATGAGGCAAATGGTTCAACTTGAATGCAGCTCTGGCCCTCCATCCATTACACCAGCTAGCTGTATATCTTTATCTACTGTAGAATTTATCTTTTATTCTCCTATGGTACGACTTTTATTTTCAGTTTATCTTAATAAATAGGACAAAGGTAAAAGTACAATCAGAGAAGTCCAAGTTTCGTTTCTGACTTGAATCAAATCAGCTTCTCTAAGATAATACCTATTGGGAGTGGTCATGGTAAATGACTTTTGACATTTCTTTCTCCAAAGGAAAGGGTAAGAAAGTTTTCAATCTTCCCCTTTTTCCAACCTTTCTTCCCCTTTCATTCAGTCAGTCATCTCTCTCTGTCCTGCCTTTACTCTCACTGGTTTCCTTTTGAATTCATCTCTTCTCTACTTCTTCCCTAAAGTAGCTGGCTTCCCTTACTCTTTAGAATACTTTACAATTTTCAAAAGGTTCACAAATCCTTTTTGTTCTCATAGTGAATACTGTGAGGAAGATGTTCTCATACCCATTTTAGAGAAGAGCAGACTGAGTCTTAAAGAATTAAAATGACTAAATTCCTTCTCCATTGATCATCTCCCTCTTACTGCCGCTCCACTTAAAACTCATTTAATTTTAATTTTTCTCTACTATCATCAGTATTGTTCAATTTTTAAAATTCTAATATTCAAGATGGCTTCTTTCATTCTTTTCCATTTATACCTCCTCTCATATTTCCTCATACTTCATTCCTAGAATAAGCAAACCAGATCTGTCATTTCTCATCTTTTAAATAGAGCACGCATCGAAAGTTTGCTTACAAATCAGTTGCGTGGACCTTAAAGCTAAATTTTCCCCATGGAGTCAAGTCCACAAAAGCATGTTGCTCTACTGTAATACATTATCAGTCACTGTGCTAAATTACTGGGATGCAAAGAAGGGCAAAAGGCAATCCCCACTTGGAGAGTTCTCAGTCATACAAAATGTGAAAGACAGACAAAGGCAGACAATTAAGTACAAAGAAGATGCATACAGGATAAACTGGAGATAATCCACCAAGGGAAAGCCATTAGCATCAAGGGGACTCAAGGGAAGGCAGGTTCCTGTAGAAGGTTGGATTTTAGCCTGGGGTTAAAAGGAAAATCCAAGAGGAGGACTGAGAGAAGAGAGGACAGCCAATGAAAATGTTCAGAGTGTGTAGAATGTTTTGTGCAAAGAACAACAAGGAGAACAGTGTTCCTAGATCACAGATTACATGGGGATGAGTAATGTGTAAGACTGGAAGGGTAGGAGGGGTGGCGGGGTGAGAGTAAGTCAAGTTAGTAAAGTCTCCAGAGAATTTTATATTTGATCCTGGAGGTGGAGAGAATCACTGGACTTCATTGGATCTTATGAAAGCTAACATTATATATATAAACAATACCATGGAATTTCAAAATGAAGTGAATTGGAAGAGGAAAAGAAGGCTCAGGATACGAGGTGGCATCTGGCTTATAGTTTTGAAAGAAGACAATAAAATATTTAGCGTATAATCCGTCCCGTTCTCTTTCCATCTTGGTAAGACTTAAAGTTTGTGCTCTCACCATTAAACTTTGAAATCCCAGAATCACTTCTACATACAAGATAGAACTGCAAAGAAGCCATTAATGGCCTTGAGTTCATTTTATCATGATAATCTTTCCATATTCAACAAGCATTCATTCATTTAACAGAGAGTTGTCAGGCAACTACAAGGTGCAAAGCATCTGTTTTCATACTCCATTTTTAAGAAGCTCATCCAAGCAATTGTTTTCCAACGGAAGAAAAAAAAATCCAAACAAACAGCACAGGGCTGCCCATCTTTAGTGAATGTCTTCATATCTTCACGGTCTGTTTGATCTCATTTTGGTCTTTTAAGATTAAAGACAATGCCTCGCCATGTTCTACACGCAACACCTAATATGTTATTATTTACATATTACATCACAGCATTACTGGTTAGAAGTGAGGTTTCTAGGGTAAGAATGCACCTTCTCTTGTGTTTGTACAATATAGCTATGCTGTAATGAGTGGTTAAATAATCAAGATATTTTGCAGAAAATACTATATGTTGAGGGCTGCTTATTCTACTGGCTCCCTAATAGAAAGGAACCAAGAACTAGAGAGGAACCAATGGCTAGCAGAGTACTAGCAGATACTTGTGGTTGAAACCCCACTTATCTTTCAAAATGTAGCTCAAATGTCACTTCTTTCATGATACTTCCCCTTGTCACCTTTGTCTAAAATGACCTTTCCCACCCAATACTTGTTCCTATATATCTTATGCAAAATATATAATTTATGTCATACTTCTTGGTGTGTGTAGACTAACTTCTTAAACTCCATGATGACAGACAGAGGATACTCACAGGCAGCTTAATAAAACACTGGTCAAATACAATGGTTATTTTTACTACTATACTGAAGCAAATGAGAGCAATGGAAAATATGACCTGATTTTGAGTTGGAGAACCTATGTTTAGATATCCTCTCAGGAAACTTACTACCTCTATAACCTAAAGTCCAGGGCACTGAAGTCATTCTATAGTAGATATAGAACAAGGATTCATCTTCACAAGTTCAAATCTGGCCTCAGATACTTACTAATGATATGACCCCAAATAAGTAACTTAACCCTTTGCCTCAGTTTCCTCACTTATAAAATGAGCTAGAGAAAGAAATGGCAAACCATTAGAGTCTTTTTCCCAAGGAAATCCCAAATGGGGTCACAGAGAATTGGATACAATTAGAAAATAAATCTAAGCCCCAATATTCTACCAGTCACAGTCTCAGTTTTTTCTACAGTCAAATAAAGAGATTGATGAAACATATGGACATTTTTCAAAATAATGTTTTTAGATGCATAAAATACATAGGATTAAAAAGATATTGAATTATGTTAAAAGAGATATTTTAAAAATTTTAACCAGACTCGTGGACTGTAGGTTAAGAATCCCTGTCTAAATTTATGATTTACTGATATTTTTAATATGCCCCAGTATCTGACACAATGTTATACATGCAGAATATGCTTAATAAATGTCATAAGCCAAGTCCTAATTCCAGCCATGTTAAAGAATTCTTCCTATATAATCTTATGCTTAACTTATTGTACAATATAAATATCATCTACTTCTATCTAAACAATAGCATAACTAGTAATTGAGATAATTTAGATTTAATTGTGAATATATACATATGTATATGTGTTATTTTTAATATTTAATTAACTATAATTTAAAATGTTTTACATTAATAAAACCCTGTTAAAGCAATTGTATTTCCTTATTTTCTCTCTCAAGATGCCTTCAAACTGAACACAAATAGAAGATTTACACAATATATAACACAGTAAATACACTACTGGTAGATACCTGATAACGCTTTCCTGGTCCTCTGGAGGAATCACAGACCATAATTCACAATGTCTGGAGTCGTTCCAGATTACATGAAGGGTTGGGATGAGGAAAGGAGAAGCCCTGAATGGGCAGGAGGGGGTCATATTCAGGCTACCTAGTCATACCTCACTCAATATGATTAATTCATCTAATAAAAAGACATTAGGAAAAAAAAAAAAACTATGTTATGGTAGGTGATGGAAATGTGACAATAGTCAAAGGGGTGAATAGCTGAGGGATAATATGTGGGATTTCACAATTTTATAACAGAATGCATCAACAATGTTATTGCAAAATGACATTAATTCAGGTCGCATCATTACCTGGGCCCACCATAGGCACAGGTGCAGAGGATTAGTGGAGGATTAGCAGTTATTGAACACAAGAAGTGCCTTAGGAGCAGGGTGTGCCCTCCCTGGTCACAGAAACTTTTCTGGCAGAAAGGGAGAGGACGGCCTCCTAATTCCTGCTGTGATTCTTCTGCATCTTGAAGCCTTTCCTCTAATTCGATTTTCCTTCTTTAGGTCTTCTGTATCAGACCTTCCCTCCCCCAATTCCAGCTATGGGGCCGCCCTTGCCAGAACTTTCAGTGCCCTTTAAGCTGATGGTAGTTTGGGCTTCCATTGTGGGGGTCTTCTATATGTAGAGTATGGTTGTACTTCCTCTGTCTGGTGTAGGTTAGCAATTCTAAAAGATTAGAACTCTTTTACAGGATCTCTTCTACAGAGCTCCTAGCTCTAGCAATTAATCATCAGATAAGGAATTCCTCTTGGTGAGATTTATCTCCTCCTTAAGGGGATGGATGGACAAACAGACACACAACCTAATATCCAGTGAGGCAGAAGAAAGGTTACAGAGGACAGCAATAAGATGAAATGAGCTGTGGTGACATCATTAAGTAACCCGAAATTCATTTTGTGTCCTTTCTGTGGGCTACATAAAGCCTTGCTTACTCCCCAAATGAGGTCAGAGAATTTAGCATCCAGGAAAGCATTTGGAGAATGAGATCAAATGAGAAGGGACGATCTCAGTAGATCCAGTGGGGGGGGAGGGGGGAACACACAAATGTCAAAGGGGAAAAACTAGTTTAAGATGATCTCTGAGGGTGACAGTTTAAAATATGGGAATAACCAAACCAGTTCTAACTGTTTAGTGATGAAGAAAGCCACTACACCCACAGAGAGGTCTATGGGAACTGAGTGTGGATCACAACATAGCATTTCCACTCTTTCTGTTATTGTTTGTTGCATTTTTTTTCTTTCTCAGGTTTTTTTCTTGTGCAGCAAGATAACTATATAAATACATATGCATATATTAGATTTAACATATACTTTAAAATATTTAACATGTATAGGACTACCTGACATCTAGGGGAGGGGGAAGGAGGGGAAAATTTAGAACAGAAGGTTTTGCAAGGGTCAATGTTGAAATATTACCTGTGCATATGTTTCGTAAATAAAAGGCTTTAATAAAACAATAAATAAATATGTGGGGATGACAAGGGACAGGATGTATTTAACATGAAACTGCAAAAATATATTTACCTAGAATATGGCCAGTGTAATTAAAAAAGGCTTACACTGAAAAAGTTGTCCACATGGATCTGACAAGCTTAGTATTATAGATATGATGGGGTGGAACAACAGAAGGACCAATAATTCATAAAAGGCAATATCTAAGAATAAAGCCAGCACTAAAATCAGATATAGAGCATGGGTTCTAACAAGGGGCAATAAGATCTCTTCATCAGAGCTATGAGCTCTTAAGAGGGAGATAAACTTCACCAAGAGGAATTCTTCATCTGATGATTAATCACAAGAGATCCTAAGGCACAGACAATTTGACCTCATGAGTACATCTGAGACTACTAGTAATAATGAGACTACTTGAAATTTTGCTTTGGAAGAGTTATGTTCCAAAAAGAGAAAACTGACTTAGTCATGCAGAGAAACACTAAACAGGAGGGGAGAAATAAGGTAAAGAAGACATA
This sequence comes from Sminthopsis crassicaudata, assembly GCF_048593235.1. Taxonomy (NCBI): domain Eukaryota; kingdom Metazoa; phylum Chordata; class Mammalia; order Dasyuromorphia; family Dasyuridae; genus Sminthopsis; species Sminthopsis crassicaudata. The sequence goes on from NC_133622.1 coordinate 30,572,778, forward strand.
GGTGAGCTTCAGTGGAGATAGAAACAGAAGCAACACTACTATAGATGTAATACTGGGAAAGAAGAAATTAAAATGAGTATGTCACCAATGTGGCATAGAAGCATGCTATTATAAGAAAGGAAGGGATTCCCATCACTACTATTGGAGTTCTTTCTTGTCCAAAGCAGAACATCAGACAAATTTGTAAATTGCCGAAATGGAAATTTCATTCTTTACAGGTTAGAGGAAGCAACAAGGGGAACTGCTATTTTGGATTGTGTTCTGACCAACTAGGAGGAACTAGTTGCAGAGGAAGAAATGGCAGGACATTTGGGGCAAGTGACCACTCTACCGTAGAGTTCATGATGAAGGAAAGGAAATGTCAATTACCATCTGTAATGCACCATATATTTTAGAAGAGCAAGCTTAAAAGGATCCAGAGAAAGGACAAGTAAAAGCCAATGGCTTAATATTTTACAGAAAAAGTTGGTCCAAGAATCTCATTTTCAAGAAATAAATTGAGAAGACATAAAGCAAAAATCATTCAAAGGAAGAAGAATGAAGAGAAATGAGAGATGACTAGGGATGTACAAAGAACTTAATGATAATTCAGATTTTTAAAACACAATGAAATGGAAAATGGAAGCAAGGAAAAGTCATTGGAAAAAAATAAAAAGAATAGCACGGTCTTAGAAGAATTATGTCAGAAGCACAATTACGTCAGAAGCTCAGGAGTCAAAGGCAACCACAAATACTACTAACAGGAAAAAATGTTTTTATTTCATTTTTAAGGGGTGCAAAAGAGAGTGTAGAAAATAAGTCTTTTAAGGGACCATGACTAGATGGTTGAGCACAGTAGACAGTCCCGTCTGGTCAAGGGGAGTAGGCAGCCCAATTACTCTCCAACTTCTCAAAAGTCAAGAGGAGGTTATCATTCACATCACATCAGGTATGGCTTCCTCTCAGGCAAGTCTAGCAACTCCAAAGAACAAAAGGAGAATTAAAGGCCTGTTCAGCTCAAGATGGCTGACAATTGTTTTGATTACAGAGCATCCCATTGGGCTGCACCTACCACAAATACTGCACAATATTGGTACCTTATTCTTCTAGTACCATAATGGTATATCTTCCAGAAACGTCTGATTTTTCTGGGTATCTGCATTTCATTTAGTTATAAAATTTCTGGTCTAATTGCTTATCTTCTCTCTGGAATCTCTAGATCATGTGTTCTGCTAATAAATCATCAATGAGCACTAAAGGTCTAAGCATAATATCAGGCACCAGATATTTATGTCTAGATGTTATTATCAGCAAATTTAGACTTTGAACAGACTCTCCCATGGATACTCACTCAAACCTATGATCTAAGAAAACAGACATCCCTAACAACTCAATTTATGAGTTCTGAAGGGGGCTATATTCATCAATAAAAATTAAAAATTCACTGTTAAAATTTCTTAAATGCTACTTGTAATTGGGAATATCTTGGAATTTCTCAACTCTACCAACTGAAAGAAATAGCCTTATGATAAAATCAAGTTCTTTTAGTTCATGATGTTATTACCCCCAAGTCGTGAAAAAAGGAAAAAAAAAATTTCCCTCCCTAAACCAATAATTAATCCAATTAAACCGAACCAAGGGCCTGTTCTATTAAGAATCATTCTGGTATACTATCAAGAAGTTGGGTTCAAGGCCTTCAGCCACTCCATCCTGCCACTCTTGCCATTTAGTAGTCATATAATCAATAGCTCATCCTTACAAAGCATGTCGTAGTTTGTAAAAGTGTTTTCCTCACAAAAACTGTGAGGTGAGTTATCTAAGCATGTTTTTCCTGATCTATAGACCAACCAGTTAATAAATATACTTATTAAGCAACTACTTTGTAAAAAGTACTGTGTAAAGTGCTAGAGATATAATTAAAAAAAAAAAAAAAACAGAAAACAGTCCCAGATCTAAAGGCATTTACACTTTAATGGGGGCAGAGACAATGCACAAAAGAAAGTGGAAAAGCAGAAGGGCAGGGGAAAGAACCAGGAAGAAGAGCATGACGGATTAAACCAAGAGTGCAGTTGGGAAGGAAATAGAGATTTGGTGGAGCTCTGTGCTCTACCTTCCATTCAAAGGGTCCATAAAGTCAGGCTACTGATGTCATTTTACAGAATGATGAGGCTCCTGGGTAGCTGGGTGGGAAATGAGGAAAGAAAGCCTAGGAAGGTCAAGATCAAAAAAACAAAGAATTAGGGCTTTGAGGGGTAATCGGTCCAATTTCCTCATTTTTTAGATAAGAAAACTCAAGCTCAGAGAAGTTTAGTATCTTGTGACAATAGGTCTTAGTAACTTGTGACAGGTTTCTCATCTAGAGACAGAGACAGACAGACAGAAGGAGAGGCAGCTATAAATATACCAACAGAAAGACACACTTATGAGACAGGCTGACAGATATAGATACAGACTGAATAGAGACAGATGACAGATACACAGATAGATGGGCAGCAGACAGATGGACAGACATCCAAGGTACTATCCCTTTTGTGGGTGGAGCAGTTTGGTTGCCATAAAGGGCAGAAAAAGAACATGAAAATGGATAAAATTCACTAGTGAAGAAACAGGCAGAAAAAGAACATGAAAATGGATAAAATTCACTAGTGAAGAAACAGCCTCTTTAACAAAATGGTGAGAAGAGATACAGATCCCTCTGAGGGCCAGATGAGAATTATCATTCAGGTGAATAGCCCGAGAGATTCTGTTTCAGCAACAACAACCACAGGTGTTGTGGTCAAGCAGTTATTTACAGGTGACCATCGGGAGTTTTACATTTTATAACTGACACAATTATAAATCAAATATCTGGGGACCGGAAGAAAATTATACAAGAAAGCTTTTATATAAAAGGCCAAGGAAGCTGGGGACAGAGGACTTCAAAAGTCTCTTGCTGAGCCAGCTGATCTTTCAGTTGTGATTGGGGGAATCAAGCATTGTTTTGCTGTTTGGCTGGGAAAGGGCTGGAGCAACCACTGGAAGCTCAGTGATTGAGAGTTCTGTGCAGACCTATTGGGACCATTGCTCCAAAGTGCTGTCTGCAGCTGAGGGGGGGGAGACCTTTCTCAGGAACATCTATCTTGTTTCAAGTTTGTAAGGAAGAAAGAGGTGTGTGTGTGTGTGTGTGTGTGTATAAGAGAGTAAAAAGAGAGAGCGACAGAGAGAACAGGGGATAAGCTTTGCATCTAGCAGACAAGAGCATCCTTCTCGTGTGTAGGTCAGAGAAGGTCAGCAATTCCCCTGTCATTAAAAATGGTGAGTCAGCTTTATGGGAGTCCCTTGTGCAGGCTGCTCCGGTGAGAGTGGCTATAAGCTAAAAGGATCTGTCTCAACTTCAATGGTTCAAGAGCAAAAGAAGAATGATTTTGCCCAGCACAAAGGATGAGGATTCAAAGGGCAGCAGCTGTCAGAAAAGTGACTTTATAGAGTATGTGTAATTCCTGAAGACATCAGGGACATCAGAGCTTGAAGCCCAAAGCTGTGCATGACCCTGGACACATAGGTTTCTCACTCACTTGCATGTCACCCTGCTAAGTTTCTATAATGTGTGCCATGAACACTGTGTCCATTTATCCAAGTGTGACTTAGGATCACCAACTTATCATCATCAACTAAGGATCAACTATGATTAAAAAAAAAAAAAAAAAATTACTCTTGCTTTTGTTTTCATATTATACCTGCTTTTGCCTAAGTAAATGCATCATATTTAAGAGTTAATAATAGACTATTTTGTATAAATGGGAATCACACCCATGATGATCTGAAATTCCAATGGCAAGATGTAGGAGTAAGTCCCCTGCTCTTGTCTCTACTTCCCCCCGCCACTCACCCCAGGACTCTGAATAGACAGAGATGTGAATACTAACTTCCCTGTAGCAGCCGTCTTTGGAAACCCCAGACTTGCCAGTTTGGGTACAGGTTGGAGTGAACAATGAGCTTGTTATATTATAATTTATATTATATAATAATTATATATACTATGATTATATGGTTATAATTATGATATATTTATATTATGATTTGTTATTGTTCTTGTCATTTCAGTCTCACCCAATACTTCATGACCCATTTGCAGATTTTCTTAGCAAAGAAATCACAGTAGTTTTGGCCATTTTCTTTATCAGTTTACTTCACAGATGAGGAAATTGAGGGAAACAGAGTAAAAAGATTTGCTCAGGCTCACAAAACTGTAAGTGTCTAAGGCCATAATTTGAAATCAGATTTCCCCAATTCCAGTCCAGGTGCTCTAAAAAATATAGGCCCTAACTCACGGGATTGTTAGGAGGTACAAAAAGTATAAGCCACTATTACTCCAAGTCCTCAGAATTGCATCATTAAGCATTTCAGTTATCTTTGTGGGCAAGGGCAGAATCTACTCTGTTACAACAAAAGTTCTCCTCTTTTCTTTTCGGAGAATCGCTTTCCTCAGTGAGATCTGGTGTTTTTATCCCCCTTTAAGGACTATTGAATTTGAAATTAGGAGACCTGAGTTTGAGTCTCAGTTCCTATCATAGCTACAACTAGGAAAGCATATTAAATCACTCATCTGTAAAATGATTAACTGTTCATCTCCCAAGGTGGTCAAGAGAAGAGGACTTTGTCAATGGTAGCATACAAATATTTATTATTTGGGAGATAATGTTTCTGCTTTCCAATAAAAGCCTGCAATTTACCCCAGAGTCCTCTCTATTTAATTTAATATTATTAAGAAAAATGTTCCAAATCACTACTGATCAGAGAAATGCAAATTAAGACCACTCTGAGATACCACTACACACCTGTCAGATTGGCTAAGATGACAGGAACAAATAATGATAAATGTTGGAGGGGATGTGGGGAAATTGGGACACTGATACATTGCTGGTGGAGTTGTGAAAGAATCCGGCCATTCTGGAGAGCAATTTGGAATTATGCCCAAAAAGTTATCAAACTGTGCATACCCTTTGACCCAGCAGCGCTACTACTGGGATTATATCCCAAAGAAATACTAAAGAGCAGAAAGAGACATATATGTGTCAAAATGTTTGTGGCAGCTCTTTTTGTTGTAGCTAGAAACTGGAAGATGAATGGATGTCCATCAGTTGGAGAATGGTTGGGTAAATTGTGGTATATGAAGGTTATGGAATATTATTGCTCTGTAAGAAATGACCAGCAGGAGGAATACAGAGAGGCCTGGAGAGACTTAAATCAACTGATGCTGAGTGAAATGAGCAGAACCAGAAGATCACTGTACACTTCAACAACAATACTGTATGAGGATGTATTCTGATGGAAGTGGAAATCTTCAACATAAAGAAGATCCAACTCACTTCCAGTTGATCAATGATGGACAGAGGTAGCTACACCCAGAGAAGAAACACTGGGAGGGGAATGAAAATTGTTAGCACTAATATCTGTCTGCCCAGGTTGCATGTACCTTCGGATTCTAATGTTTATTGTGCAACAAGAAAATGATATTCACACACATGTATTGTACCTAGACTATATTGTAACACATGTAAAATGTATGGTATTGCCTGTCGTCGGGGGGAGGGAATAGAGGGAGGGGGGGTAATTTGGAAAAATGAATACAAGGGATAATATTATAAAATATATATATATATATATATATATATATATATATATATATATATATATATATATATATATATATATAATAAAAAAAAAAATAAAAAAAAAAAAAGGAAAAAAAAAAAAAAAAAAAAAGAAAAATGAACAAATTTGCTCCTAAAAGATACTAGGATAGAATAATAGCAGCTGACTTGCTTAGGTCTGCTGATAAATGCTTCTCACCTGAGAGTCTTTGTGGCACTCTCGTAAATCCCCTGGACTTTGGGTTCCTCACAAATAAAATGAGAGACAATACAAGATTGCTCTCAGTTCCTGCTCTAGGATTCTATGACGCCAGGATCACTGGTTTAGCATTTCTCACTATTAACCAACAGTCGGTCAAATGTTCCTACTGTCTGGCAGGGCAAAATTTCTCTATACTTTCTTAATGATTTCATACATTTGCAGGGTTTTGACACTTTTCTGAACTTCTTTTTTCAATGCAACTATGCACTTGTCCAGGATCACACATCCAGTAAATGTCTGAGGCCAGATTTCAACTAAGGTCCTCCTGACTCCAAGATTGATGCTCTAATAGCTGCCCCTCAGTTTTAATTTCTAAATAGAAGATTTACATTTCCCTTCTAAGGCAATTGGGATTGATCCTTATCGTTTAAAAAAAAAAACAAAAACCCACAAATCTTTCTCTAATTTCCCTCCTGAGCTCCAGGCCCACATCTCTGCTTGTTAGACATGAACTCCAACTCACCATGTCCAAAGAAAAATTCCTGAACTCCCTGAACTTGTTCCTCCTGCAAACTTCCAATTTTTACTGAGGGCAAACACTAGCAGCCTTTAGTGACTAAGGGTAACAAGCAGGTCATTCTTGCCTCTTCTCAATTACCAATTATATCTGACCATTTCCCATGTTTGTAGGGTCAGCAGTTACAGGACTTCACAAATCCATCCATTAGGGTCACAACCCTAGTTAGCCTACATCACCTCTGGCTTATACAATATTTTATTCACACCACAGTATACATCAATCACTTTAACCAAGAAGTGGACAAACTCCTAAGAAGATCTCAATTCCAGTGAGCTTGCTAAACTGACACTTTCATTCCTAGAAGCACTGACAAAAAAAAGTAGTTAGAGCTTAAAAGTTGGCCTGTAGTTCCAATGGTCTTGTGATAGAGAGAGTCATCTGCACCCAGAGAGAGCACTGTGGGGACTGAGGGTGGATGAAAGCATAGTATTTACACCTTTTTGTTGTTATTTGCTTGCATTTGGTTTCTTTCTCATTTTTCCCTTTTTTGATCTGACTTTTCTTGTGCAGTGTGATTATGTGGAAATTTGTATAGAAGAATTACATTTGATAAATGAAAGATTTAATTCTTCTCAGTAGTTCAGTGATCCAAAGCAATCCCAATAGACTAGATAGATAGAAAATGGATAGATAGAAAATGCCATCTATATCCAGATAAAAAACTATGGAGATTGAATATAAATCAACACATGCTATTTTCACTTCTATTTTCCTCTCCCATAGATCTTCCCTTTCGTTCTGATTCTTCACTTTCAACAAGATTCATAAAGCAGTGTGTATTAAAAATAAGTAAATAAAAAAATTTAAGAAAATGAATTACACATTGGAAGTGGGGGGGGCAAGAAAAAAACTTGCAAGGTTTTGCAAGGGTGAATGTTAAAAACTATCTATGAATATGTTTTGAAAATAAAAAGCATTTTTTAAAAAGTAGGTCTGATTGTGTTAAGTGACTGTAGGCAAGGAAAGGGAAATAGGAGGTGGAAATAGGTCCAGGAAGGACAGTGGCAATGGGTATAGTGTTTGCCAGAAAATATCGAGTTTGAATCTGGCCTGATGTTTACTAACTCTGCGGCTCCAGACAAATCACTTAGTCCTTCTCTGCCTCAGCTTCCTTATTTCTAAAGTGACGATGAGTTGCCCTTTCCTTCCAGGGAAAGATAAATGTAGCCAAACCTCAAAGCACTACATAAATGCTGGATGATTCCACAAAAACTTCTTGCTTTGCAAGTTTAGATCTGACACTCCCATGCATCTGTGCTGAAGACACCAGAACCAGTTGGGGAATCTTTGAGCCTCAGTTCCTCCTGGTCTAACAGAATATCTGCATTTCAGTCGTATATAGTCCTAGCTCTTTGCTCTAGGTAGCAGTTAGAAGGACTAAGGGAAGAAGAAGAAGAAGCATGAAGTGGTTGAATGAGAGCCAGGTTTGGAGGCAGAGGATCTGAGGGCAAATTCTGCCATTGACCTCCCTACCCATGTGACCTTATACAAGCTAGCTAAGACGTCTGGGCCCTAAGAGCTTTTAGCTGTTTGTTAGTAAGGAGGCTGGAGAGGAGCTGGGTCTCCTCCATCATCTCTAGGAGATACTTAGACTTATCATTTTCTGTATGAGCAGAAAAATTCTTTTCTCTCTCTCTCTCTCTCTCTCTCTCTCTCTCTCTCTCTCTCTCTATATATATATATATATATATATATATATATATATACATCAAACATACATCATATATCTACACAAATATATTTCTGTATATTTATTGCATAGATATATTTATATCTTACAAAATATACAAATATATTTCTCCTATCTGCACAGAATCCACATGAGGTACAAATCACACAGAGCTAAGAGCCAAGACAGAACCTGGGTCCCCCAAACCTAATCTCTGAATGTAAATCTCTGGTGGTTTTTCCAGGACTCTAAATCTGGGCTGGTTTCTAGGAAGCATCTCTTTAGTCAAAGAGCCAAAACAAAAAATTTCACAATAAAATAAATAAATAAATATCCCGTTGTTGCTGCTTTCCTCAGCGGCGTCTCCAAACACATAAAAGATGGGAGAAATATGCCGGGAAATGGAAGCAAACGGGTAAGTTCCTGTCTGGTACATACACACCAACAGCAACAGGTGTGTGCCTTTCAGACACTTCACCATCACTTCAGTACAGTCCCTCTGAACTGTCCTCGGCCCCGAGTGACGCTCAGAAAGCAGTCTGCTCTTCCAACAGCTGGGGCAAGATCTTAAGGCAAGCCACAGTGGCCAAGCCCTTAACAACCTCTGTTAGCTTCCTCTGGGTGTCTCTACGTGGTCAGCATCATCATGACTACTAGGGAACTCTTGACTGAAGATTACCAATTTCTCTGCCGCATAATCAACCTGACAAATCTCAAAACTCTGCTTATATGATTTACAAAACAAACAACCAAACAAAAACTTTTGGTATTTATATTCTTTCACAATTTGGATCCAAGTCAACTTCCAGTCAAAGAGGACAACTCTCTGTCCCTGCATTTTCTACTGCAAAGACTTTACAGGTAGTCCCCCATACCTGTATTTCCTCATCATCTCCATGTATTACTTATACCTTTATTATATGAAGTTTCCTTCAAGGTGTCTAACATGCTATTTCGTACATAAGGACTTTCAGGATCTCCTCCAGCTCCCCACAAAAAAAATATTTCTTGCAATTATTTTGAATTTGTCTTGTATCAATTTAATAATATATGTATATACTGTTCTCCCAATACAAAGAAAGGTATTTGAGAACAAGGATCAGTCAACAAGCATTTATTAAACACTTACAGTGTACAGTGCATTGTGTTAAGTGCTGGGGATACAACGAAAGGAGAAACAAAAGAACCAAAAAACAATGACCCTGACCTCGGGGACCTCACATCTAATGGAGAGAAGACAACAGGCAGTATTATGTTAGATAAGGAGTACCTGAACCACACAGTGAGAACTGTTACACTAAACTTTACATCTCTAGATTTCAGTCTCCTCGTTTGAAAAGGAGCTAAAAGAGATGATTGCAGAGAGTGTTTCTCCTTTAAATAATATGGCCCTAAAAAACCTTTAATGGGGGACAGCTGATAAGCACTTCATTTTTAGGCTCTGGTACCCACAATTCTTTTGAAGTCAAAAGGTTTCCTTTAGCTTGAGTAAGAACAGGTGATGGCCTGTGTATTCTTTTTAAGCTGAAAAAGTCTAACAACCTTTTTTCATATAAGAAAGTCAAGTAGAACTTATTAAATAACAATATTCTGCTATGGCTCCAAAATACGATTTCTTTCTCTACAAAAATCTCTCTTTTGCTGAAGCTGTAAAGTTCCTCCGACAAATCCCACCAAGCTTCCTTTCGGGTTGCCAGAATGTGAGGGAGGCTTCTCAATGAGAAATTTCTAGGTTTGATGAAAAGAATTTCACTGTTGGATCCTTGGGCCCTTCTGGAAGGTTTACAACTTTTGGAATCCGATTCTTAAAATTTGGGATTTGATCACTGAAATTCAGTTTTGACAAAGGCAAAATTTGGAACAGCTTAACAGTGAAAAATCTTTCTCCTTTGTAAACTTATTTTTAATTACTCTGAACAAAAGCAACGCAGCTTTGCCCGTTGTATATTTTCTATGGCACAGTATATTAAGGTTCAATTTTATTCAATAAGATCTTATTAAAGGGCTATTATGTGGCAGCTACAATGCTAAATACCAAAAATATTCAGAAAAAATACTCTTTGCTCTTAAGGAGCTAACATTCTACAGGCAGTGGAATCACCAAATAGCCTACAAGTCCCAAGAGCTAGTTGGATTCATGGTCAGATGACCTATTCAAAAGTACAGCTCTGTCCTAGTCCCCATTAATTTACATATCAGGTGTGTTTCCACCATAGTCTAAGAGAGAGGAAGTGAAGCACTCTACTCAATGGCCACCCACACAATCTTCCCCACCTCTCACAAATTATACTCATGAAAGTAAATATAGAAGGAGAGAAAAGGAGTGAGGGCATTTTGTTAACATAACTAGATTTACACTGGTTAAAAATCTGGGCTTTTAAAAAATAGTAATTAGAGGAGTTTCTTGTGTGAGGTTGCTAAGTGCAAAAGGGAGTTTCACATGAAAAAATGGGATTTAAAGAAATATGGCAAGGGTCTCTCACTGGGACGGTAGGGACAAATTTCCTAGTTTTGGGATTACTTTCTTTCTTTCTTTCTTTTTCTTTTTCTTTTTTTTTTTTTTACAGCATTATCCCTTCTGTTCCGAATTTTTCCCCTCCTTCCCTCCACCCCCTCCCCTAGATGGCAGGCATTCTTTGGGATTAGTTTCTATTCAACAGACTCCTATACAAAGTCATAGAGAAATTTGTTCCAGATAGACACTCACCAAAAGTATTCACCTCTGAGATGGAGGGGATCCAGTGAAGAGTTAGGGTTAAGCAGAGAATCTCTGAATAGTGGAATCCTCCAGACTCCTGTAGGGGTAATAACATAATGTTGATTGCATCAAATTTTGCAGAGCTTCATTGTAGAGATCTGCAGTTCCTCAATGAATGAATCACCATAAGTTTCCCAGCATCTATCAATACAGATTGAACAATGAGGTGGGACTAGAATTGAAAAAGGAGGAAGTCAGCAAGCTGGATTGATTTCAGGAAACTGTAAAGTACTTTAACGGACCCCAAACTTACAATATTGGCAAAGGTCCATTTAAAAAAACAACAACACAACAAACAGTATTGAGGTATGGCACCTTGCAAAGAACTAAGAAGGCAATGGGAAGGAGCAAAGCATGTTGGGTATGAGCAAGACACAATATATAGTCAAAGAGGAATGCCTTAGGAAAAAAATTGAAGAGTTGTGGGCAGATCAAGGCTTGACACTACTAATAAAACCCCTATGGAGGAAGAAACCCCTAAGATGGGATTCAGGTGAAGGAGCAAGATTGGTCTTGGCTTAAGTCTCCTTCTCTCCCACCCCTTCTCCTTTGACAACAGGGGAACCTAGTTAGTTAGGTTCCAGAAGTTAGTGGACTTCTTAGTTTGCCATCAGCATCCCTGGGTCAGCTGCTAGAAGTGTCAGCATTGGGAGCCAAAGACAGACTGGACGTAGATTTGTGACTTCACAAAGAGCAGAGAGAGGCTCTATCACAAAGAACTTCTCTGGTCACCATATGTGCTCCTTGAAATTCGAGCCCCATTTTCTCTTGGAATTTCTGTGTAGTTGTAGAATATCACAAACTTTTGGAGGTTTTTGTACCAACCGAACCTCCTCAAACAGTCCTTTTCCAAAAGCTACTTAAATTATCAGAACAAATTGATTCAAGAGACAAGACTGAGAACATACTAGCAGGTGCTTTAGCCAATGACATTAAAAACTTAACCACAACTTCTCAAAGATTCTAGAACCCTGAAGATAAAAAACATAGCCTTGTTCTGGGACCTATGATTCTTTGGTGAGAGTGGAATTTTGGCTAGAGATCCTCAGGACTTATACAGGCTACATAAACAAAACCATTGTAAGAGATCCAACAAGAGCTTAAAAGACCAAACATGTAGTATCAGCACTTCAATGGGAAAGTAAATCAAAACTAAAATTTATAAACATTTATATTTACATTTTAAAATATTTATTAAAAATATCAAAAATATATATAAGGAATCTGCAGTCAATTCTGAGAAATATGGTTTCCTCAAAATAAAATGGAACAAGAAAATCTATATAGGATTGTCATTGCATCCAAAGTTTTGTAATGCCAAAGGTAATCCCAAATGTAACTGAGATATCAAGCATGTGACCCACAACACTTATAAGGGAAATCAACCAGATTAAAATATAATTGGGGAGCAAAATAAATTAAATTACAATAAAACATAGATAATAGTAATTTTTTCAAAGCCACTAATTATGTGGCCTTATGTACAGAATAGTGGATCCTATTTCCATTTGAGCTTAAAAGCTGGTTTTGGAGCCAAGGTTAAGTCCATAAATTAGCTGGGTACTTCCTGGAGAAGTCATTGTCTGTCCTTAGAAATTGTGAAACCATAAAAGGGCAGAGAAGAACGTTTCCTCACCCTAGAACTCTCTATAAATCCCAGGTCCTGTCTTCCTCTCCACATATTTTGCATACAGGTATACATGCACATGTGTATGCACAATATACACTCATACATACAAACACACATACTTTTGCAGCTTCTTTAACTTTTCTCTTATGGGCTTTTCCTGGGGTATTTGTGCTTCATGGGAAATAGAGAGCCTCTATCTTGTACCTCTTGTTACCTGAACTGTGAAATGGAAACGAGGTGGGGTAATGAAAGGTAAGTAAATTAATGACTACTAAGTGGGGAAGGGGGGAAGGATGAGGAGGTAAAATGACAATATTTCATTATTATCTCTACACAATTTTGGGTGAGTTCCAAGGAAGGAGATGTAACCTCAGTACGGGAAATGAAACATTTCCACTGGACTCCGTGGATAGGCACAGAGAAAATAGGTCACTTCCGTTTGCTAATTCTGTAAGGCTGCTCATTTTCATGCAAGCTAAGAAACATTCTTTTAAAAAAAAAAAAATCAAGGAAAAGAAAAATATTTAGACTTCCCTTCACCCCCTACCCTCCAAAGGGCTATCTTACATTTCTTCACTATGACCTTCAGGGTAGTTCTGGAAAACAGCCTTCAAAGATATCTTAGGAAATGGAGTTGGTTATCTAAAATGTTTGTTGAGCTTTAAGCATATTTAAGAGGTACTTTTCTTCCCGTTCAAACATACGGGAAATGATTTGCTGAGAAAATTCTTAGCAAATATTCAATTTTGTTTTCAAATCAATCAATGAGATGATAGAGAACTGGACAACCTTTAAAAATTACTTTTCAGCAAGTCTTGTAAACTACCCACGCCTGAATAAAAGGTACTGATAAGTTAACAGTGGTTAGGGGTACCATAGATAAATCTTAAGATAAAAGAAAAGGAGAAATTCTCTTTGCAGGTCCTTCTCCCATAATGCCCAGCAGCTCAGGACAACCCAGAGTCTACATTCAGGTGGAAAATAAAGATATTACGCCCAGGGAAATGCTGCCAGTTTCTGCAGCCACCCTCCATAATCATTTGTTCCAAAGTTCTTCCCAATATACTTGCATAATTAACCAAGGTTGAGTTTTTGATTAACATACAGTGCTTGAAGGACCTGTGACCCATAGAAACTTGGCTTTTCACTCCCTCCTCCTCTTCTTCCTCCACCCCGTCACGAGTACAAATTTCAAGGGCAAAAAAGGTCTCGGCTGTTTGCTTACAGCAAATGGAAGAGGTGCTGTGTCACAATAAAATTTCGCTCGGTAATGTCCACCAGTCACTTATCAAAGACATATTACCAGTTGAGGTTTATTTTTGGATGAGAATGAAATGAAGGAACAGGTATTTCCCAACTGAAAAGCACCTAAATTCTTCTAGCTTTCCAAGAAAAGGCATTTTATGGAAATACCAGTTACTTTAAGTAATATCAATTTATTATCACAAGATCAAAGTTATCAAAGTGGAGATCAGGTGAGTGAACAGGTGTTTTTTCTTTTTCTTTTTTAAAGGAAAATCTTCAACTTCTTCCTATCTGAGTAAATGGCTTTAATTGTTTTCCAGGTTTCCCTTCACGGGCATGATTTATTCTTCCTGAGGCACAGGACCACAGCAATCATTCAACATTGTGGGATGGGCACCCGATCCAGGGGGACAGCGAATTCCCTGGGCAAAGCTCCCTAGGGGTCTTATTTCTTTTGGCATTGCAATATTAAGTTTTCCCTTATACTATTTGAATGGACTCTTTGTCTCATATTTAAGGATCACATTGATACTATTTTTTACTCTCTGGGTTTTTCCCAAGCCAAATTTTAGACTACTCGCATTTGTGTCTTTGGGGATAATCAAGCTACAGGCTATCCAGATTTCTCACTTGGTTTTCTTTGGTTCTCTTCCTTCTGAATTTTACCTTATTTTAGCAGGAGCAATCCCATTACTTAAGCTAGTAGGAACCTTAAAAATCAGCTAGACTAATCTCCCCTCCCCCCAATCATGTTACTTAAGTTAGAAGGAGCCTTAAAATTCATTGAGGCTCATCTTGAGAAAGAACGGGCTCCTGAGGCCAGGAAGCTGGTGACATAATGGAGGTTAAATCGGTTAAAAGTGGCAAATCTGGGAATCCAAACCAGGCCTTTCTGTTTCAATTCTAGCACTCTCTATATTGGTCAGCAAATGGAGCAATAAGTTTAGTTGGGGACAAGGTCAATACTAATGGCTAAGGTAAGTTTTAAAATGTATTTGTCCTAGCTATCTCACAAAGCTGGGGGTAAAATCTGCTAAATAAAGGTCTACTGCTATTTTCCAATAAGGAAACTGAGGCACAGAAAAGTTAAAGAGGTCAAATCAGTTGCTTTTTCAAGAAGATTCACTTTGGCCCCAAAGGAAAAATAAAAAAATCTCCCTTATTTGTACTAATATGACTAGATGAGAGATTATTTGCCTGAGGAGACAGAAATTATCCCATAATTGTTTTCATATTTGATCAGTTAGGTTAAAAAAAAATGAATCTATCAAGAAACAAATCAGTTCAGGGGCTAGGGAGAAGAAAGGCAGTAAAAATGCCAATTTTGAATCCTACATTTAGATAAACAAGAAAGCACATTTTTAATGTCAGTAGGTTCTTGGTAAGAGCTAAATTCTGTAAAAACCCTTCTTCCTCACAGCTATCGTTATTGATAGCCATGCCATAATCCAACATTTAAAAAAACAACCAAATTCATGGATCCCAAGTTAAGAAAGATCAAATCAAACATTTATAAAACACCTACTATGTGTCAGATACTTTGCTAAGCAGTGACGATCCTACAAAAGCAAAAAATAGTGTCTGTTCTCAAGAAGCCCACAATCGAGTGGGGAAAATAATAATGCAACCAATTATGTACAAACAAGATAATTCCAAATAAACACAGGAGGAAACCGATTAGCACTTAGGGGGCTCCAGAAATGATTCTTGCAGATGGTATTTTAGTTGAGACTTGGAGGAAACCAGGAAGTAGAGAGGAGGAAGACAAGACTAGCCAGTAAAAATGCAGAGTCAGTAATTGGAGTACATAGTGGTTAGGAGGAAGTGCAAGGTAGCCAGAGGCACTGGTTCAAAGTTCTTGAAGAGGAGTAAGGTGTAAAGATGACTGGAAAGGGACCCTGGGAATCCATTTGATCTTAGCAAAACTCAAACATTTAGGAGGCCCTTTTGCTAGGCACAAAGTGTTTAAACAAGATACACTCTTAACCCTTGCAGAACTTACAGTCTCATATACAAATATGTGTAACATATACAAAATAATAACAAAGAAATTTTAATGTAAGCCCACAAGAGACAGGGTGCTTCCTGAGATGTGGGAGAGGAAAAGTCCTGTCAATTGGAAAATCAGGGTAGACTTCCTGGAGAGGGTGGAATTTAATTTGGCCTTTACAGAACCGGTGATAATTAAACAGACTGGGGCACACAGATACAAAAGCACAAAGTCAAAGAAGCTATGGAAAAGGGGAAGAGGAACATCATTTCAGTTTAGCCCAGAGATGAAGCTGAGAAGAGAACCTAGAGAATCATCAAATTTCTGTATCCCTTCCCAGGACCGTACTAAGCTGTGTCTAGTGAGTGATGCTTTCTAATTTAGCAGAGTGGGGAGGACATGGAAGAGTAGATTATTAGAGAAATTTCCATTTCCAGAAAATGGTTACTTTAAAAAATAATTTAACAAGTGATAAATTCACATTAACCTATATTGTACAAAGCTGCCTTGAGATATAAACATTTCTAATGTTTTCTTTTCTTTTGCAAATAAAAAGTCTTTACTTCCAGTCACCCCTCAACCTATTCTGAAACATTTTTCCCCAGACTCACTGAAAAGCTGCCCTCTTGTGGATCGCCTGGGTATATTCTGAGCAAAAGTGGCCAATTTTCAGGTTATTTATGGAGCAATCCTAAACCACCTGCAGATATTTTCAAAGACAACTTAGCTAGAGATTTACAGCTTTCTTCTACCTGTGTTTTCCTATCACCATCTATTAAATGGAGGGTACAAGCAGAATCTTAAATGAATGAGAAAGTAAGATTCATCATAAAATACAAGAGGCTCAAAACTGCAAATCCAGATACTTTTATCCTCTTTCTAGCTTTTTGCTTTTTAAATGTACTTCCTCTTTCCTCATAGTACAAAAACAATGACACCTTCAAATTTTAAATACAAGTCAGCACCCACACAAAAAAGGACGGGAAGTCCCAATTATATATATATTTTATAGCCATCTTCAATATTCTTAAGGAAAAACAAGTGCTTGATAGAGTTGAAGAAATAAAGACAGAGAATTTCTACAAACTACAGGGAAGAAATATATCTGCAAGAACACAGGCATATTGTTGTTCGATGATGAATCTTTGTGACTACAGAAGGCCGATAATGTCCATGGAGCTTTCTTGGCAAAGATACTCCATTGTTGGTGATTTCCTTCTCCGGGAGATGAAAGCAAACAGGACCACACAACTAGTAAGCATCTGAGGTCATGTGAAGTCAGATCTCATAGATCAATCAATCTACAAACATACATTCTGTGCTAGCCATAGTGATCCAAAGCCAAAACTCCAGAAGCTTCTGCCCTCAAGGAGTTTACACTCAATCAAAAGGAAATAACACATAATTTAAGTTCAAGGGGGATGATTGCAGAAGGCCTACTGGACCCAACCAAGTTCTAGGGGAGGACCAAGGTTCTTCTTCTAAAAGGATATTCAAAGTAGATACAAATTCAGCAATGGTGTTGTTGAGAGGGGGGGCTAGCTTTGTGTGTGTCATTAATTCCCTTTGGCCTTCTGGGGAAACCTAGAGAGCCCTTTTCAGAGTCATGTTTTTAATAGAGCAGCAATGAACCCAGCAAAAGAACTCTGGGAGATGACTATGAACCACTACAGAGAATTCCCAATCCCTGTTTTTGTCCTCCTGCATTTTGGATTTCCTTCACAGGCTAATTGTGCACTATTTCAAAGTCCGATTCTTTTTGTACAGCAAAACAACTATCTGGACATGTATACATATATTGTATTTAATTTATACTTTAACATATGTAACATGTATTGGTCAACCTGCCATCTGGGGGAGGGGAGGAGGGGAAAAATTAGAACAAAAAGTTTGGCAATTGTCAATATTGTAAAATTTACCCATGCCTATATCTGGTAAATAAAAACTATTTTTAAAAAAGTCATGTTTTTAAATAAATGAAATCGAATACATGGAGTTACAAAGCAAACCAATTATACTGAAATGCAGTTATGGAAACACTTTAAAAACAAGTTCCTGTGAAGAGCCAACCCAGAGGTAGGAGTCACAGGAATGACCTCAGGAAGTCAAGAGTGTAAGGGGTGGAGATGAGGAGGAAGGGATGGGAGGGGAACTACTCAAAAGATAAAAAGACTAGGAAGGAGATTAGGGGATAAATAGCCCACACACCAATTTGGTGGACACCCAGAATATGAAAGAAATTAATATTAATGAGGTTAGAAAGGTTCTTTAGCCCAAGAGAGATCACAGATTACAATATAAATGGAAGGTTGAGTTTGTATTTTATCCAAAAATGAGCCAACAGTCAGCCATAAAAGTTTTTTTTTTTTTTGAAGAGGGGAATGCCATAATAAAACATGTTTTAATAAAGTCAGTTTCGCAGCTATGTGAAGGATAGATTGTAGAAGCTGAGAAAGAATGGAAGCCAGGAGACCAGATTAGTAGGCTATTACTTGTACCTTGGACAAATCACTTAACTATTCTAGCTTAAAATTTTTTTTCTGTTAAAGTAAAGGAATTTAACTAGATCAGCAGTTCTGAAACTTTCATTTCAGCACCCCTTTATACTCTTTAAAAATTACTAAGGACCCCAAAGAGCTCGTTTATACTGTGTAGATTATTGATATTTCCCATATTAGGGATTAAAATTTATGATAAAGAAAATAGTTTTGATGTTGTGGACCCCCCTGAAAGAGAATGGGGAGGGGGGAAGACCTTCAGGGAGGTCTTTTTTTTTTTTATTTTAATAATCTTTAAAGTCCTTTCCACCAATAAAAAAGATTTATGAATCTATATATCACCAAGGGGTATTTTCAGGGCTACAACAGTTCTCCATAATGATTAAATCACCATATACTGACCTCCCTCCCTCCATTCTCCTATCTAAAAATACCAACACCAACAAAAAGACCTGGAGAATACAAACATGAAAAAATACAGTCTCTTTCAGGAGCTTGAAATCTAATGGGAGACAGAGTTAAAAGGACATTAGGAAGACGGTGATTAAGAGAAAGAAAAGAGAAACCCAGGAAAAAAATCCTCTATCCCTTTATTTTTTGTTCCAATTTTCCAGTCTTCCCAGACTATCTGCCACTCAATGAGCAGTTCATGCTTTTAACTTCCTAAAATTCACGCCTATATGCCTATATTTATGTATGTATATATCTAGGAAAACTGACCTGGTAGTCCTCCAGACTTGGAATGATCTGGACATGAGAGATGAATCAAATCAAATTCTTACAATATCACTTTGGTCTGAAGAGGTGAGAGAATGAAGTCCAGTACACGAGAAAGTATGAAAAAGCCTGCCTGCTCAAAAATATATATATTTTTTCAGACTAAGAGTAACTGAAGTTTTTCCTTAAGAGTAAGTTCTGTTTCTCCAGGTAACATGCAAATATATTATTAGGGAGTGGTAACTCATGAATTAATTAGCATCCATGAACAGATAAATTTATCAGATTAGCTAACCTAGAAGATTAAACATGGCCCGAGGGTGATGAGATTTACAACAGGTAAATTTTGGAAAGGAAAGTCAAAACCAGGGAAAGCAAGACCCCCAATCGGATCAAGGGGGAGGGGAGGGGCAAATCTGGGCCTTATGGCTCAGAGATAAACCACTTACTTTACCTAAGACAAAGCAGCTAAAATGAAAAGTACTAGAAATACTAGTAAAAAAAATACTAGTAAAATACTAGAGCCCAAGATAAGGAATGCCTGTTTAACAAATTTTGCCCTGCTCAGACTACTTTGATGAGAGGTAAAAAATTTTATTATAGAGACTGCAGAAACTCTTTCCTTAAATGTAAAACTAGGCAGAGTCCTCCAAAACTCACCTGACCCTGTTTAGAATGGATTCCTGTTTTGTAGGGATTATTCAAAGATTTGCTGCTAGTTCCCACTTCTTGAGAAGAAATCACATGAGCATGTTTAAAAACATGCTTACATAACCTTATTTGTTTGTTTCTCTCCAGGCTTTTGCTCCTAATGGCCCAGAACACATTAAAGCTCAAGGACCAACATGAAATGGGCCTCATGTGAAAAAATTCTGCGGCCCTAGCCTTCACCCATCACTATTGGCTCAGACTAGAGTTGACCAAAGAATCATGGAGCACCACTGGACTGACTGGGCCTCCTCAGGCTTATCTCATAATTGAGTCCCATCTACTCTGCAAGATTTGTTTAGACTCAATTTCTTACTAGGAGAAGGAATATAAAATACTAGATAAATAAACTTTTACTTAGGCTCAGTTCTTTTCTGAGATACCAATAAAAATCCAAGGCACATCCACGGACCTGCAACTCAGACTTTCTCTGTATATGCCTTCTGATAATTACATCATAGAATCTGGCAGAGTAGGGTTTTTTTTTTTAAGAGATAATTGCCTACTATCCATAGCAGAGAACATCATGAAAATCTTGCTTCTACCTAAAGTTTTTGCTTAAATTTCTATTTTACCATAGCCACAAGTTAAAAATAAAAACCTAACAGGGAAGATATTGATGCTTGTCTTCAGTATCTGAAGCAGTGTCTAATGGAAGAAAGCACTGCCTTGTGGCCTCAGAGGGACACCTAGAACAGTGCAAGACTCATTTTCCTTGAATTCAGGAGGACCCAAGTTCAAATCTGGTCTCAGACACTTAACACGTCCTAGCTGGGTGACCCTGGGCAAGTCACTTAACCCCAGCCTCAGAGAAAAAAAAAAAAAAAAAAAGAAAAGAAAGAAAAGAAAAGAAAGACTCATTTTGACTTGACAGACATTCTTTTTAAAAGTGAGAATTGTCCACAGTGGAATGGCCTGTCTCGAAAGGGAGTTTAAGTTCCCCATCACTGAAGGTGAAATTTTGTAGGGGATATTTATGTTTTTAGGATTACACAATGAGTTGTAGGATTTCCAGCTGGATGGGACTTTTAAGGATGAGATCCCAAATGAGGAAACTGAGTCACATAAAAAGAAGCAGATTAGATTAATTCTAATAAAGAGTTTCTTTCAATGGTTTTATTAAGGTGTATGGTTTTATTAAGGTGGGCTTATTTGAAGGGATTTCTTCTATCCTATTTTGAGGGTAATTAATCAGTAATTAATTGTCCAAATCACCAACTTATCTTTTCTCAAATAGATTATAAGCTTAAAGCCACTCCCTTATACAAAGTACAGAGTTAATATATATTCATTAGGGAAGGCCAGGGAACTGGGTGAGGAGGTCAAAGGGACAAAGCATTTAATTAGACGTCAACTCTGTGCCAGACACTGTACTAAGTGCTTTGCAAATATTATCTCATCTGATCTTCACAAAAACCCAATAAGAAAGGGCTATTATTATTTTTTTTATTTTATAGATGAGGAAATTGAGACAATCACAGATTCAGTAATTTATCCAGGTAAGTAGTTACTAAGTACTAAGACTATGTCAGAACTCAGTTCTGACACACAAACTCCTTTCTGTTTTTCTTTAAAGACATGACATATAATAAATTATGGGTTAATTAGGAGCACTCTGGTCACTATTTGCTATGAGCCTTGTCTACTCTTTTAACTTTAACCCAAAATGGTCTTCTCCGCTCAGCAACCCTGTGACTCACTAATGTCTCCTCCCTAAGCCACCATGCCCCATTTGTGTCTTTGTTGTTGAGTTTCATTCATGTCCAATTCTCCCTGACCCCTTTTTGGGGTTTTCTTGGCAAAGGTTTGCCATTTCCTTCTAGGGTCCATTTTACAAATGAGGAAATTGAGGCAAACAGGATTAAGTGACTTGCCCACAGTCATAACTGCTAGTGGCCAACGCTAGATTTGATCTAATGAAAATGAGATTTCCCTTAATGGATACAGCACTGTATCCAGTATGGCACCATCTAGGTGCTCCATTTATATCTTCTCTCTCTCTCTCTTTTTTTTTTGAGGCCGGGGTTAAGTGACTTGCCCAGGGTCACCCAGCTAAGAAGTGTTAAGTGTCTGAGACCAGATTTGAACTCTGGTCCTCCTGGATTCAAGGCTGGTGCTCTATCCACTGCGCCACCTAGCTGCCCCTATATCTTCTCTTGATAAAGGACTTGTTTTTAGCTTCAATTCTGTACCCATCATATAAGTATGCAAATGCTTAAGAAACTTTTGTAGTCACTAGCCTGCATTGATTGGCCAAGTTCCCTACACACTGTCCTCCCTCAAAAATTAAAAAAAAAAAAAAAAAAAAAGGTACCTTAAAATATATAAAGTGAAATAATTATTCCATTCAAGGTATCCAATAAACCAGAATCTCATTATAATATATATTTTTTAATCACACAGGACCAGATATACCAAATAGATAGCAAACCTACTGAGGACAGTATTAATCTGCATTTTTCACACAAGAATTAGCACAGTGTCAGTATTGCAAACAACAAATAAGAGCATTTATGTAGAATTTCAGTTTACAAAACACTTTCCAAATATGTTCTCATTTGGTCCTAACATCCATCCTGGTAGAAGGGGCTATTTTATGAATAAGCAAAGTGAAGCAAATAATAGGTTAAATGGCTGGCCCAGAGTCTCATGGGTAATAAGGATCTAAAGTAGGATTTCAACTTGTTTTCCCAAATCCAAGAATAAGTTCCATCCATTTGTACCTCACTGCCCCCAAAATATTTGGCAATAGTTTGTTATAACCCATTATAACAAATGGATTACATTATGTCTCTCAAAGCACGAATAACATGGTTACTTTCTAATATGGCTGTTAACTCTACCCCTTACTCTCATCACAATGGAGTTCTACTGTTACCAAGCATTATTGATCATTACTCTCTGAGTCAGGCAGGTAGAAAAACTGAGAAAACTGGAATTATCAATGATCTATTCAAGGTAACTTTATTATACATTTAAAAGGAATGACAAGATTTGTAACTTCATTTGCAATCATCTTTAAAATACTACTGAATGGGACTAATTGGATGGAGAATTTCTCAATATGATGTCTCTGATTAGTTAATTGGGAAAGGAGATCTTGCACCCATCCCAAACACACACTATGTTATGGAATGCTTGTTTTACTCTGTAAATTAAAATAACTTTTTTTTTTTTTAAAGTATTCCTTTTTAGCAGCCTACAGTCTCCACCTAGACCACAAGTCTCTCAGGACAATACAAAAACAGGGTTTTTGGATGCGAATTTAAGTCCTTCATTTAAGAGTAAATATTCTTTAGTTCCTGCTTTTATAATTCTTGTGTGAAGCACAAAAAAATAAAACTCAACACAGTCCTCCTTGACTTTTAATGCATAACCTAAGAGAAAAAAAAAAAAAAAAAAAGAAAAGGAACAATTCAGCATTCCTTTCAATGAGTGCTCATAAGTAGTTATTTAAAAAAAAAAAAAAAAATCAATCCCTCCTCCTCCATCTTCCCCTTGGGTCAGAGCTATTACAATATTCTCTTAGCTGTTTTCTCCAGTTCAAATCGTTCCTCTCACTAATCCATTTACATTACAATGACAATGTACAATTCCTAGAGTAGAGGTCACTTCCCTCTCTAAAATTCTCCAATGGCTTCCTTCCTATTGCCTCTAGGATAAAACACAGAACTATCAGTATTTTATCTGTATCTGGCTCAGGTGTCGTCTTATCACGTTTTAAGGCCTTCTGACTTTTTATAATCCAGACATATCGGATTGCTTGCTTGCTTTTCCTCATTTATGACAGTCTGGTTCTCAGTTCCATGCCTTTTTTATAGCTTTCACCCCATACCTGGATTGGACAACTAGGTGGTGCAGTAATTGAGTGTTGAGTCAGGAAGAATAATCTGTTCAAATCTGGCCTCAGTTACTTATTAGCTTGTGTGACTATGAGCAATCATTTAATCCTGTTGGTCTCAGATACCTTATTTGTAAAATGAACTGGACACTCTTAATGTGGCAAAAAAATTGAAAATTGAAGGATTGCCTATCAATATGGTAAATGGTTAAACAATCTATGACAGAAATATTCCTGTTTTATCAGAAATTATTTCAGAGTAACCTAGACTTATGTGAACTAATGTAAAATGAGGTTAGCAGAACCAAGGAAACACTGTATACAGTAAAAAATAACATTGGATGATGATCAAGAATAAATAACTTAGCTCTTCTCAGCAACACAATCCCAAAATCCAAGTCAATTCCAAAAGACTCAGAAATGCTATCCATCTCCAGAGGAAGAACTGAAGGACTATGATTGCAGACTGAATGCACACATTTAACATACTTTGCATTATTTGCCACCTAGGGGAGGTGGGGAGAAGGGAAGAAAAAATTTGGAACACAAAGTTTTACAAGGGTGAATGTTGAAAACTATTTACACACGTTTTGAAAATAGAAAACTTTAAAAAATAATTTTTAAAAAATGAGTTAAAGAAGGAAATGGCAAATGACTTCTATATCTTTGCCAAGCAAAATCCAAATGGGATGGAAAGTCAAACTGCAACTCCCAACAACAGCAAAAATTACTGGTACCTTGTCTCTCCTTACCTTTGCCAAGAAGGCCTAGCTTTCTCCAAAGCTCACCTCAGCTCCAGTGAATGAGGCCATTTACTCCCCATCTTTGCAACTACTAGTATGCCCCCTCCTACCTCAACATTATCTGATTTCTTATGTATATATTTTGTTTTTTCCTTTCATGTCTAGTCAGGCAAGTGGAAACTTGGTAGCCAGGCCTGAAGTCAGGAAGACCTAAATTCTGGCCTTAAGACACAGTCATTGAAGCTGTTTACCTTGAAGCACTGGAGACATGCAAACCAATGGATAACTTTGCTAAGAAAACCCCACGGGCAGCATTGGTATGCTATGGTTCACCAGGTAATAATGAATGAAGAGGTGGATACCACTGAACAACAATAGGCAGTCAGTGAGCATTTATTAGGCACTTATTATATGTCTGGCACTGGGATACCAAGAAAACTAAAAACAGTCTCTTCCCTCAAGTAGCTCAGAGGGAGAGAGAGCTAGCTAATACAAGGAATACAGAATACATAGAGTAGAATGAAGGCAATCTCTCAGAGGAAGGCACTAGGCAGGCAGTTTTCCCAAAGGTTCTTAAGGATGAATGTTTGATCTGTTTGTTCCTGTGGGGCTTATAGGAAGTTAATAATAACTTACTATTTAGAATTATATTGTAATTACTTACTAGTTAGAAAATTATATAAATTAATAGGTCTGTGAACAACTAATAATCCTGTTCAGATATTACTCATTTCTTGAACATACATGTCATGAACTCCTTATAGAATCCCCTGCACCTGAAGGTTGAAAACAGGATCATTCTATTAAAAGTGTTGTCAAAACAAAAACCCAGAAATTTCTCAGCACTGGCGGGCAAACCTGCATAACCAAAGAGACTCTCAATCTGATTTTTGGAAAATGCAGGGAAAACATCTATAATGCTTTATTTGGTCCCAAATAAGAGATTCACGATTAGCCAAGCATGGAAATGATGAGTTATGATTGTCTCAAATATCCCAATGCTGCAGATGCTTCAGAAAAGTAATTTCACATATTATAGAGAATTTCCTTCCACAAATAAATGGTTCTCCACATTCTTTCCCCGAAGGGATCCACTGAGATACAGTAATAAAACACTCTTCTGATAGGAACTCAGTGATAGAGTTAACTCTCAATTATCTAGAGGTTAATTGAGTAGGACCCTTGCATTCTCTGAACCTCAATCCCAGAGGCCTCCTTCTTGGTCATTTCTTTACTGGTTAGAAATTCCTCCAAAACTATGCAGGGCTGAAGAAAAATGTAGCCTTTTTACATTGCTGTTATCTTTGTAGCCCTAGCTTTATACAGTAAATGGGTAGGATATCCACAGAAACCCATCTTTTATCCTTTTCTTTCTTACATTTGGCAAGTATAAAAAAATTTCACATCCTTCATTTATCAGAGAGTTTCATGCTATTACTTGTGAAGATATAAAAGTAAAGCAAGACTCCAGGAAATAAGGAACCTACTAGAGAATCAATTGAGAAAATTCTAATCAGGTTTTCAGTGTTTGGTTTACTTTGTGTCACAGTCTAAGGCTACACGGTTACAGAAATATATTCCCTGAATAATTATCAAAAAATACATAAATATTGAAGGAATTCAGAACAAAGAGAAATTGACTATGAGATGTTCACCAAGGAGAATCTTAAATTGGACCTGGAAGGAAGCTAAGAATGAACTGTATGAGTATTGACTAAGAGGAGGGGAAAGGACATTTCAAGGGTGTGTGGGAAAGAAAGGCACCAGAAATTTCCTCCAGCAGCAACCAGGGTGAAAGTATGAGAACCATCACAGCCCTAGGCAGAATTGCATAACAGGCATTTTCCCCCCTCCAGTGACTTTTCAACTCCTTTGGCTGTTCAAAACCTAGCTCTTTTCTCTCCCTTCCTATCCCCTCCCATCCCATTGCTCACTTTCAAATCTTCCACAATTGCCTCTCTAAAGCATCCCTCCCCACAAAATCCCATTGAAAACGTCTTCAAGTTGCACTGATTTTTTTTTTTTTACCTTTCAAGCTAATAAAAAATATTAAGAATCCCCACTTGCATTTTAAAGAAATCAAATAAATAACTATTTGCTAAAAGCTCAGGGGTGCTTCTAGAACTCTTTGCAAATCTCCTTCTTATTCAGTATGCCATTTGAGAAGGACCATGTTACCAGGGAATTGATGCCATGACATGCAAGTGAATTGAGAGAGGGCTGTGCAAAGTCACCAGCCTCACTTTCTTCTTCAGAGCCATCTGGGTGCACTGGCCAGATGTAGATCAGGAACACTGGAGATGGACCTGGATGAGATAGGAGACCTTAGCCTTTTTAAGCTACTCTTTAATAGGGCTCAGTTTGACTGAGGAAAAGCCCAATCTGAAATTAAGGATAGGTAAGAACTGAGACAAAGAATAACCTCTTATCAAGTCACTTTTTGCTTTCTAAAGATGTCCATTCTTTTGAGCTAGAAAGAATCTGGGTGGGGAAGACTCAAGTTTCTGGCCAAAACAGAAACACCAGCCATGTACATTTACTCTGAGTCAATAAAGACCCAAGCAAGGACTGGGGCTTGGTGTGTGACCTATTACTGACCAATCAATGAGAGCCAGATCTGGTTCACTTGCATGTCCCGCCCTCACCTCCCAGATGTCAAGGTCAATCAACCTCAGTAAAATGAGCTGCCCAGCTGGAGTCCCCCAGCTTTCAATCAGCCAACACAACTTTAAGGAGCTTTCTTTCCTTCCTTTCTTCATAGGGCATTATACCCTCACCTACAGGTGCTTTGCCCCCCAAAACATAAATTTTAAAAAATTACTCAATCTTCCCAAGGTATTTTGGGGTTTACTGGCTAGATTTCTCTCTTAAAGATCTAAACCCCAAATCAGTACTCCACTAATGAAATCAGCATTGCCACAATATGAGTACTGATAATTGCAGTTGGGATAAGAGAATCAAAAGGAAAATCTGGGCTTAAATGCCAGCTTGCCAAGTTACTGAATCTCTAAGTCTTGCTTTTTCTTTTAAAGGGGGTGAGGGAATAATATAGCAATTATCTCACAGAGCTGATGTGAGAATTAAATGAGACAATTATGTAAAACAACCTAAAATGCAAATATGAAATAAGATAATTACAACAATAAGCCCTATATTAAGAAATGTACTGGCACATTAGGAAATTTCTTGAACCATATTCCCTCAGATATGAATGAGTTCCATGAAAATGTTTCCATGATGGGAAAGGATGACTCTATAATATAGTCTTAGAAGAAAAGAGAGGAGGATACTGGGAAGAAATCAAACTCATATGAACAGTGGGATTATTACTGAGCAGGAAACTGAAGGTGAATCCATGGAATCTCTCCAGTTTTGTGTTACTAAAGAACACTAAGGGCAAACTTCTTCAGACCACAAACTCATACTCTTATCTCACAATGTAGCTCCATCAAGTACTCACAGATGAAACATAGGTCCATCCCATTGGAAATCACCATCTTATTTCATTCATAATGGATCCCCACTTTCCTATCTGGTATAAAAATTCACCATCTTCTCATCCCTTCCTCATCTCAAAAAACAGCCCATAACCCCAGGTAAATATCACATGGCTGTCAGTTTAGGAAATTACGTGTTAGATAACCGGTCGTGTTCTCATCAAGTCAAGAAAAGACTGATGACCCTTACTTAAATCCAATTGACTCAGTAGACATTATTTGTAAGATTAAATCCTCCAAAAAAAAAGATATATTCTATAACTCCTCAAGTGACCTAGAGCAACATCATGAAATGAGAAATCCTTAATAAACACCTATTTTAGTTGGTGACAAATAGTTTCCTGCTTTTAGGATAAAAAGTGTAAGCACTGACACATTGTTAATGAATATGTGAACTGCTCTAACCAGTCTGAAAAACTATTTGGAATTATATTGGGTGTTTACAAGAGTCACCACTGGTGATGATGGTCAAAAATTTGGTTTAATGATTCTATCCTCAAACTACCTCATCCTGATTTATAGCATTCACCTTGGTGTTTCAGATCAGTATGTATGTAAAAATTTTGCAAACCTTGAAAACATTCAAAAACTCTGCTTGCACTACGGCTGTGACTGCCAGCATGGAATCAGAAACATCACCTACCCAGCAAGGGCAAAGTCATTTGACCCTGAAATATTCATTCTGATAAGAAAAGATCTTCCCATTGGATCCCCCGTATTCCCCATCCCCCCCCTCTCCCAATCCCAATTCCTCTTAGATGCCATTATACCTGCCACCATGACTGGGCCCCTGGGGTCTATGTGCCCCAGGAAGGAACATTATTATTATTATTTTTGGTATATGAAACCTATCTGGTGTTGCAAGGAAAGGGGGTGAAGGTTACAGTTGCTCCCAGGACCTATCCCTGTTTGTACATAATAAATACAACGGGCGTAGAAAGGAGCTCAAAACCCAAGTGTTTTGCTACCTCCACTTATCAATAGCCAGTTCAATTCAATGGGCTTTTATCAAGTCCCTACCATGTTCTAGGTGTGATAAATCTCAGAAAGAAAAAGGGGAAAAGAAGCAAAACCAGCCTCTACCTTCAAGGTGGAGTTGGTGGGATGTAGAAGAAAAGCATTAACTACTGTGGGGGGAAGGAGGAATATGGTACTGGCTTCTTCAAAGAGATGGCACTTTATCTCCATTTAAAGATCATCCACCAAGGAGAGAAAGCTTCTGGAGAGATGGATGGAACCTTCTTGGACAATGTAAATAGGAAGTAGACCCATGTGACTACAATGGAAAGGACTAATGGGAAATCCACTAAGAAAGTTGGTCATCAGATTTGGAAGGGCTTGAAATGCAAAACAAAGAAGTTTGTATTTTATCCGGAAAAGCAAAAGCCGGCCACTGAACCTCCTAGAGTTTACGAATGGCACGCTCAGACTGTGGTTAGGAATACTGATTTGTCAGCTATGGACAATGGAGGTGGTGGTGGGGAGACAAATTGGGAAGTTATATAATAGTTCAGGCAAAGGGCAGGAAGGTGGTTGTTGGAGGGGAGGGAGGGATGGATGGGACAGATAAATAGGTAGAATTGGAAAGGTTAATTGGATATGGGATAGAGAGGTGGGCATTAGGATGGGAAAGAATGAGATGAGAATATAAGTTCAAAGTTGTGATCCAGTCAGTCCATCCCTGGGTCAATAAGCATTTCATCTGCTGTGTATAGCCAGGTACAATGCAAAACACAAGAGCAAATGACAATCTGGGCTCTCAAGGAAGAACAACAAGCAAACAATTATGTATCAACAACCATATAGGATAAAGAAATCATTAACAAAAGGAAGAGAATGAGTATTAAGAGATGTTAAACAGGTGACTGTTTCTCCAAAAGGAGACTGACCTCTGCCCAAGACCCCCAGGGTAGTGATGGGTACCTTGCCTCTCATTGTATTTGGTCTAAGAGTTAGAACAGTAAGTGCTACCTAAACTCACTTATGAACACAGAACAGTCTTCTGTTTTTATATCTCCACTTCCTGAAACTCATCTGAAATGTAGAGCCATTGAATTATGCTTCATTTAATACAATCAGTTTCAGTTGTGGCTAAGATGCTAATCACAATCTTTGTTCTAGCTGTTTTCTACCTACAGGATGATAGATGGTCTACAAGTAGTACCAGAGATAGGGACTTCCTAAAATCACGGGAATGCCTGAAATCGTAGAAGCTACTAGTCATTCTGAAGAACGTTATTGGCCAACTAAACAGCACCCAGTGGAAAAACTAAAGAGATACCAGTTATGTGAGAGAATCTGCTATAATGGGAGTTTGAGGTCTGGTCAGAGATAGACTTCTTTTTTTTTTTTCTTGTGTTTTCTTCTTTTTTTTTTTGATCTGACATTTTTGCACAGCATGACAAATATGAAAATATGTTTAAAAGAATTGCCTATGTTTAACCTATATTGGATTGCTTGCTGTCTTGGGGGGGGGGGGAAACAGGGGAAGAGAGGGAGAAACATTTGGAACAAAGTTTTGCAAAGGTGAATATTGAAAAATATTTTTACCTGTATTTGGAAAAATAAAAATACCATTAAAACTGTTTTGCTTCAAAAGTGTTTGCCTCCCGTATGGTTTTTGCCATGTTAAAAAAAAATTAAGTGGAATAAACTTCATGACTAAACATATGGGCAAACAAGAAATCAAACACCCTGAATCTCCTCTTTATCCAAGCCTTAGGATGTGCCAGAATTTTTTGTTCCCTTTTTAGCAAATGTTACAATTAAGTTGGATAGGTACAGCCCAATTTTCCTATCACTGGATAAAATAAACAAACAAACAAACAACAAACCTACAGACCTGATTCTTCCAGATTTTCATTTTATAGACATCTTTTGTCTGACCTAGGTCCAGAGTCTCTGCATTTTTGCATTGTTCCATATGCAAAAGGACTGAAATGCAGACCAGTGCAATGCCTCCAACATATAGCACACATACCCCACTCTCCCACAAATATAGATAAATACATACACATATTTTGCACATATGGAAAATATGGTTTAATGGACAATTTTTTGAAGATACCGTTAAAAGAAAATGTTGATCTTGTGTCTAAGGACTTATATTCTCTACTAAGGCATACAAACATGTCTAATTATCCATATGTAGAAGGTTCCCTGAACCTTTTTTTTTTTTTGGGGGGGGGAAGAAAGAAGGTGCAGCAGATATTTGCCATCCATAGAAATGCTTTTGTCTGGCATTGGAATCAGGAGAATTTAGTGCAGATGGATTTATGGAAGTCATCCAATTTTGACAATCCCACTTGATACATTTGTATAGCAACATTAAAAAGCAGCATGGGTTAGAGAAAATCATCCATCCATTCATTCAATGACCATGAGCTACTCAGAGCATCAGGTACAAAGATATATATAGAAGACCCGGTCCCATGCCCTCCTGAGAGGGCAGCTGGTCTAGCTTGCCTTTTCCGTATAGTCCTTTCATCTTCTGTCATCCATATACTCATTTCACCTAACCTTCTATCATTAATGTTTTCTGCACATAAATACTTCTGCAGAAAACCTATCAGTAAACACCTCAAAAATTCCCATTAAACATGGGTGATCTGTTGGAGGTGGAAGGTCCACAAAAAGGCTGTCTAGAAAACAGCAATGGATTGACACCCAAATGGAAGATTTAGAGCAGTGAAATGCTTTCTTACTGCTCCAGGAACACCAGTTTAATTTATTCCTGAATCTGGGGGCAACTAGGTGGGGCAGTGGATAGAGCACCAGCCCTGAATTCAGGAGGACCAGAGTTCAAATCTGGTCTCAGACACTTAACACTTCCTAGCTGTGTGACCCTGGGCAAGTCACTTTACCCCAGCCTCAAAAAAAAAAAAAAAAAAAAAAATTATTCCTGAATCTGAGCCTACCTATGTAAGAGGTCTCCAACAAGA
This sequence comes from Sminthopsis crassicaudata, assembly GCF_048593235.1. Lineage (NCBI taxonomy): Eukaryota > Metazoa > Chordata > Mammalia > Dasyuromorphia > Dasyuridae > Sminthopsis > Sminthopsis crassicaudata. The sequence continues at coordinate 30,604,409 of NC_133622.1, forward strand.
ACAAGAAAATAATACAAACTCAATTGACTCCAACAAATATTTATTTAAAAAGCACTAGGATATTTGATAGAGCACAATACAAATGTTAAGGAAGACAGCTTTGAGTTAAACTCATTTTACTTTTCCATTTCTGAGTTAAATTACCATTGCCATTTTAAAAAATACTATCCTTTTTGTCTTAGAGGACATCATAGTTTGGTTGGTTCTACTATGGATCAAGTTTTCAACATGAATCAACCATAAGCTACTGGTTCATCTGTGACAAGGATTTCATATTTTGGAAGTCATTCTATTTAACTTTCCTGTTTGAGGGGGAAGGAAGGCTCTTTCCGAGCCTCAGATAATGTCATCTTGCCCATACCACCCATTTTGGTCTTAGTCATTTTTTCTATCATAGCTAACTGACCATTTCATGTGTTTCTATCTACTCCATACACTTATGAATCAGTGCAAAACAATGGTTATCAGTATTTCCCTTATCTCCCAACAGCACCAAGAATAGCGCTAATACAAAGGAGACATTCACTAAGTAAGTAAAATCCTACTAAATGTCTAAGTGGAGATTCATCTAAGGTCTTAAACCCCTGCCCCCCCCCAAAAAAAAAACAAACACACAAAAAACCCCAACTTTCTTCTACCTATAATCAGAAATTGAGAAATGAACATGATGTCTCTAGAGGAGCTCTTTCTCAATAGCCCTAAGTAGCTCTTCCAATTTACTAGATACTACTGAAAATCTGGCTTAACCAGTTAGTCTGCTTAAACTTTCAAATGTCCTTCAATGAGAGAGAAACCCCAAGAAAAACAAGTAACTGTGTGTTTGCTTGAAAAGAATGTCCAGAGATTATATGGATTTTCCCCCCTCAGCTTCATTTATTAATGTCTTTGTTGATTTACTCAGGCAGATAATTCATATCATCGGGTTCCTACCCAAATTTTCAATTAGATTGATCTTTTGGGAATTGATATCATCCAGTGATAACACTTGATCTTGACCTTATTTACAAAGTAATCCAGAGACTAGAGCCCCACGAATTATGTTACTTTTCATATAAAAAAAAAAGAGAGGATAAATAGCTAATAAATTAGCTTACCTGATGAAAAAAAGCTGGTTGCCTTGTGTAAGTGGAAAAAAACGTTGATTTTAAGTCAGAGACCTAGCTCATTCTACAATCTTTATTGAAAAGCCCTAAAAATGGACTCCAAATGAAGCTGTTGGACTAAAGAGCTTTGATGTCCCTAACAAGTTTTAGGTGAGATCATTAAACAAATACTTCTTCCATGTGACTGATCTAATTAAAAGATTTCATTCCAACAAACCTCTTGTTTGCAAAAGCAAGGAAGTTAAGAGGATTAGCTGTTTCCCTGTTAGTCAAACTAGGAAACAGAGATGTTGCTGTTCATTTAAAAATTTGCTAACCAGTTGGAGTTGAGCACGGAAGTTGGTGTGGAATGAAATTAATCTGCTAAAAGAAAAAAAATTACTTTTCTTTTAGTTAGTTAAATCCTATGATATTCTTTCTCTTTCATAATTGTTAGCAAGAGAGCAAAAGATAACATGACTTTGACTATGCAAGAAAGTTAAGATACTACTTACACATGTCCCACAATTACATCATTTTACCTTCCATCAGACTATGACAAAGAATCTGGATTTTCAAAAATATACAAAATATAACTAAACTCTCCTTACCTGGCCCCCTACAAGAGCAGCCTTGATTTTTCGAAGAAACAAAGTTCGTGTCCTTATGTTTCACAGCAAAATCCAGCCTGTTTCATTCAGTCAAAATGAAAACCCAAGCAACGTTATAAAACTTAGGTGGTTTCAGCACAAGATCAAATGTAGCAAATGTGCTAATATTATTAAGAGAGACCAGGAAAAGTTTACACAACAATGTTTATCGTAGCTCATACCTACTGAGAACAGCCTTAAGGTCATTAAATCTACTGAGCAAGGACAGGGCAGACATTGCTCCACAATTTCAGATACAGCTGGGAGAAGAGATTCTGACTTCCTGGAAGTAAAGTGCTTGGAGATCACTACTCTCTATCTACACTATCACGACTTCTACTACTTGTCCTTCCCCTCAACTTATACACCTCTTCGAAATCCCTTCTGCCTCTAAGGTTCTGATAACATGAATTGGACTCAACAAGTACAGACATTTATGTCCTCAGCACAGACTATTAGACATTTAGGTAAGGTAAGATGGGTTCTGAGAAAAGAAAGCTTTTCGAATAGGTTGACAGAAATATACAGGTGAAATTTATTAAAAAGAGAATTATATAATCAAATGCTAAATAGGTACAGCTAAGTGGGGCAGTGAATGGAACACAAATGTGGAATTAAGGAAGACCTTAATTCAAATGAAGCCACAGACACTTTCTAACTGGGTGATCCTGAGCAAGTCAAGGAACCTTGTTTGCCTCAGTTTCCTCATCTGTAAAATAGGGATGATAATAACAGCAAACATCTCACAGAGTAAATGAGGATTAAATAAAATTCGAGGAATTATGAAAATAGACTTCACCTCTTAAATAGAAATAACTGCAAATTTCTAATCTAAGGACATAAAATTGAATTTTATTCAATAATTTAAGCCTATGGAAGCACAGAAGGAATAGCAGAGCAGCCAGTATTTGAGCTTTCAATTAGGAATACCAATTTCAAGTTCAAAATTCCTCTCTCTCTCTCTCTCTCTCTCTCTCTCTCCCTCTCTCTCTCACACACACACACACACACACACACACACACACACACACACACTTTGTGACTTGCGTATCTCCCTATTATTATTAGATCATATCAATTATAGTTCAGCATTGGGAGTTTCTATTTAAAAAGATCAAGAGAAATCCCAAGTGCAAATCCAACACCAAAAATTAGCCTTTCTCTCTGATTTGTTGTTCAGAGAAATAATTTTATAAGATGCTGTATAAATATTAGCATTATAGTTCTTATCAGAAACCTCTGAACTCCCAACAAGTTACTTTTCGTTCTAACCCCATTACTTAGCACAAGATCTGGCACCAGGAAGCGCTTGGTAATAGATCTTAGAATCATGTAGCTCTGGGTTCAGATTCCCCTGGGGAAGTCACCTTGTGAGTATTTATAGGGAGAAACAACTTTCCCTCTGAGCAATCACCTATCCAGTTATGGAAGCTCACCTACATTGATAAGAGATTGGTGATGTCATTTGAATGAGGAGCTTCAGAGGAGGAAACCAATATTTTTTGTAAAAAATTTACAATTTTGTAATATATTAATATACATGCATAAATATCCCTACTATACTCTGTTCAATTAGACAGTCAGTTCCTTATATTTACTTTCCCTGAGTCTACCAGTCTGAGGTAGTGGATACAGGAGTCAAGAAGACCTAACCTAACCCCCCCACCCCACTCTACCACTAAAACAAAAAATAACATCTAAGTTCACATCTGATTTTAGACATTACCAGCCATATGACCCTAGACAAGTCATTAAAATTTTCTGCCTCAGTTTCCTCATCTTTAAAAATAGAGATAATAGCACCAACCTCCCAAAAAAGATTATGAGGATCAAAAACACAGCTCAGTGCCTAGTAAGAGGCATTTAATAAATGTTTGGTTTTTTGTTTTTAATTTTTAGTCTCTGTTTCAAGGGTTTCTCAATACAGTCATTTAATCAATCAATCAGCAAACCTTTATCAAGTTCCATGTCCCAGGCCTTGGGTTTGTTTTTTTTTTTTTTTTAAAGCGTGGAACAAAATTTAGCATTCTGAATTTAGGCAATGCTCAACAAGTACTTCAAAAAAAGGAGGTAGAGAGCTTTTATGTTGTTCAGTCATTTCTCAGTCCTGTCTTTATTTTTATGAAGCCATTTAAATATTCTTGGAAGTGATACTTGAGTGGTTTGCCATTTTACATATGAGAAAAGCTGAGGCAAAGATTTCAACTCTCATTTTCCTGATTCCAGTCCTGGGGCTGTATCTAGGACACCACTTATTTGCTCTATAGAATGTAGATCAAGAGATTCAGAGATAAGATGGATCAGTTGAGACTGTGCTATACAAAAGTCTATGCATTATCATGACTGGGTAGCTGAGCACCCAGCCACATTGACTTCAGGGAGGTGACTACTGGGAGGGAATAATTTAACTTTTCCTTTTAAGTTGTTTTCAGCTGATTTCTCCAATGCCCAATTAGAAGACAAATGACAGATCCAAAATTCTGCTGTCAAGACGAATGAGAAAATGGATATTCCAAAGGAGAAATCATTCATCCAAGGAGTTCAGATCTTGGATTGCATTGCAAATCCAAAGTTCACTCTCCAGCTGCCTCCTTTGCATCTCAAAACCCTATTTTAACTATTTTTTACTATTTTAACAGTTTACATAAATAAACAAGGATATGGGGATCTAAAGTCTATATCAAGGAGGCAGTTAAGTAGCAAGTGGATAGAACACTGCTCATCTTCCTGAGTTCAAATCTGGCCTAAGATACTTACTAGCTGTGCAATGACTTAACCTTATTTGCCTCAATAGTCTCTCAGACTTGTGGAGGAGGAAGGAATTTATGACCAGAGAAGAACTAGAGATCATTATTGATCACAAAATAGAAGATTTTGATTACATCAAACTAAAAAGTTTCTGTACAAACAATACTAATGCAAACAAGATTAGAAGGGAAGTAACAAATTGGGAAAATATTTTTAAAAGCAAAGGTTCTGACAAAGGTCTCATTTCCAAAATATATAGAGCACTGACCCTGATTTATAAGAAACCGAACAATTCTCCAATTGATAAATGGTCAAAGGATATGAACAGACAATTCTCAGATGAAGAAATTGAAACTATATCCACTCATATGAAAGAGTGTTCCAAATCACTACTGATCAGAGAAATGCAAATTAAGACCACTCTGAGATACCACTACACACCTGTCAGATTGGCTAAGATGACAGGAACAAATAATGATGAATGTTGGAGGGGCTGTGGAAAAACTGGGACACTGATACATTGTTGGTGGAGTTGTGAAAGAATCCAGCCATTCTGGAGAGCAATCTGGAATTATGCCCAAAAAGTTATCAAACTGTGCATACCCTTTGACCCAGCATTGCTACTACTGGGCTTATATCCCAAAGAAATACTAAAGAGCGGAAAGAGACCTGTATGTGCCAAAATGTTTGTGGCAGCTCTTTTTGTTGTAGCTAGAAACTGGAAGATGAATGGATGTCCATCAGTTGGAGAATGGTTGGGTAAATTATGGTATATGAAGGTTATGGAATATTTTTGCTCTGTAAGAAATGACCAGCAGGAGGAATACAGAGAGGCTTGGAGAGACTTACATCAACTGATGCTGAGTGAAATGAGCAGAACCAGAAGATCGCTGTACACTTCAACAACAATACTGTATGAGGATGTATTCTGATGGAAGTGAATATCTTCAACATAAAGAAGATCCAACTCACTTCCAGCTGATCAATGATAGACAGAGGTAGCTACACCCAGAGAAGAAACACTGGGAAGTGAATGTAAATTGTTAGCACTAATATCTGTCTGCCCAGGTTACTTATACCTTCAGAATCTAATGCTTATTGTGCAACAAGAAAATGGTATTTACACACACACACACACACACACACACACACACACACACACACACACACACACACACACACACACACACACACACAAAAAAATAAAATAAAAAAAAAACCTTATTTGCCTCAGTTTCCTCACCTATAAATTGAGCTAGAGAAGGCTATGGTCACTTCAGTATCTCCACCAAGAAAACCCCAAAGAAAACAACAAAAATATTCCATGTTTTGTGCTAACTACTTGAGAAGTAAAGAAAGGCAAAATAGTTTTGCCCCCAAGGGAGCTCATATTTTATCACAGGATATAGATAAATAACTAGGTACATACAGACCGAAAGGGATGAAATTCCTCAGAAAAAGTTTGTACAATTAATTCTGGGGTTCATAAGGAGCTCCTGATACTCACTAAGTAAAGTAGTGTTAACAATTGATTTTACATATAATTGGGGGAAAATAAAATATAAACAAATAAATAATTTAAATGCATAATAATATATTTTATAATAAAAATTTTAAAAACTATGTCTACGGACATTTGGTTCTAGATATCCAAGAGGCGATTGATGAGATGTTCCTGATGCAGGTATTGGATAGTGTTGGTCGATCAATATCCATATAATTTGGATAATTATAGATGAATGATGAAATGGATCCGGCTTGGACAGAAAGAGAAGCTATTCTCTTGTTTTTGTGAATTTGCAATGTTTTTCATAACTAAAAACTTATCCCTAAAATGAAGGCCCATTTTTCGCCCTTGCCTACATAGTATTTATGGTAGGCAACTCCATTTTCTCCGATACCTTCTTTTTGGGAAAAAAATGAGGAAACTTGAGGGCCAGAGAAAATGGAGTGCAAGAAAATTCTGGTAGCCTGCTGAAGATGGAACAGACTATTGGGAGCAGAAGTCGGGTGCCAGCATAAGGGGAGTCTAGGGCTGCTTATCAGAAGACTTGGATTTTTGGAGGGGGTTTTGCTCAACACTGTGTGACCTTCATTTCTTTGGGTATTTCTCAGGACAGGAGGATCTCCCCAATTCTTAACGGAGTCAAAATCTAAGAACCTACAAATCAAGACGAAAAGCCTGGTTTGCCAACCTACAGGTCTGTATTGTTCCTTCTATGTTGTGAAGCTTTGGAATATAACCTAACAAAATAATCCTTACCACTTGCTGCTGGGTAGAAATAATATTTACCATCTATTCTGTGGATTTCATACAGCTTATGTGCACATGGCTCAAATCAAATATTTTTGCTAGGATCTATTCTAATATCACCGTGCAGAAGTGGGAGGTAATCTCAGACCCTTATCTGAAAACCAGCAAGTCTAATTAAGAAAGGGGCAGAGCCTCGAGTAAATAGGCAGGGCCACACAAGACTCAACTTGGGGGTGTGGCTGGAAGGAAAATCAGATAAATCGAAAAGGGTAGTCAATAGGTATGGTAAGAAAAGATACATATTTCCTAGAGCCAGGAAGGAGACTCCAAACATTTATTAGGCTGTTTCCTAATTTTAACCTCAAATCTTCCCTCATTCATTAATTATTTCTCGGGTTAATTTGCAGAATTTAAGATATCACAGCCAAAAACACATTATACTGATGCCCTTTCTTTGTTTCCTCAGCATTTAGCACAGTGCCTGGCATAAACATGGTGATCAAATTAATAGTAATTACTGTAAATAATATATTACTATTTATATTAATATAAGCATGTTCTATATTGTGATATATAATATAACAATACTAATGATAATAACTAGCATCTATAGTCAGTGCTTCCTAGGTGCTAGGTACAATTATTATCTCATTTCATCCTCATAACCATAAGGCACCTACTATCATTATGCCCATTTTACAGAAGAGACTATGGCAAACAGGTGTTTTGGACTGGATTTGACTGTCTTCCTGACTCCAAATTAAGCCATATAAAAATACTAATTGGCTGACTAAAAAAGAAGGGAAGGGGAAGAAAAAGCTCTTGTGTTTAATACTACTACTAAATTGGAGTCACAAAGTATTTTTCCTCCCAAACACTCCAAGTAAGAGGAACCCATTGTCATGCTGTTTTTAATGTTTTAATAATTAAAATTAGTAAATAATAATATAATAAATTAATATTTCTTTTATTATGAAAGGAGAATCATAAAACAAATCCCAGAATGGAAATAGAACCTCCGGAGAATTTCTTTGTTTTCAGAGAAGCCGGATGATAGAAATGAGGAGGTGATGGTAAAAGGGCAATCTCTTAATGGATCTTCATTTATCAAAGGTAGTAATTTACATTATTGTGCTCCTCTCTTCACATGCAGAAAATTCGACCTTTTAAGGCCCAACTCAATTTTTACTTTCTCCAGGCAACTCAGTCAGAATTAGAAAAAACACGGGGGGATGGGGGGAAAGGTAGGGAGGGGGAGGGGCAGCTAATTGGTGCAGTGGATAGAGCACCAGCCTGGAAGTCAGGAGAACCCAAGTTCAAATCTAGCCTCAGACACTTAACACTTTCTGGCTGTGTGACCCTGGGCAAGTCTCTTAACCCCAACTTGCCTCAGCAAAAACAAAAAAAGAAAAAGAAAAAGCACTAGGCCTAAATGCTAGCTCTTGGGAAGCTGCGGCGTAGAGGGCTGGATTACAGGCTCCTTCAAACACTATCTTTGGGACCCCAGACACTGGCTTTTTGGGCCTCAGTTCCTTATCCCCCGTAAAATGAGATCATCTCTAAGGTTACTTCCAGCTGCAAATCTACAACTTCCCATTACTACACTACATGCTTCTGAGGCAAGATTCTGAATCTAGCTCTTTCTTATTGCAGGTTTCTAATACTCTGACCACACTGCCCAGAGTTTCTTTACAAGCACCTAAACAATATTAATACAGCTGACTATAATGTAGATTTCACTTCTGATTGAATTTTTAAAGTTTGACTTTGCTGAGATCAATGATTACCACTTCTTTTCTAATAAATCATTAACAAAACACCCTCTTCTCCCCCCAGTGCCAGTGAGAGCAAAGCCTAAATCATGCTCCTGAGGAAGGACCACTTAATAGTTGAAATATTTATCTTTGTCCTCCTAGAGCTACAACTTAATCTATAGTTTTAAGCTGCTGACTCGCTTAGTTTATTTTCTATTGGAATATTGGAACCTATTGGTCCAGATTATGATCTGACTACACTGAGGGATGTGTTCATGGTCTGTTAACTCAGAGTCTCTGAAGTTTTTTTTTTTTTTAAATCAATAACTGCTCCAATTGTTATTTTCTTTCATAATCCCATGAGTTTTATTTGGTGCATTTAAAAACATTATTTTGAAAAGGGAAATAAATGTGGTTTCAAATTACCAAAAGGGTCCATGACCCCAAAAGAGTGAAGAAGGCTGTTACCAATGAACTTTCCCATTTCTATTGACTTCTTTTGGAGGTCCATTTGAAATCTAACTTAGGTTTACTAAAGACCTAGTAAATGTAACATCATCTGGCAAACTTTAAGGAGTACACTTCCTAAAGTATCTCTACCTCCAAAATCTGGGATTTTGTGGGCGTAGCCAATTCTTCTGGGAATGCAGATCCCAATCCCTCATTGACCAAAAAAATTCATTACCTGGAGGCCAGTGGGATGATGAACCTCTCTTGAATTTAGGGAGGCTGGTCTTCAGAATACAGGCATAATAATCCATCACTGGGCCCAGCTCAAAGATTTTTCAGCATGGCAAGACCTGCCAGAGCTTGTACTTGGCTGGCATAGTCTTGGAGAACATTTAAGTAGTTGTTATACAATGAGTGTACTTCATGAACAAACACATTAAATAGGGTCTGGCCTGAGACCCACAGAGCTTCATTTGACACAAAGCTGCAGGCCCAACTGAAACATCGAGAGCTTTCCTCAACCCTTCCTGTATTTTGAAAATCCAAATTTCATATAATTCAAAGCGTGAACAAAACTTCTGCCAGATAATCTTATTTTGATAGGATTACATAATGGACAAGGGCGAAAAGTCAGCCCGTTCTGCTAGAGTCAGTGATACTGCTCTTGATTGGAAGATGATAATGGTGGTACGGGCAGCTGCACAATGCTTCTCCGTTTGGCTCGTTCTCAGTAGTTCCCCAAAACAGCAAGTTCCATCATCTATCTCAGCTTTCCCACTGACTTATCATATCAGTGTGGAGGTGACATTGGGATGAAGGATAAGACTCACCATTGATGAAAGGTGACCTAATGTCCTCTAATCTGAGGGCTGAATTGAAAATCAGGAGATATTTTTGCTCATAACTAATCTGCTCAAAAAAATTTATGTTGACAGTAGTTTGGATAAGATAAAAGTATTCCATCCTGATTTATAGGACTTTGCAATCCAGTTGGGGAACTAATTGGGCAGAGCTAGATTGATCCTGGAGTCAGAAAAACTCCTGAGTTCAAATCCAACTTCAGACACTTAACAGCTGTGTAACGCTGGGCAATCCTCGGTTTCCCCATGTATAAATTAAGGATAAAAACATTCTATCTCAAAGGACTGTTGAGGTTAAATGAGATAACATTTGTAAAGAGCTTTACCACAGGCAGAATAAAGCAATCATGAAAAATACAATATAATAAATAATTTAGCTCAAGACAATATGATTAAATGCCAAATATATACAGATATGTGTATGTATATATATGAAATCTTATAAATTCAATTTAACCGAGAAACCATAAAAATGGTAACTTCAACCACCCACAAATCATGTGAACCAAGGCCAAATCAAATCACTTCTCCATAATACCAAAGCTAATCCTTAAAATCCTTGAAGAGGTTTCTTTATCAACAGCTACATTTAGTTATGGCATCTAAGTGGCACATGTACAGAGCACCAGATCTGAAATCAGAAGGAACTGACTTCAAATCTAGCCCCAGATACCTACTAGCTTGAGACGTGGCAAATCACTTAAAACACTGCTTGCCTCAGTTTCCTCATCTATAGAATGAGCTGGACAAGGAAATGGCAAACCGCTCTGGTTTTTTTTTTTGGGGGGGGAGGAGCTAGACAATTGGGGTTAAGTGACTGTCACAACCCCAATTGCCTAGCACCCCCCCCAAAACAGTCAAACAGCTAGTAAATGTTAACTCAGATCCTCCTGAGTCCAGGGTGCTGCACCATTAAGCTGCCCCAATACTCTGGTATCTTTATCAAGAAAATCCCAAATAAGGTCACAGAGAGTTGGACACAACTGAAAACTGAACAAAAATAATGTTTTGTTAATCACTCAATACTCTGATCTGCATCAGGATTATTTAGTGTCACTTTACTCTTTCATTCACTCTGTAAAATTCTTGAAGTTACATATAGCTGTGCCTCTAATAATATTAGATACATAATAATATTTATAGATAATATTATTAATATCATATTATATAGATACATAATATCTCTAATAACGTTACATAAATACATAACATCTCTAATGTTATTATATAGATACTAAGATCATATAAATAATATTCTTCCTATCCCAAAAAGAAGAGATAGAAAATAGGGTAGAACAAAATAGAACAAAAAGTTACATGTAAACTGTTGCTATTTGGAGAAAAGAACTCCACTTGGCTGTTTAATGCCTTTCCCAATTTGGCACAAATATGTCCAGCCCCATTTCTCCTTTACACATTCTACCTTCTTGCCAAACTGCTTACTAACTAGTCTCTCAATTCATTGTAATCACGGCCTCTTTACTCCCCCCCCCCCTTATGAACTTTGCACTCTTAAGAATTCTTAATGTCCTTTAAAGCTCAGCTCAGAGACTACTTCCTCCACTAAGTCCACCATGATTATCTCCTACTTATTAGTGTTCCCTCCTTCCTCAGATTGCCTTATATTTGTTTATCTGGATACGGGCCGTATCTACATTCTCCCCCCCAACAGTGCATGAAATGTAACTTCCTTGAGGGAAGGGACTCTGTATTCTTTATAGATATTCCAAATGCCTAATACAGGATGGAGTATCTATTTGTTGAATTAGTGTACTTTTTTTATAATAGCAAAATAACTTACTTGTAAACCCTGGTAGTACAGGCTTCTCTTCTCCACAGAATTGTTGAAATTAAATCAATGGACATTCTAGAATTTGTGTAACCATTTCCTCCTATTTTCCTAAAAACCATTGAATTCCCTAGGTTTTTCATTCAACTTTTTACTTTGGTCCTACTGAAATTTGCTAAAATGTAAAGGCAGTATATATATATATATATATATATATATATATATATATATATATATATATATATATATATATATATATATATATATATATATATATACATATATATTCCACTTAAAAGATAGTGTTATTTTCCCCCTCTTTTGGGAATTGGGTAGTTATTTAATCCTATAATAGATTTTTACATGGCCTTTACTTCACTCCCCACAGAGGTCATTCTCAAGTATCCCACAGTCCTGCCTCCCTTCCAGTAAGGTCACATGAGGTCCTGAAGCCTTAAATGTGAAAAATTACCATCATTCAAAGTGAGGAATCCCCTCCATCTCAATACTCATCCCCATCCTTCTCCTTCCATCCTCCAGTTGCCTTTTTTTTTTTTTTGGGGGGGGGGGGGCCTCTACAGGTGCTCTAGATATGATATGCATCTACTGTAAATAGACATACCCCCACCCCTCCTCATCCTCTAATCTTGGATCTCTCCTTATCTACAAATTCCTTTTCCACAGCATTAAATACACCCAAGTCATCTCCAGGCTTTAAAAACTTTTATTCCATCCCAGTCATTCCTCCCTTTCTCAGAAAAACTCCTTGATAAAGCTGTTGTCTTTTTTCCCCTCCTACCTTCCATTTCATCTTCTCTCAATCTTCCACCCTTTGCAAACTGGCCTCTGATCTCCCTAAATTGAAAACTGTTGTCTCCAAAGTTGCTCAAATTGCCCGTCCATCCTCCTTTTTCAAAAGCTCTTTGCTGCATTTGATACTGTTGACCATCTTTTCTCGATTTTGTGACCCTACTCTCCAATTTCTCCTTCAGTCTGATGGATTCTTCTTGTTTGTATTCAGGCAGCTAGGTGGTTAGAGAATCGTATTTGAAGTCACAAAGACTCATCTTCCAGAGTTCAGACAATTTGTTAGATGTGTGACCTTTGCCAAGTCACTTTACTCTGGTTGCTTCAGTTTCCTCATCTGTCATATGAGCTGAAGGAAATGGCAGCAGAAAAATCAGACGTAGCTGAAAAATGTCTAAACAACTGTGAGTGACCCCAGGATTCTGTCCCGCTCTCTCTTCACTCTCTCCAACTGTGAGTGATCCCCAGGATTCTGTCCTGCTCTCTCTTCACTCTCTCCCTTGGTAACTTCACCAGTTCCTATAGATTTATGGGAGATAACTATGCAGATAACTCACAGACTCATAACTCTAATTCCATCTCTCGTCTATTAGACATTTCAACCTAAATGTAGAGCAAAATTCACAATCTGCCCCCTCTTCTTCCTCTTTAACTTACACAGTCACTACCTTCCATCACTCTAGATTAAACTGTTGAGAATAACTCTCTAATCTCTACTTGTCCCATCATATAACTGCCAATGTGATTTTCCTAACATGAAGAAATTAAGGGCAGATTTATACAAAGCATTTCTTTTCTATTTCTAGTCTTTCCCTTAATTCTTTTATTTTATATAACACTTTAAAATTTCCAGCCTTATAATAACTCTATTTCACAGACATATATATGATATATATAAATATATACTATATATTATAAATAAATAAAAATAAATAAATCTATGAAATAATAAAGTATTATCCACATCATAAAGGTAGGGAAAGCCGTGCCTTGCCCAATCATCAGAAAGCCAATAAGTATCTTAGAGTAAGAACTGAGGTTTCTTGTTTCCAAGTTAAGTATTCCTACCTACCACATCCTCCCTCTCAGCTCTCTGAAGTATCACATATTATTAAGTACCTACTGATAATCAACCAATCATGTAGTTATTTAATCTTTGCTGAAAAGCAAAGAGCATATACCTAGAAGACTAAATGTGATTGACCTTTGATATCAAAAAGGAAAATTATAATATCTAGCTCCCAAATAATGCAATGTCTATATCTTGGAAGTAAAGGGATTTGAAAATTGCAACTGCAATTATCATTCATTTTTCTGGGCAAAGATGTCAATTCAGGCTAATAAGATGAATAATATAATAATAATAATAATAATAACCCAAACTCACCAGTTCTATGTCTGTTACATCTAAAATCTAAAATTAAATTTATAAATTGTCCATTGAGAAGTGGACAAAAATTGAAAAGAAACTATGGAAGAACTGCGTTGGCTTTTGGGGGCATGAATGGAAAGTATAAACAGATGCAAATTTATATTGATCATAGTTAAAAGATAATTATCCCTATATGTGAGCAGAAATGAAGAGGGATAGATAGATTCTCTAAAATCTATGCTCTCCCTCTACCCCCCCAAAAAAACAGTTGAAAACAAAGACAAAGATATATAGATCTAGCTATCCTATCTATCTATGTTTGTTGGCTCAAAGTCTTTTTAAGGAAAGGATGAAAAGGAAAAAGCTTAAGCTTTTATTTCTCTTTAAATGGAGGCTCATGAGAGAGCAAGGAAAAAGGGGAAGAACTCTGAGGATACGGTAAAAAAAAGGGAAAGTAATGGCATTAGTCAGGGGCAGCTAGGTGGTACAGTGGATGGAGTACCAGCCTTGCCATTAGGAGGATCTGAGTACAAAACCCTACCTCAGAAACTTTCCCCTTCCCCTGAGGCAACTGGGGTTAAGTGACTTGTCCAGGTTTACACAGCTAGGAAGTGTTAAGTGTATGAAATCATATTTGAATTCAGGTCCTCCTGACTTCAGGGCTAATGCTCTATCCACTGCACCACCTAGCTATCCCTTCTATCTCAAAAACTTGATATTTACTAACTGTGTGACCCTGGACAGATCACTTAATCAGGATTGCCTCACCAAAAAAAAAAAAAAAAAAAAAAAAAGCTAACATTTTCAATTTGCTACTGAGTGAAAAGAAAAAACCCAAATGAGTATTTCTTTTTCCAAATTTGGTTCTAAAATCAGAATTTACAGTGAATAGCTAGCACCACCAAGTTTGTCCAAGAAAAGCCTCACTTTTTTAAAAATCTAAGACATAATTTGTCTTAAAGTGTTCCTATGATTTCATTAGTCAAGAAGAAAGAAATCTGAGGAAAAAAAGGATTAATGTCTAGCACTTAAAGCACAAGTATTAAACAAGAGGCAGCTCCATGCAGCCAGTAACACACTGCTGAGTGCAACCTCAATCCAACTGAAATGGAATTGCACAATATTTAACAAATAAATTAAAATAAATTAATGTCGTCAGCAGGGATCCTTAGATGGACAGGTTAATGGCTTCCAATTTCTTTCTGAGTTTGACATCACTGACCTAAAACAAAATAATAATCCTGGATTTTTCTATGTGTGTGAGCATTTTCAGTCTCTTATTATGCCCAAGATGCTGACTCTACACAATGTGAGTTCTTTTTCACCCTTTTTTCCTTTTTTTTTAAACTAAGTCCCCAGCCTTTGGTTTCTGGAAATTCTTTAGTGTATTACTGCAGAGCAGAGTGGTGTGACAAGGATAAAGAGATTAAAAATAATTGCAGTTTAACCCTTTCAAGAGAAAAGTAGGCAAAAAGCTCAAAACTACAGGTTGTCATAATTCTTTACGGAAAGCTCGGAACACATAGGAGACTTATAGGAAACAAAAATAGAGATTCAAATTTAAACTTGAGGTTTAAAAATAAATTGATAACTTTTTTTTACATTAACTAAATTCCCTTTCTATCCTCTTCCAATGCCCATTTCATAACAGAGACTTCATCTCTTCTATGGTACTGAGTTTTTTCTTTTTAATTTCACAATATTCACTTCTGATTTTTTTTTTTATGGTGGTTGTTTTTTCTCCAAAATGAAGCAAGGAAGTGAATGTAAATGCCTTTATGAACCAGCAAAGATGAAAACAAAGAGCATAATGGAATGAGAAATGAAGCCTTGAAATGTTATCCAGCCATTATTTCTGGGGTATTGCATGGAAGGGTGGAAAGAGAAAGGAGGAGGAGGAAGGGGGAAGTCTCTACTTCTTCATTCATGTTTCTCAAAGGCTTCCCTAGTCTCCTCTCCTCCTCAATACATCCAGGCATCCTTCAGACTACAAATTTGTCCCTGGAGGGACTACTCTGTTGCAGCCGTCAATCTAGCTAGTAGAGTACCTGTACTTATAAGACTGTAACACTAATATGCTTATTATCATCATTAACAATATCATCAAATAATTAGTGCTAATGCTGTATAACTCAATGACTCATTATAAGAAGAATTTAATAGAGTAGGTGGATAATTGTGTACATCCTCGTATGGTATTTTTAATGAAGACACAGAAAGATGGGTAAAATGACAGTGAGCAGGTCAATTTTCAAACCCTGAAAGCTCCTTTAACTAAGAAAGATGTCATGAGATGGAACCAAGATGGCAGCTTAAAGGCAGGAACGAGAAAAATATCACCAGCTTGTGCTTTTACATAAAAAAAAAATTTTTTTCCTGAGGCTGGGGTTAAGTGATTTGCCCAGGGTCACACAGTTAGGAAGTGTTAAGTGTCTGAGATCACATTTGAACTCGGGTCCTCCTGAATTCAAGGCTGGTGCTCTATCCACTGCACCACCTAGCTGCCAGCTACATCAAATATTTTAATGTTGCAATATGAAAGAGTAGACTTACTACTCTATGTAGCTCCAGAGGACAAGATTTTTTTTTTTCCTTTTTTGGCAAGGCAATTGGAATTAATTGACCAGCCCTAGGTCACACCAGTAGGAAATGGTAAGTTTGGAAAGCCACACTGTCCATTTCTTTTTACTCCAGGGCCAATGCTCTATCCACTGTGCCATGTAGCTGCCCCAAGAAAGCAAATTTGAAATTATAAAAACAAGCTTTTCTTCTTCTTCCTATAAGACAGTGAACTCCTGAAGAACATGTAAAATTCTTGGACTTTCTTTGTATCCTCTGGCTCAGTTAGGATATTACCTGGAGTAGAGGAGGTACTTTATTATTAAATTGACTGATTTACCCTTACTGATTTTCCCTTAGCCAAAGAGAGAACTTCAGACTTAGGAGAAAAAAATAGCTTTTTTGTTCAAACTTAGCAATAATAATCATTTTTATTAAGATACAGCTTAATTAAGTTGTAAAAGTATCATTGGGTAACTTTTATATACTATTTCTTGCTTATAATGTTGTTTTATCCAGGTGGGCCGCATATTATTTACCACCTTTTCACAAATGAGAAACAGATTGAGAAGAAACAACTATCACTGTCTTTATCCAGTTCTAACACTAGACCCAAACCAACAGTTTTGACTCAAGCTATTTTGACTCCCCACTAATTTTTAAACAGTTAGTCAAGAAATCTACCATTTAACCTATATTTAAAAAAAATTTTCTTTTTTCTTTTTTATTGCATTATCAACAAACAAAAATAATATACAAAACAGAACAAAAAGGCATTGTGTAGGAAATTGAACTGATTTTTATGAAAATATAAGTTTACACAAAATTTCTATTTCTGTTCCCTTCTAAAATTGTTTTGTCTTCAGAACCTACAGAGTTTTTATTACCTTTCACTCACCAATTTGCTCACATTGTCTCTTTCTGTTCACTAATAATAGGTTAAGAGCTCCCCTTGGAATCCCATGAGCAAAATACACTGCGATTCCTCAAGAGGTAATTGATTATACACAAAAACTAAAGACAAGGGGAATAGGAAGGAGGATGGCATGTTAATCATATCATTCTCAATGATTGATTGTTAGCAAAGCTGCACAACTGCTTTCATAACTAGCACTTTGTTACTTTCACAGCTAATACTAATAACACTAACAACTGATGTTTCCCATACCGGTTTTTTGCAAAGAATAAAATCTTTAGAAAAGTTAAATAACTTGTCTAACATGTGCAGAGGGACTAAGAATCTTGTGGTAAAACCATCTCTCTTCAGTTCACAGGAGTAGTTGAGCACCACTGCTGGTCTGAGAAGTATTTTTAGTCTTCATTCATTCATTCCAGGATGTAATCTAGGAGAGTAAAGCAGATCTGCTTATCAGAACAGATCCACACCCTAGCTCAAAGAAATAACCAGGTCTGATAAGGAAAGACTTCCAGCTTTGGCTCCATGGCTCAACCCTTGTGTAGTATTAATGTAGCTGTAGTTAGTCTTAACCCTACAGTGACCCTACAGGGGCTAATGCACACCAGGCCCTTCCAAACTCATTTTCCCACATCAAATCTTTTAGCATTTTAAAGGGTTTTCTTGGCAAAGATGTGGGAATGGTTTGCCATTGCCTTCACCAGTTTTATGCAGTGGCCATTTAAGTGATCTGCCCCACTAATAACTGTCGGAGGTCAAGTTTGAAATCTGGGCTTTCGCATTTTCTGATTTGAAGTCCAGTACTCTCTATTACACCACCTAGTATTAATACTACTCTACAAAACAGAAAAAAAAAAAAAAAACCCACAAAACAAAACCCATCCTCCTTTTGTTTGTTTCAAGGAAACAAGTTTCTAGACTCAGATGTTTTTCCCTCCGTCAAATAAGCAAACATGTAAATCCTCAATTTTCGAGATTGTTGGAATGCTAATTATTCTAACTCAGAATTACCTCTTTGCCAAGCCATGTGCTGTTAAAGTAGTATAACATCTAAACACTTGAATTCCTGCCTAGGGTTTCGGTAAGGGCGTGTTACATAATGACTAAAAGGAACATACAGCCATAGGAACATCGATGCTCTTAAAAAAATTGCAATCTTTAGAGCCATCTACTCTGAGTCTATATCATGAGCAGCCATGAATATATTAAAAGACTTATATGAACGCAGTTGTTTTTCCCTCTTGCCTCAGCCAGATAAATGAAAATTTCACAAGTCTAAATTTGTGATCAAACAGGGGTAGCTGAAGTTTGCTTTGTATTACATGTATGTATATACTGGTTAAAGTAAATAAATCTACATAATGTGACCATACAGCCATTCAATTCAACAAACATTTGTTGTTATTAACATTATTAATCACCTACTGTATAAAAAGCAGTGGTAGATTTTAGGGATACCGAAAAGAAAAATAAATAAAACAAAAACATTCCTTTTCTTAGATATAGGAAACAATTCTACTCCTAGATAGCTTACATTCCACTTAGGGAAAGGCCCAACATAATCTGTGTGTAGTGTACATAAAATCTCCCTTAGGATCCTTTAGATTCTGGACAAGAGTCAGTTCTTTTAGACTCTGCCAACAAAAAAAGAAAACAAAGTAGCTGAATTTTAACAGACAGGAAAGTCACAGAACAGATATATTTTCCTTGTTTGCTTTTTGTTAATTATTTAATTGTTAATTATTTGGTTCTATTTATTTAAATGTTTTATGTAGCCCTTTTTTATGTACTTGTTTTGGAAGTACAAGCATCAGCAGGTCCATCCTAAATGAGAAGTTTTCCAAGTATGGGACCTGACTGTGTCTGTTACTTAGAACCAATTTTGCTAAAGACAGATGCTCATCACCAAAATACTTAGTGAGTAAGTGATGAATTTTTATAGTCATGGTAGCATATGAACTGTCCATTAAGGTGTGATAAACACTGTCATCTGCATCAGTGGAGTGAATACAAATACCAAGAGAGTCTTGGATTTCTTGACACATCCAGGAATAATTATCATAGAATATAAGAGAATATTTTGCCATAGAAAAAGAAATTACTTGAAGATAGATAGGAAGCACAAGGATAAAGAGGTTCTTTTCTAGGTAGAAAAAGTATTAACAGAGGGATCCCTTAGGAATTAAAGTTGAGACCATTTTTATTAAGCTATTTTCCCCAAAATGAAATTTTCAAATACTACTGAGAACAAACAGAAGAAAAATTTTACCAGGTTGGTTTGATGAGCATGTAAATTTCAAAGTGAACTTATAATATTTGACATAAAGTTATTGGAAGCACAATGTTTATTTTAGAGGGAAAGAATCCAAACTAAACAAAAAGATGATCTTTGATATTACTACTTTCAAATTAATAAAAGGATCTATCAATAGCTATAGAGCATGGATTTTGAAGCTGGTGTCCACAGAAAACACCACTGCCCCCACCAAGAGAGCAAATTTAAAATTATAAAAACAAGCTTTCCATCCTATAAAACTCCCCAAAGGACCAAGAACATTGTCTGTGAAAGTGATTGGAAAAAAATTTCCCTTTTTATTTTCACTTACAATTAAAATTTAGCATTAAAAAAAAAAAAAAAAAAAAGGCAAAGGACTCCTGCTCTAGACTATCAACTAAAGGTAAGAGCCTTTTTAATGTTCTCATTACCCAAAATGTCAACAAAATCATCAGCATTGTCAAGGCAGGTATTGGAAATATGGCAGAAAACATCATCCAAACCAATTCACTACAACAAGTATTTAATATATGATATCCTGGAGAGAAGGGACTGGTTTTCCCTTTGCTTCAATCCCTAATTGCTTAGCTTAAAACAGCAACTGGCACACAGTAGGCACTTAATAAATGTTTATTGGCTGACTAATATGTACAAAGCAAATATGATAGGCAGTGGAGATGCAAAAACCTGATTACCCTCAAGAAGCTCCTGTACTCCAGACATATCCTTGTGAATAGATAAGTAACAAGTGATGTTGGGTTTTTTTTTCTTTTGAAGACAATAGTAGGGAGATCAAGAAAGAATTCTTAACTTGGAAAATGTGGGACCTCAAAATCCATTGAGTCCAACCTCTAGTATGGGGAAACTGAGGTGCAGAGAGGTCAGGTGACTTGCACAGTCATAAAACTCCTAAATGACAAAGGTAGGATTTGAAGTTACTAGCTTAAGACTTCCTGGCTCCTTTTAGATTCAGCATCCAGCATCCTCTCCACTCTACCGTGGGAATGATACCTGATACCAACAGAAGGAGAGAGAATTGGAACTAGACCTAGTAATTGGGACCAATCTAGCCAAGCACAGAGATGCTCATGGCCAGCATACTAGTGAGTAAATGATGACTTTTCATGGCCATAGTCATGAGTTGTCCTTTAAGGTGTAGAGAGAACACAAATACCAAGAGAATCCTGGGTTTCTTGACATATCTAGTATCATAAGAAATTCCCTTATCAGGAAATCTCTTAATTTGTGGTTTTATAAGCAATTCCACCTTTTGCATCTACAAACTATGGTCAGTTTCTTCAATAAGGAAATCTGTGATGGATTGATAAATCCTGAAGCCTTCAAAATTAGCTTCCATTTTTAGGAATTGGTAACTAAATACCTGACTACTTATTTTTGTAAAAATCCACGTAGGGTCCCAAACACTTCTTTGGCAGTGTTGTTCAATGTATAATCCTGGACTAGTAACTGCTTTGTCTCTCCATACCTTGATTTCTTCATCTGCAAAATGAGTTGGGTGGAGAAGAGACTCCTTGTTTGAGACTGGCTCATGCTCTCTTCCACTGAAAACAGCCTGTTATTATTTCACCTCAAGAATTCAACATGAAAAAAAAAAAAAAGTCACAGAAATAACTTGTACCAATTACCTATTCAAAGTATCCTCTTTCTTAAAAATGAAAGCTAACTTTTAAAGTCTTCAGGAAGTACCCCAGAGTGAACCCTAGCCATCATTTAGCCCAATTAAACAATTTCTTTATGCCTCTTAGTTACCATTGGCCATTGAATATATCACTAAGAAAAATCTGGAGTTGGATGCTTACCTAATAATATTTATAAAATATTTTCTGAAACTACCCTGTTTACCAGTGTGCTCCCACTCATTGAAAAACATTTCTTGAGAGCTTAATGTTTTCATTCTGTCTATTCAAAGTCCATTTCCTTCCTTGTGAAATCTGAAAAGATGCTTTTAATTGTTTTTGCATGTAAACACAAAAAATTTAAAGGTGACCATACCTAATATTTTTAAGAAGACAAATTTAGATGCCTCCTTTTGAGTAAAACTTGATTGACTGAGGCTTGGAAAACTTTGGAAATAAGCACAGTTCAAAGCAAATTTTCTATCAATACATTTTTCAGAGGGTAAATTTTAAATAAGGGACACACCTATATAGAGACATTCACAGAAATATATTTAAAAGATATATAGGTATAACAAAAAAAGCACAGCCAATCCTTATTTTCAATATCTGAAAGAAACCTTCTGGCATGTGTGTGTGTATGTATGTAAAATTCTACTTTCATTACACATATGATTTGTGGGAAATCCAAATTGTTCATTACGTAAAACATTAATTTTTGAAATGTTACTTTATATAATTCTGGCTGAGTACATTTATAGGTAACATTTTCCATTTACATTATTTTCCATTTTATAACATACTGGAAAAGTTTATTATTATAAATTGGTAGTGTGGGATCCTACTTTTACTACATATGTACATATGCAAAATTATTAAAATGCGAAATGCAATTTGTTCTTCATCAGTCCATCATGTTTGCCCAACAAAGGACCATTCAAAAATGAGAGTATACATTGACACAAGAACAGCAAGTTCTTTCTTTCCCTAATATGAACCAATTGATTTTGTGTGAAATTTTCTTTTTAGTTCATTTAATAAAGGTTTAGGCTCTATAAGTTTCACAAGGTAGTTTCCCAATGAAAAATAGCTAACACTTATTTCAAACTTGTAAAGTTTGCAGAGTGCCTTTTACACACATTATTACCTTTTTGAAAGTACCCCATAATTTAGATACTGTAGGTATTATTATCCCCATTTTATAGATGGAGAAACAGGCTTTGCAAAGTTAAGTGACTTACTTGTGAAAACATAACTAATCTATCTGTGCCAGATACAGAAATCAAATCTGAATCTTCTAGACTATTATTATTTTGTATTATGGATCCTTCTGAGTGTCTAGAAAAGACTATGTTTTTAAATGAATAAAAGAAAATATGACTATTTAAAAAATCAAAATGGAAGAATAGAGTTAAGGCAGGAACTTCCCAGACCCCAATTTAAGAACGTCCCTTCCAAATCCCCTAGGTACAGTGCTCTAGAGATTTTCAAAAAGAAAGAGAATGAATCTCCCGTAAGCAATTTAAATTTAAAAAAAAAAATCACTTAATGTTATTTTCAGCATATTGAGTGGTTTACCCAATATAATCACACACATATTCAATGGTGTTCCTTTGTGTGTCTGTAGGCATTTGAGATTAAGTGATTTGCCCAGGATCACACAATTAGTAAGTGTCTAAAGCTGAATTTGAACTCAGTTCTTCAGTGCTCTAACCATTCATTGGGCTGCCTAGATGTTCTAGTGGTGTTCATGTTAAATGGTACATAAAATAGAAAAGTCAGCAGCAGTGCAGCAGTGAAGCATAAGCAGTTGTGTTGGTAGTTGTTTCCTTGATGGAAGGAATATTGGAGTGAGTAAAGATCTGGATTTCTATCCTCCTTCTATCACTTAGTTCACTGTGAGACCTGAATAATCACTTGATTGTCACTTCTCAGGTCGGAAGAAGTAGACTGGAGAAGTTGAACTAGTTGGATTCCAAGGTCATTTTCAGCCCTAAGTTCTTCTGTAAATTCTGGACTTAATTGGGATGATGGCTGCCATCTTTTTAGTAGCTACTTAAAAGTCAAATAATTCTGCACTAACAACCAAGAATGAACAAAAGCAACAGCAACCTGTGGTGATCTGGATGACAAATGACTTTTTAAATACATATGTTGGGATGGTTTTTTTTTTCCAGTCATTTCAGTCACGACTGACTCGTGATGATCCCATTTGAGATTTTCCTGGCAAAAATACCAGAGCGGTTTGTCATTTCCTTCTCCAACTCATTTTATAGATAAGGCAAACAGGGTTAATGACTTGCCCAGAGTAATATATCTACTGTCTGCCCAGCACTCCATCCACTACCCCACTAGCTTATCCTGTATACATGCCCAAGTACAAATATGTTCAGCTAACAAGCAGAAATTGCATATAAACAGTATTTACTTCTTGACTTGTGGATCGTTGAGAACAATTTCACTAAATGTTACATTTGGTTATTGGCAATCCTGAACTAACGCTTTTTAAGAAACTGGGAGGATTCCTAAAGAGCCTCTATTTCTATAATCCTGAAAAGTCAGTGGTGACAAATTGAAGTTTTCTCATTGAGAAAGAGAGTTCAGGTTGGAGTGTGGGCATGATAGATTGAAGTATTGTTTTCCAATTCACAAAAGGTTAAAAAAAATTTATCCACAGTCCCAAGAAAATACTAAAAACTAAAAATAGCAATTATATTTCATTATAGGTCAAGGTAAAATAGCTATGTAATTGAGGGAAATTCAGGAATTCCTTCAATAGCACAGTTGGCATTTGGCAAATTCTCAAAGGTAGGAAGAAGATACTAAGAAAATAACAAACTTGTCTTGACAGTTACTTTCATGACAATCATTAATTCTAATTGAATTATAATGGGAAGTCATAAACAATACAGTAACATGAGTTACTGCAGTTTAATCATCTTTAGGGCACACAATACACAGGTCTGATTCAAAATGGAGTGCAGTAGGATTTAAATCAAAATTTTTAAAAGATTGCAAAAGATGAAGCTTTGATTTAGAAACAGGAAAGTATGAAGTGATTACAACATCCATCCTCCAACATAGCATGTTGCCTCCTTAGTCTTTTAAACCTCCATCAAGGACCATGTGGTAAACTCAAAGAAAAAACAAAACAAAACCCAAAACAAACAAACAAAAAAACAAAAAAGGGAAATCACAAGCAATATGGAGGCTGGATTTAGAACTCTCTGAAATGGATGCCCCATTTGTTTGCAAATCAGACACAAATCCAAATGTATGTGAATATGCAGTCATAAATATCTAAAGAGTATGTTAGACCTTGTCATTCCTATCTAGAGGTATAAATTTGTGGTTTTTTTTTTTTTTTTTTCAGTTTACCACATGGTCCTTGATGGATTATATTATATAAATAGCATATATATTATAAAATTCTTATGTAACATAACACAGACACACACACATACATATATACACACAGTCTACATTCATAATTCAGTTCAATTCAACCAAAATTTATTAAATTTATAAATTAAAACTAATACACACCAATATCTTTCACCATTTACCAAGATATGGTCAAAATGCAAAGCACATGTGGAAATTAAGAAGAGGCAGTATGCTATAGTAGACAGTAGCCTATTTTGGAACCATTTTGGAAAGTCATGGCTTTAAGACCCATCTCCATACAAATTGGCTATGTAAGTAAGGTTCTAAATCTCTCAGGCCCATAGGTAATTTTCTCAAGATCACATACAAGTTTCTGAAAAGGGATTCATCTGTATTTGTTTTTCACTGAGAGTTCCCTATCCTGGGGGAAAAAAAAAAACCTAAATCACTCATCCTTCAAGGAATCTTGCTATCTATTAAAACCTACTTCTATCTATTCGTGCCTTTTAAGTCAACCGGAAAATAAAAATCTATTCTCAAAACCTGTATCCTGGGAAGATCCTTAAACTCCTAATAGAATTTATGAAAACTCAGCTATTAATCTTTCACTTTTACTACCTATAAAATGAATGCCGGGGCAGCTAGGTGGTGCAGTGGATAGAGCACCAGCCCTGAATTCAGGAGGACCCAAGTTCAAATCTGGTCTCAGACACTTAACACTTCCTAGCTGTGTGACCCTGAGCAAGTCACTTAACCCCAGCCTCAGGATAAAAAAAAAAGTGAATGCTCACAATCATGAATCAATTTTTAAAAAATAATTGTCTTAACAGTTTAAGAGGCTAAAGTCCAGCATCCAATTTGTAAGCTTCTAACCTTCTATTTGCACAGGAGAAGCCATTTAATTCAATTCCACAAGTATTTATTCAGTACCTTTTAAATAATAGGAACAGTAATAGGCCCTGGAAATAGAAAAGCAAAAAAAAAAAAAAAAAAATCCCTGTTCTTGAGCTTGCATTCTATGAAGAAGGGGAACAATGTATATATAAAAAATGAAATCTGAAATAAAGTAACCTTGGGGGAAGAGATTTCTACCTGAGCTGAGCTTTGAAGGATAATGGAAATCAGTACAAGATGGAGGTGAGAAGTGCATTCCAAGTAGGACTGTCTATATAAAAGCAAATGTAGCAAAGAGCAAGAAAGCTAGCAGGCTGGAGCTTAGTCTTGGAAGGAGAGAAATGTAGATGGGGGCCAAGAGGGCAGATTGGAGCCATTCTGTGAAATGCTGTAATTGAGAGATGCAAGTGGGTGTTTGAGCTTTAAAGGTGAGAGAGAAAGAACCAGCAAAGCTTCTTGAGCATGGCATGAGTGACATGATCAGACTCTGTTTTAAGCTGTGTGAAAGATGAAATAGAAAAGGGGAAGAAGACGAGTGGGGAATCTCAACTTTCAGGTAGTAGTGATAAAGAACTAGAGAGATGGTTTGGTGAATGGAAAAGATATGTCATGGAGGTGAAATTAATAAGACTTGGCAGATGAATGAATATATTGGGGGAAACTGTAAAGATGGTGATAATCTGAGAAATAAGAGAGTTAAAGGAGGGAAAATAATGGGTTTGTTTTGAAAATACTGAATCTGAGGTTCCTATAAATTATCCAACTGGAGGCATCCATTAGGCAGTTAGTGATGATTTCAGGAGACTAAGCCAGAATATAAAGATCTAAGAATCAATTATGTGATACTTTAACATGTATAGGGCAGGGGGTGGAGGGAAGGAAGGGAAAAGTTGAAACAGAAGTTTTTACAAGGGTCAATGTTAAAAAATTACCTATGCATATGTTCTATCAATAAAAAGCTATAATTTAAAAAAGGAAGAAAAAAAAAAGAGAGAGAGAGAATTAATTATGTGAATGTCAACAGTTGAGGTTGCCAAAACAGAAAGCTATAGAAATCACTGGACACAGCCTACACAAAGCATGAAGATCCTGTGAAAAATACTGAAGAATAATCAAAATAAGAAAAAACATGACACGAAAACCCAGGGATTAGAAGTTACCCAAGATAAAATGTTCAAAGTCACCTGTTCCAGACGTCAAGATGGGTAAAGACTGAGAAAAGAGTGCTGGATTTGGCAATTAATATGTCTATCATTAGTAATCTGGAAGGAGCCAAGTCCAGGTGAAAATTAAGGTAATGGACCTTATGAGAAAACTGAGGCGTTTAGGTATGAAAGGAAAGAAATGTGGAATGGCACAATAATAGGATAGTATAATAACAGCAAATTTCATTTAGAAGAATAAAGGTGAAAAATATCATAGGAATTAACAAAAAAACAAAGATGTAAAGAAAGGAGGCCCAGCAATACCGGATGTTAAATTGTATTATAAGGTGGTAATTATCAAAACTATCTGGTAGCAGCTAAGAAATAAAAAGTGGAACAGAGTAGAAAGATGATACATAGTAATAAATGGTTATGGTAACCTTGTAACAAATGTTGGAGGGGATTGCATATGGGTAGTTTCTCAAGGGATGTTCATCAATTGAGGAATGGATAAATATATTTGTGCTATAAGAAAGGAAAACCTGATTGTTGTTTGAAAAGCATGAAAAGACTTGCAAATAATAATGAAGAATGAAGTGAAGAGAAACAAGAGAATGTCATACACAGTAAGAGCAATATTGTTTGAAGAGTAACTATGCACAACTAAGCTATTCTGAGTGTTTTTCTATTATAAGTATGCAAATCAACTACAAAGGACCTATGAAGGAATATGTTATCCACCTCCAGAAAAAGAAGTGGAGAGGAGGAAAACAGCTAGAAATTTAAAATGTAATAACAACAACAAAAAAGAAATATGGGATGGTACCTTGAGAAGATGGTCGGATCAAGTACCACTTTTTTTTAATTTTATTTATTTTTTTTTGTTTGAGGAAACATGGCCTCAAAATACAGAATGAGATGCAATTTTTAGACATGGCCAATGAAGAAATCTGTTTTACCTGACTAACCATATTAGTTACAAGGATTTAGTTTTTTGTTATTTTGGTTTTCCCCCAGTGGAGTGGAAATAAGAAAGTTAAACAAAATGCTCCTTAACCATTTGGGTTTGTTTTTTTGTTTTTGTTTTTTAAAGTTGGAGAGGGGATAAGGTCCTAAAGACAGTAAAATATAGGATCAAAATCATAAGTAGAAGGTTGGCTTTTGCAAGAACTACTTTCAAGCCTAGGTCAAAGGGAGAAATTACAATAGATGGACTAAATTTTTTCAGGGAAGTATTTATGAAGTCCTCTGCAGCATGAAATAGCTAAGGGATAGTACTGGTGGCTTGAGAACTTGGAGACTATTGGAGATCACGGCTATTTACAAGTACCCTGGAAAGCACTCTTGAATGGTCAGCCTAAAGTAGCCATACCATGTTTCATACCCAGGAAAAGTTATTTCTACTTTGAAGGAGTGAATGGATGGTTTCTAATTAATAAGATAAAAGAAATAGATTCTATGGCTTCATCTTATTTGAGCCAGCAATATTTGTTTACTCTCAAAATTAAACATACCTCAAGAATCTGGAAGGCCACAAAATTGGTCCAAAGTGATACATATTAGTAAAAAAAAATTTTTGGGGGGGGGGGCAGCTCGGTGACGCAGTGGATAGAGCACTAGCCCTGAATTTAGGAGGACCTGAGTTCAAATCTGGTCTCAGACACTTAACATTTCCTAGCTGTGAGACCCTGGGCAAGTCACTTAACCCCAGCCTGGGGGGGGGGGGGGAGGGATTGGGGGTAAGTCAAACCATGATTTACATTTAAATAAGAGCTAAAGCAGCAGTTCTAAGTGTGGTCTGTATTGCTCTATCTAGGCTTCCTAAGATCCTTTCAGTGGGTTCCTTCTCTAGATTAAAAACTATGTTTATAACAATAAGTCATAATTTGCTTATTAAAATATTTCCTTTTTCCAGCTACATATTAGTAAGGCCCACTTTTCTTCATATACTTCAACCAAAAGAATACATTGCAACAGACTGAATGCAGACATAGATATGAGAATCTAGATGTCTAATATTTAACCAGATGTTAAAAAGATTTGCAGTTATATATATATATATATATATATATATATATATATATATATATATATATATATATATATATATATCAAGGCCACTCTGTTCACATTTTGGGGGTTATTTTTTCATTAAGATGAAGTTTTATCATCTTTAAACTGAATTAATAAATACATTTTAAAATTTGTCAGTTTTATTTTCTAATATGGTAAATATTGGCAGATATAATCCATATAAAGAAAAAGTCTTTAGATTCCTCAATCATTTTTTTAAGGGTAGAAATGGGTCCTGAGACTCAAAAGTTTGAGAACTCCCAAGTTAAACTATTTTTTCTTAATACTTGAAAGAGGATTTTTCTTGCCTACATCTTGTTCACTATCTCTCCTCCATACCTTATGTCCTGTGAAAAATAAACCAACTCTCAAAGTAAAATGGTGCTGTAAACAACACCATATGTTCATAAATTTCTGTTAAAATGTATTTACTTGTCTTTCCTCTCCAAACTCTTATTTCTTTCATCTCACCATTTCTAAATAAGAAATGAAAGTGTTTCCCCACCTGTTTAATATCTCCCTCTCCTCATTGCCATCGTCATCACCCACCTAATGGATATCATGAATCTCTACATGTTTGGTAAGAAAAGAGTACTATTTATGTGTGCTGAAAAGTAAAATGAGAAAAAGTTTACAGGTCTTTAAATTCTCCTACCATATCTTCATGATATCTGCTCTGACATCTTCCCTGGCTTTAACTTCTGCTAGGTTTCACCATTACCCAATATCATTTCATCCTTGGCAAATTTATTGAGAAAGAGAGCAAGTGGTAGAGGAACCTTTTTAATAATAATGTATAGTATCTGGTTTTTAAGATATGTTTGTGAAAATGCTACCTAATAGTTGGCAGTTGATTAGAATTTAAGTGATTTGTCAGGGTCATGGCGGAGGTAGGATTTGAAGCCAGAACTTCTAACCCACTAGTACTCTTTCTAGAAACTAGAAAGTGCAGTTTAACCTGCATATTGAGGCCTTTTTTTTTTTTAAGAGAATAGAAAAGACTCTCATTTTCAGTTTTAGATCAATGGGCTTTTATTTCTAGTTAAAAAAAAACAAAAACTAAAAAAGGTATCCAGCACAATTTACTGAGGTGTCATGCTAGAAAAAAAGCTTCCCTACAAATAATATAACCTAGAAACAAAACCAAAAGTTATTCTGTAAAAAATAATAGTCGACTCCTTCAGTGGCAAAGACCATTTAATCAGAGCCAAGGTTTGTTATAAGAATCCTGTGCTTCTACCCCCAGGTTAGGCTCAGATGAGTCAAGTCTTTTAGCATGGAGTAAAATTACACGATAAAATCCCAAACGGTAAAGCAGCCAAACTTTGAACATTATCGGTAGTTTGGATTCAATTGATACATTCAACATCATCTCCAAATTCTTCATTTCTAAAATAGTCAGTGTTCATCTTTTTCTCCCTAGAGGACCAAATTCTGCTGTTTGTCATCAGGCCAAACTCCCACAAACTTAGGGCTTGGGCAAGATTAACACAGAATCGAGTCTTCGGTGGCAGCATACTGCTGCTTTTGTCTTTAACCACCTAACTGGGATCAAAGGTGAATCTGCAAGCACTGCATTCTTCAGTGTGAAAGTTATAGTCTAAAATAATAAGGTCATCTGTATTGAGAAAGAACTCAATCATGGATTTTAGCAGATAAAATGTAAAAAACATCAGGCCATTGAGTTTTCAGTTAATAATAAGTTGTTGTGCTCCATTGAGTTTTCTGTGTCACCAAACCCTCCCAGTCATAGCTAACAAAGCCCACATTGTCTTAAGAAGGCTACTGAGAAGATGTGCCTAATCTTGGCAGGAGCTTGGTGTACCCAGAACCATGTTTTTTTTTTTTTTTTTTAATACAATAATAAAAAGAAATCTCCTTTAAATTGTCTTGTCAAAGATAAGTAGCAGTGTCATTCCCATTTGTAGATGCACAAAAATTTTACCTGAAATCGGAACTGAAATCCTAAGTTTGAAAATCATGTATCAAATTATTTTAAAAGCACTCGGTGATAAGTTCATTTTGTTTTTATACAAAACTTTTCCCCCCATGGGAAGTGTTACACAAAACATTTTATCTGAGAAAAAAAGGACATTTAAAGTACAGTTTTAGAGGTTCACGTTTCCTAAGTCAGGTAAGTGTAGCCTATTTCAGTTTTTGATTTCACAATACTTTTGTATGCATTTACATGCCCACTGGCATGCAATTGGTGCATATAACTCAATGTTATCCCAGTGGAGACAGTCAGTGTGGTACTGAAAAGACAGCTGGACCAAACCGGTTCTAATCCTGGCTCAGATACTACCTGACCACTGGCAATGTGCTTACCTCAGGGAGTCTGCTTTCTTCTGTCAAAAGGGCAAAATCTTCTTTCAAATGAGAGTAAGGCACCAGCAACACTCCAACCCTCTTATTTTACATAGGGAGGAGATGGAGACTGAGGGAGTAGGGCTCAAAGTCACACAGATAAATAGTAGAATCGAATTTGAACCCAGATCCCCTTCACCACACCAAATTGGAAACCAATTTAGAGGTCAGCTAGTTCAACACTTTCCTTAGAGATGAAGAAACAGATTCAAACTGAAAGCCCTATAAAAATGAGTTATTATGACACAGAATATTTTTTACTCCCCATCTGACCTTCCTCTATCGCTAAACATCTCTGAACCCCTCCTTTTCCAAATCTGCAAAATAGGAAAATTTTCATATTGGTTTAATTTATCATTACTAAGTATAGATCTCCACCCCCTGCCTTTCCCAACTCTCCCTAAAATAACAGAACCAAATGTCAACTGATCCTCTCTGGATTTTCGGTCTTCCCATTAATGTCATAAGAGGATTGGACTAGACAGCCTTAGGTCCCTTCCAGGTTTTAATGTATGATTTCAAAACACATTTTCTAAAGGCAAATCACATAATTAAAAAAATTATTGGAAATAATCGACTTTCCCCACCCCCTTCCTTTAACTTCCACTTTTCTGTGTGGCTAAGAATGAATTATATTTTTTTAATTGTAGACTATAGAGAACCACGCAAGCTGAAAACCCAAAATTTACCCTAAAAAACAACTTCCTGAAAAGTAAATATTCTTAATTTTGATTTAATTTTAAAATACTACCATCAAAAAAGCACTGCTGTAATTAAGCTTTATTTTACATAAGTATGCAAATACTAAGAGCAGAAATAAGGAACCCAAAGTTACCTTTAAGAACTAAATAAAGGTAATAAGTCATTTATTGGCCTCCTGGCTGTTTTGTGAATAGGACATCCCACCTCTCAGCTCTAGGTATTTTCTGACTGTACACCATACCTGGAATACTCTCCCTCCTCATCCTAGCTTCCTAGAAGTCTCCACTCAAATCCCACTGTGTGGTACAGAAATGGTGAAGGGTCACCTTTTAATAAAAAAAAGCTGGAGATCTCTAGAAGCAAAGCAAAATTTATTATACATAATCCAGAGGAAACCTTCCCTAACTCTTCTTAATTCCCTTGCCTTCCTTCAGTTAATTATTTCCTATTTATCCTGAATAATGCTTGCTTTGCATATATTTGTTTGCATATTGTACCTATCCCATTAGATTGTAAACTCTTGAAGACTGGGACTAGTTTTTGTCTCTTTTTGTATCTCCAGTGTTTATTACAGTGCCTGATCCATAGTAGACACTAAATAAATAATCACATTTGACCTTTACATAAATAAATAATCCTGGGTGGTAGTTAAGGGTTTGGTAATCCATTACTTTTAACAATTGAGATCTTGGAGATTAAATGGTCATTCAGCTTTCAAACATCAGTGGCAGGATTTGAATCTAAGACCCATGGATTTAAAGCTAGTGTTTTTTTTTTTTTTTCTTTCAGCACTGTCACCTCCCAGTCTTCCAGGACAATATAGAACCAGCTGGTTACATATATGTAAATGGATTATACAAAACACATAACAGATAGTAATAGAATGTGTCCACAGTAGATCTAGGACCTTGCTTGATAAAGTAAAAGTCAAACCCAGAAGGATGGAAAAGAAAGGGAAGAGGGGAGTGGAAGGGCCAGGGTCTTTAGTAATCAGCTTATTTCAGATAAAACTGAAGATACCATCTTCAATTCATTCAAATTTTAAGTCCAAAGCCTAGCAGTAGGTGAATCGGAATTACAAAGAGACTAAACCTGGAATTACTAGAATAGCTTTTAGCAATCCTCTCCAATAGTAGGAAAGTTATAATCTCCACAAGAGCTACAAGGAAGTTGTCCACCCCATATTTCTAACCTGTTTTGCACCACCTGTTTCTAGGTTGGCTACATCACAGCTACCCTATCCTTGCACTTCCTGTGGAAGAGAAGCCACATCCCCAAACTTTCTGATTAATTATATTTAGTAAATGCCAGTAACTAGGCTCCCTACATCTGCTGAGAAGAGGGGGGATGGCAGACCAGCAGGCTTGGTGGAATCACGTCAGGAGTCAGGTGAACTGAAATCAGACCAGCAGGGTTTTAAGAGCAAATATAAAATGTGGTTATGGCTGGATGCCTATTCTTCTCAAACTCAAAGTTCTGTTTATAACAATTTATGAGGTGACAATGAAACAAGTACTTAATCACTCCTGGGATATTTCAACTTGGAAAATTTCAAAAGTACGCTATCCACACTATCTTTGTAACCCAAGCCAGCATTATTTCATTATTGAAAATCTTCACTACTACTGATGTTTCGCTTAACCATCATGAAATTAGGAATCAACATCAAAAGATGCTGTTAACTATTGATAAAGAAATTCTCATCAGACCAATATTAGGAATTTTTACAGTGAAATGTTTGGGGATACTTTTTGGCAAGCAACTGGACAAACTTTTATTGCTGGAACCTTGAATCCAGGGCTAACAAAGGCTTTCCTGGTTTCTGAATTTGGTTGTGAATCCCAAGCTTGACTATTAAAAGAGTGGTTATCCAAGCTTCCTATATTCTTTTAATTAGTTTCAAGCAAGCATCAAGTTGAGTTTGGGGTGAATTTTAAATAACCCTGTGAAGTAAGATGAGAGACATAAAAACCTCTGGTGGAAACTATGTGCGGTTTCACCATTTCTCTTTTAAAAATAGTCCAAGTCCCATGCTTTGCATCATTTTTTTTTTAATTTTCAGAGTTAAAGTAAAATTTGTCAAGCAAATCTAACCACTAGTAGGAAAGTAAATTCAACTAAATATTCTCTCACATCTTAAATGCTTGTCATTAAAAGTCCCAAGTCAAGCTAGTCCTTGAGCAAAAAGAATTCCCCATTCCTTCCATATACCCATTCAACTTCAATCTTTATTAAAGAAAATACCATTAGCTTTAGAGAGTAAAATGGGAGCAAAATTTACTAAATTTTCTTTTCCTTGCTTCCTCCCATTCTTTCAAATACAGTATGATTACTGGCTATAGAATTCACCAAAATTCATTCCATAAGAACTAATAAGATATAGTGTTCCTCTCTCCAATCTAAAAAGTATTCTGGACAGATTTAAGCGTTAATTCTACATCCATCTACAATCTCAATACTAAGGGAAATTTTTAAAAATGAATACTTCTCTGATGATTAAAATATGTTCACATTACCTTAAAAAAACTTAATTCCAGAGTCTATATCACAATAGCTAACTAATGTGGAGAAATAGGTTGGGGAGGCCCAGAATTATAGCTATCATCGCAAGTAGATTTCTGGTAACTGATTTTTCCAAACTTTTTAACATTTTAAACATTTTAAAATTCTAGAAAAAAAAAAAAAAAAAAAAAAAAAAGACTGGATTGGAGTGATTGTATCCGGTCCACCTACTAGTGTATTTACTAACTCACGTAGGCAAACTGCTTACCTGTCTCGAAGAGGGAAGTTAAGGGAAAAGAAGAAAAAAAAGTGGAAAAAAACACAAAACCCTATCCTTCCTCCTCCTTCTTCCTTTATAAGCCTCCAGCTTCATTATTCTGTTATCTTTTGTATTGTGAACTTTGTTAATAATTCAAAACTGGATTGTTTTAAGATAAACTACCAAAAAAAAAAATACTATCATGTTTTCCTTTCTTTTGTGAAGCTGAATCGCTTTAAGGTTTTTTTTTTTCCCCTTATGCCAGGCTCAGCTTGATACCAGCCCGTGACCTTTCACCTTTCTGATATGGCACCTGCACTTCTCAAATGTGCTCAGTACAATTGCCAGCACGCTGGTATTTGTGGTCTGGATTGTAGCTATTTCAACATACTTGTTGCCCACTAGTGAAAAGCTTCTCTCCCCCCCCCTCCTTTCCTTAAAATCATGTGAGTTTGGCTGTAAAAGAATACATTGTCGCTCTGTGTTATTCTTCGAGAAAACTGTGATTCATAAAAAATGCGAGCACAAGTGGCCGGATTGGGATTTCGAATTGGTAATGTACTTGTGGAGGACCATACCTGCCCCCTAAGTAGCTGTGTCCTAGAAGCAAGGTCATATCCTACAAGGTCTCAGGGGGAGTCCAGAAAAAGACAGAAAATCAGTTCTCTTTAAAAAGAAAAAAAAAAAAAAAAAAGCTTCACTCGGATTGCTTTTCATTGACGTGACAACGATGGGTTCATTTCAAACCCCCGAACGTCTGTCTGGCCACCCTAGACTGTGTGTGGAGATCGGAGTTTTGGTTTCCAACAAAATGATCCACCTCTTTGAAACCGAGGTGCCCTCAGAGGTGGCTGCCCAGAACCGAGGGATTTGGGGCCGGCCGACGTTCGAACACAACCCTAGTTCCGCCCGGCGCCCCAATCTCGGGTTAATTATCTCATTTTATTCACCTGTGCCTCTTGACATCCAATCAAGTCTTTTTTCCGCCCGAAAAAGCTGGCTATCTTTCCTGGGGAACAGTCTCTCGTCAGAGGAAAAGTGCTTTCTTAGGAGAATGTGGAGGGCTCGGGTTTTCTAGAAGCTGACGCTTTTAAAAGCTTTCCTGGCAGTTTACTTCCTCCTCAGCACAGATCATCAGAGAAAAGGGGGAGGTGGGGGGGAGGCGAGGAACCAAAAGGACCAAAAGAGCTGGGGGGGGGGTAAAGGAAAAAAAAACCCCAAGAAAAACAAATAAGATGAAAGAAAGCAAAATAATGTCCCCCCCTCCCCCCCAGACCCGCGAGCACCAAACCAGCCACTTACCTGTAAGGAGAGTTCGAAGGGGATCGCTTCAGAAGTTCACAGCATTCACAGCGCAGAGCAAAATACGCGACTGGGAAGTAACCTCCAGCGGCATCCTCCTCCTCCTCCTCCTCCTCCTCCTCCCTCCCTCCTTCCCTCCCTTCCTCCTCCCTCCCTCTCTTTTTTCTAATGTAAAATCAAAATAAGGAGTGTCGGGCTACTCCTCCAGTGGCTGCTTAAAGCTACAAGATCTCTTTCGGGATTAGCTCCCCGGCCGGCGAGTGCGGAAGTTTGGTGAGTCCCTCGGAATGCCAAAAAGCTGCAGGGAGCGCGGCACAAGCGGGGCGCTGCGCTCGGCCCCCGGCTTCGCCCGGCCCGCGGCCGCACCTTCCAGCGCCGGGGGGGAGCGCGGGCGGAAAGGGCCGCTCGGCCGAGCCCACCCCAGCCGGGCCCCAGGACCCGGAGAGTCCCGCTCCGGCGGCGCCCCCCACGACCCCGGCTAGAACCGTGAATGGGAAGGGGGCGATGCTCAGCGTCCCATCTCCGGCTTCCGCGCCCCCCGCGCCGCCCCCCTTTCTGCTTCTCTCGCTTCACAGTAGCAAGGTTGTCTCTTGTATCCTCCCTTCCCTTAAACTCACCAAACCAGATTTTTACTCCCCAACACCAGCAACTTCCCGTAAATCTGAACTGAAATTTTATCCTGCTCCCTGAGCCGCTGCTGGCCCAGCGCCAGGGCAGCATTCCGGCTCCCGGGGAGCGCGGATACCTTTGCTGAAGGTTGTCCTTTAAGAAAGAAACTGGTCGGGATGGAAAGGCCGGCTCCCGAGCCGAGAGCTCAGGGGCTCGGCGCGGCGCGCTCCCGCCGACCAACTTCTCCCCACCCGGCACCCCCAGCAGCCAGCCCACGCGAAGGAGGGACGCCTCGGCACAGAAAAACTGGCTTTAATAAAAATAACTCGGAATGCCCAATCACAGAAGCGCCTGGCTCTTCTGCTCCCGTTTTGCCCAACCGAACTGTCTGTTTTTGTGTCTTTTGTGTGTCTGTGTATGTTTCTGTCTATCTCGCTCTCTCTGTCTGTCTCTCTGTGTCCGTGTCTGTTTCTGTCTCTTTCTGTGTCGGTCTTGATCTGTCTCTGAATGTATCTCTCTGTCTTTGCGTTTGTCTGTCTCCGTCTCTGTTTCTGTCTTTGTCTCTGTAGTTTTCTGTATGTCTGTCTCTGTCTTGCTTTGTCTGTTTCTCTGTCTCTGTCTATGCCTCTCTGTCCTTTTGTATGTCTCTGTATCTCTGTCTCTGTCTATCTTTGTCTCTCTGAGTTTTATGTATGTCTGTCTCTATGTCCCTGAATGTGACTCTGTCTTTGTGTATGTCTGTTTCTGTCTCTGTCTCTCTGACTTTTGTATGTCTCTGTATCTCTGTCTCTGTCTATCTTTGTCTCTCTGTGTTTTATGTATGTCTGTATTTCTGTCTCTATGTCCCTGAATGTGTCTCTGTCTTTGTGTATGTCTGTTTCTGTCTGACTTTTGTGTATGTCTGTCTCGCTCTGCTTCTTTCTGTGTTTCTCTCTGTCTCTGTCCTTGTGTCTGTCCCTGAATGTGTCTCTGTCTTTGTGTATGTCTGTTTCTGTCTCTATCTCTCTGACTTTTGTGTATGTCTGTCTCGCTCTGTTTCTACGTGTCTTTCTGTCCTTGTGTATGCCTGTTTCTGTCTCTTTGTCTCTGTGTGACTTTTGTGTGTATATCTGTCTCACTGTTTCTGTGTCTCTCTGTCTCTGATTCTGTGTTTTTGTGTATGTCTGTTTCACTCTGTTTCTGTGTCTCTCTGTCTCTGTCCTTGTTTCTGTCTCTGATTCTGTCTGTGCTTTTGTGTATGTCTGTTTCTCTTTGTCTCTCTGTGACTTTTGTGTATGTCTGTCTCACTGTTTCTGTGTCTCTCTGTCTCTGTCCTTGTGTATGTCTCTGTATCTCTGTCTCTGTTTCTGTCTCTCCCTCACTTCTGAGAAACAAAACCAGAAGCCTATTCGAGGAATAGGGAACCAGTTGTGGAACAGAGGTCAGGCCTCACAGGCACCCCAACACCCCCAGCAGCCCCTGGGAAAAGCAGGCATGGGTTATTCTAGCGCGTGGCTGAGGAGGGACAGGAAAACCGAAACCTGTCTCACCTGAGGCGTGGATTTCTCGAAGCCCGGCGGGGAGGTGCGTCACTGGGAGCAGCCCGTGACCTTTGCGGATCCATGGTCAGCCGGGCATCCGTGGGGCTTCCACCAGTGGCACTTGGTTTTCACGGGCTCCGACCTCATGTTACATCTGGTTTCGAGAAAGGGAACCAGAAACACCCCGTGAAGAACGAGAGCCAGCCCCTTTAACCTTTCTCTTTTTTTTTTTTTTTTTTTCCTGAGTTGGTCAGGCTTCGGCCCCCCACCCCCATCGCCTCAAAGAGACAATGAAAGCAGCCTACCAATCCGGCCTGCCCTTTTACGTTGGCTGTTTATTCAAAGGGTAAGGAGTCTGAAGTGCTTAAACAACCATTAAGTCTGTTTATTGTCAATAGGATTAGCCTACGGGAATCTCGCTCGCTGCTTGGGACCTGCCTAGTTGGAAGAGGAAGCCGGGTGGGACCCTCCCAAACCTAAAGAAGAGTCCCGATTTCAGCTAACCGGGTCAGGCAACTGAAAGAAGTGGAATGGCTCCCCCCCCCCTTTTTTTTTTTTAATTTAGGAGGGAAGGAATTATCCTTTAGCAAAAGACAATTTCAATAATCTGCCGGGGGTGGGCCGGAGGACTGACTAATAGAGCTCTAGCCTGAGACTTTTGAGTTGCAGATCATGAAAAGATCATAACTTTAGACCGAGGGGATCTTGGAAATCCTGGAGCCCAATCCCCTTGTTTTGCAAAAAACAGTCTGTCTGCCAGTTAAGAAGCATTTACCTAAAGGCCACTAGGCACTATGCAAAGTCCTAAAGATACAAAAAAAAAAAAAAAAGGTAAAAAGAGATCCAGTAAGAGCTCACAATCTCACAAAGAAATACATAAAAATAAAGTCCATATAGGATCAACGAGAAATGTTCAACAGGAATACTCTGGAATTAACAGGGACTGGGAGGCAGAGAGGGATAGAGAGCATTCCAGGCCTGGCCTCCAGTTGTGGAAGATGTCAGGAGCATCCAGTTTACCCAACTGCAAGGAGGCCAGTAAAGGTAAAGTGACTTGGCCAATGCCATTCTGCAATAGGGATTTATAAATCCTATATGCTTCACTTCCACCACCCTTCCTTCTCTAGTCTTGCTTTTGGCTACTACTTGTCTGACCATGGATCTTTAGCTCCTCCATTCTATTTTCCTCATCTGTAATTTGAATTCCACTATAGAATGGAAAGCTGCTTGTTATAAGGATTCCCCCCTCCCCACTCTTTGTATTTGTATCCCTGACTTACCACAGGTGCATAATAGTTGCTTGTTGATGAATTTATTCTACAATTTTAATCATTTGACCTGTCACTTTGCCAATTATAAATTTTGAATATGATTGTAAGGAAAGTCTAAATGACACACACACACTTTAGATTGAAAAGAATACTAAGTATCTTACTTTAAATTAATATACCAATGTTGCAAAAAAAAGCAAGAAAAATCAATCAACAAATAAGAATTATTAAGCACTAGGCATTGGGTAGGCTTTGGAGATACAAAAACAGAAATGAAAGAGACCCTGGCCCTAGAGATCTGGGGTGGAAGGGAGGATATATATATATAGATAGATATAGATATAGATAGATAGATAGATAGATATAGATATAGATATAAGTGCATTGAGGACAGGGCTGGAACCACCTCTAAGCAGGAAAGCCCATTGCTTAATTTTCAATATGAACATTTATACTTCAGAAATCCTGGCTATAAGTTAGAACAACTTGCCCTTGTGTTGATTGTCTGGGCACATGTTAATAATGCAAATTAAACTTAAATGTATGTATATAAATGCTGTAATCAATCTATAAACATCTATTAAGTGTCAGACACTGAGTTAAACATGCAGGAGACAGAGGCAAAAGATAGTTCCTTCCCAGAAGGAATTTACCAATTAGTGGGACAAGAAATATATAAATATTTACACATAATCTATAGGCAGAATAAAGAGAAAATAATGAATACAGGGAAGACACTAGAGTTGTTTATCCTGCCTATAGTATATTAGTATATATTTGTTTATATGTTTCTTCCCCCACCTTCTCCAGGAAACTAGGAAATAATGAATACAAGAGGTAGAAAAAGGTTTCCTGGAGAAGGTGGAATTTTAGTTGGGGCTTGAAGGAAGCCCAGAAAGTCAGCGGGCGGAGTTGTGGAGGGAGAGCATTGCAGGTAGAGAGAACAGCCAAAGAAAATGCCCAGAGCCAAGAGATGGGAGGGAACAGCCAGAAGGCCAGTATCCCTGATCAAAGAGAACATGGTAGGGAGTGTGATATAAGAAAACTGGAAAAGTAAAGGAGGAGTAGGTTATAAAAGGCATTGACTGCCAAAAAGAGGGCTTGTATTTGATCCTGGAGGCAATAGGGAGCCACTGGAGTCTATTGAGTAGGAGTGACATGTTCAGACCTGCGTTTTAGGAAAATCTTTTTAGTGGCTTAATGGAGAATGGATTAGGAAGGGGAGAGTCCCTGAAGTAGACAGATATACTGGCAGTCCATTGCCGTAGTCTAGGATGGAAGCGATGGGGACTTGCCCAGAAAGGTAGCCATGGCAGAACAGAGAAGGAGTTCTGTTCAGAAGGTGTTGCAAAGGTGAAATCAACTGGTCTTGACCACAGCTTGGATACAGAGGACAGGAGAGATGTAGTGAGGACTCCAGGATATGTAGGGTGTGAGCCTGAAGGAGTGGGAGGAGGGTGGTATTCTCTACAGTAATAAGGAAAATAGAGGAATGCAAGGAATGTTTAGGAGGAAGGATGAGTTCTGTTTTGGACATGTTAAGTTTAAGATGCCTACTGGACATCCAGTTCAAGATGTCAGAAAGGCAGCTGGAGATAGGTGCCAGATTTGAGGTCAGCAGAGAGCTTGGGACGGGATAAGTAGATAGTGAGAATCAGCATCCTGGAGATAGTAATTAAATCCATGAGAGCTAATGAGAATTAAATCCATGAGAGCTAATGAGATCACCAAGTGACACGGTATAGAGGCAGAAGAAAATAGGGCTGAGAACAGGAATCCTGAGGAACACCTGTGGTTATGGGGCATGATTTGCTGAGGGATCCAGCAAAGAAGACTAAGAAGGAGCGGTCAGACA
This sequence comes from Sminthopsis crassicaudata, assembly GCF_048593235.1. Lineage (NCBI taxonomy): Eukaryota > Metazoa > Chordata > Mammalia > Dasyuromorphia > Dasyuridae > Sminthopsis > Sminthopsis crassicaudata. The sequence goes on from NC_133622.1 coordinate 30,645,448, forward strand.
GGAATATCAGGAGAGAGAGGCGTCCCCAAAACCTAAGAGAGAAGAGAATATCAAGAAAGAGTGATTGGTGATGTACAAGACTGTATAAATATGAAGGAGAATGAAGATTGGGAAAGGATTTGGCAACTAAGAGATCACTGATCATTTTGGAGAACGGTGGACTCATAAGGGTGGATTGTAAAGGATTAAGGAGAGAATGAATGAGAAGAGAAAATCAGGACAGCTATTGAAGATGACTTTCCAAGTAGTTTAACTATAATAAGCAGAAAAGAAGCAGGATGATGGTAGAAGGATCAAGTAAGAGGTTTGATTTTTGGATTTGTTTTTTTTTTTCATGAAGGAGAGACAGGGGCATGTTTGTAGGCAGTGAGGAATAAGCCAGTAGACAGAGAAAGATTGAAGGTAAGTGTCATCCCAGGTAACTGGGACGACAGATGGGGTAGTCTATTGGAGGAGATGGGGTAGAATGGAGGTAGAAGGAGTTAGCCTTGGGAAGGAAGAAAAGTCACCTGATCATGTGAGACAGAGATAGAAGAGGAAATAGTGGCAGAAGGCATCCTTGTGATTGGAGATGAAAAAGGGAGAAGAGGGAACTCACAGAGAGACATTTCCCAGTATCTCCACCTTGGTACTGCTCTATAAACATTTCTTAAACTCAGGAGGAGTGCAGTGTCAGGCTCAAGGAAGTCTGGAGGCTAATAAAGATGATGATGATAATCATAATAACTGACGTTTATATAACACTTTAAGGTTTGCAAAGCTCTTGATATTTGTGATCTCCTTTAAGATCGCAACACTCCTGGTGATATTCAAAATATTAAAGGAAATTTAAGGAAACCAGGAAAGACTTCAGGTAGATAATGAGTTCCCTTGAAGGTTAGCTTTGAAAGAAATCAAACATTCTAAGAAGCATCTGTAAGGAGGAAGTGAATTCCAGGCATCCGAGGCAACCAATTCAAAGTCAGAAAGACAGGAAATGGAGTGTCATGCAAGAAAAACAGCTAGAATAGCAATTTGTTTAAAACAAAGTATATGCTAAGGGGAGTAATGTAATAAAGGCTGAAGAGGTAGCTTGAGACCAGATTGTGAAAGACTGAATGTAAAATGAAAGAGTTTGTTTGATCTCAACATAGTAAGGAGTTTAAGTAGAAAATAGTGAGCTCTTGCACTTCAGGAAAATCTTTTTGGTTGCTGCCTGGAGGATAGGAATGAAGTGAAGATACTTGAGGCTGGGAGGCTAATTAATGGATTGTTGTAATAGCCCTGGGGAGAGGGGATGAGAAGTCACCCCATCCTCTGAGATTAAAGTGAAAGAATGGGAGAAGATGTAAGTGGGACCAGAGAGATGGGGAGAAGAAGGAGCTCATGGTTAATGGCCTCAATTTTTTTCCAGGAAGGATGAGGTAAGGTCTATAGCAGAGCCAGTGGGGAAAGGGAGTAGCAAAGGAGACTTGAGGAGAGAAGGAAAAGTTTGAACTCCCTACTCTGCTGAGTAGGATAGGGAACCAAAGAAAGAGAACCAGGGTTACCTTCATGGAGGAGAGATCCAGTTGAACTTCTCCAGCATAATCTGTGGTGAGCTACTCAGCATAATTTCCTCTGCAGATGGTGGGAATGATCCACCCCAGTTTGGTAAAGTATAATTAGTGAGTGGACAGAGGAACAAGAATAAAGGATTAATTAGAAAGCTGAATTGGTTTAACCAACTGGTGGAGATGGAGATGGGAAGTCCATTCAGAGCAAGAGTGATGGCCTAAGAAAGGACAGAAAAAGAAGAAAAGAAGGTCCAGAACAGAGCCGTTCATATTGGTTGGTTGGTTGGTTGTTGGCCTTAGATCTCGAAGAGGACCAACGTGACTTCAGTTTGTTAGAGTCCAGTTACACTGTGTCCTACTGTGGCTGATCAGACCAATATATCTCATCCCCCACAGAGAATTCTTGTGTCACCTCCAGGAGTTGTCTCTGGCTGTCCCCCTGCCTAACATGCTCTCCCTCCTCATCTCTGCCTGTTGGCTTTCTTCAAGTCCCAACTAAAATCCGCCCTTTTACAGGAAGCCTTTCCCACCCTTAATTCTAGTGCCTTCTTCCAGTGGTTATTTCCCGGCTCATACAGTACCTAACTTGTTTGTACATAGTTGTTTGTGTCCAGCAGACTGCGAACCTCTCCAGGGCAGAAACTGTTTTTGGACTTCCTTTGTATCCCCATCATTTAGCACAATGCCTGGGACCTGGTAGGTACATAATAGGTGCTTCTTAATTGATGTTCTATGGCTCTTTGACAGTTATATATTTCCTTGTCAGTTACTGGTAGCAAACTGCTATGCAAATATTATTCATTATCATCTTGATTAAAACTTACCTGGTGACTCTCTAATAAGCCTTCTTTAGTGTCTTACCCAACCCTCCCTCAGGCAAAAGTTCTCTTCCTCAAATTTTCCTAGACTAATTTTTTATGGATCTTTACATCTCCCTGTTATTGGGAAAAAATAGCAAATCTCAAATAATTAAAATATTTTCTCATATTTAAATGTAGTGCTTGTCACTTTAATGGAGATAAATAATATTAAAATGTGTATAAAATTTGTCAGTGCTATAGTATAATGCACATATCAATAATGAACTCTAAAAGGAGTTACTTTTTTTCTTTTTCTTTCTTTCCTTTCTTCCCTCCTTCCTTCTTTTTTTCTTTCTGTCTTCCGTTCTTCCTCCCTTCCTCTCTTCCTTCCTTTCTTTCTTCCTTCTTCCTCTCTTCCTCCCTTCCTCCCTTCCTCTCTTCCTTCCTTCCTTCCTTCCTTCCTTCCTTCCTTCCTTCCTTCTTTCTTTCTTCCTTTCTTCCTTTCTTCCTGTTTATTGCATCCAAGTTTTTATGTTTCTTGTGAGATTGGATTCACCCCAGGGTTAATTTAAATTTTTTTTCAATCTCTAGATGTATTTTTAACAATGTATTTTTTTTGTACATTTTACAATGTATTACTTACAATGGCAAAATTTTCAAAATAGATTGCTATTTAGTATTGACTAAAATGATTCATTAAAAAAAAAATTTTAAAAAAAGCCTATCAGAAAAATATGAAAAGAAAACAGCCCTTGTTACGAAGGATTTACATTTCACTGGGAGAAATAACATGAACATAGATAAGCAAATAAAAAATATATACTAAACCTTAAAAAATTCCAAACTCTTAGACTTAGTGAGACTAAATAATTATGAGTAGGTCAAAGAGCAAATCATAAAAAATTCAATAATTACATGAAGGATAATAATGATAAAACAACATGATAAATTTTTGGAATAGTGTTGGCAGGATTTTAGAAAGATGAGCATATTGACATATTTGCAGTAGCGCTATGAGATGATATAATTACTCTGGAAAGCAATCTAGAATTATGGAAATAAAATCATGAAAATATTTTTACATTTTAAGCCAGAGATTTCAATACTAGATATGTGCTCCAAGGAAGTCAGTGACATAATTAAAAAAAAAAAAAAGCAAAATTTGTAGCTGCATTTTTTGTAGTAGTAAAGAATTAGGAACAAGGTATTCACTCACTAGGCAATGACTAAAAAAACTGTTGTACAAAAATATAGTGAAAAATTGTCGTGTTATTAAGATGAACATGATAAACACAAAGAAGCAAAGAAAAACATATGAACAAGATAAATGCAAAATGAAGTCAATAAAACATGGTAAACAATATTCACAATCACAATGGTATCATTATAAACAATAACAACAAAACAATCCAAACTGAATGCTTTGAAATTTGAAATGACCAATACTGTTTTATGTTCCAATGTCCCAAAGAAGAAATATAAAATGACAGCTCTTTTGGTTTCTTTGCAAAGGTAGTGAGGGATGGGAGGAGTTAAGCGGAGAGAATCATGAGTGTGAAATATTGAATATAATGTCTGATTTTTTGGATATGCTGTTGTAGTTTTGTATATTTTCCCCTATCTTGCTTTTTGTTTTCTTTCCTTTTTGAGAGAGATTAGGGAGGGATATAATGGAAAGTATAAAGAAAAGAAAAAGGATGATAAGAACAAATTTTTTAAAATGTCAATTATCATGTCACACTATTGACTTGTAGTTTACTAGTTTTCACTAATCTTTTTCACATGAATACTGATCTAATTATGCCTTCCCCAACTTGTATTTCTGCATTTTGTTTTCAACCCAAAGGTAGTCTTTAATATTTATTACTATTGCATTACATCTTCTTTGATTCAAGTGTCTCAATATAAACTGTCAAAATCTTTGGGCATCATGCTTGTCATCACCTCCCTTCCCCTCTGCTTTGTAGAATCTTCAGATCTGTTATCTATGCCATTTTTATCTTCATTCAAGTCTTTGATAAAAATGTCCAATAGCATAAGAACAGATCCCAGAAGCACTCCACTAAAGCCCTCCTTCCGAATAAATATCAATCTATTAACAGAACACTTTGGGTCTTATTATTAAATCACTTCCAAATTGAATCACTTTTGTACTATAACATATTTAATATGTATAGGAATGCTTGCCATCTAGGGGAAGGGGTGGAGGGAAGGAGGGGAAAATTTGGAACAGAAGGGAGTGCAAGGGATAATGTTGTAAAAAATTACCTATGCATCTGTAATGTCAAAAAATGTTATAATTACAAAATTATTAAAATATTAAAAAAATAAATTGAATCACTCTTCTCCCTGTTTAGTCTCCATCTGTCCATCATGCTCACAGGGATAACATAAGAAACTATGTCTAAAGCCTTGCTAAAAATCCTGATATACTATGTCTGAGCTAGTCACTAGATTTACTAGTCTAGTAACCCTGTCAAAAAAAAGAAATGAGGTTAATCTGGCTCGACTTGTTCTTAATAAAGCTGGGCTGGTTCTTAGGGTTTAGGAACAAAGTTAGATACGTTCCATTCCATTCAATTCAGTTTTTATTTCAAACTCATTACCTCTTGCCTGGACTACCATAAATATCTCAACTGGTCTCTTGGAATCCATTCTCTACTTTCTCCAATCCATCATTCCTCCCTCTATACTTCATTCCTTGAGTAGATCCGTGACCTCATCGATGTGGGCATTCCCCGCATTAATGAACATCACAGACCTTCTATATTATTAGCTGCCTGCCTGCTTAGCTAGGACGTTGTGAACATGATGACTGGTATCCTCCACCCACCAACAGGTGTTGGAAACACGCCGGCTCAGTCAACCTTGCCAATGCTGTAATTATCACCTGACTCCTTCTAGCTATTTGAAATGGCAGAGCATAATACCTGGTCCTTCCTCCATTCTGCTTCAGCCTGGAAAATAGTCTCTGATGAGTCATGATGACTACATGGAGGAGAGAGCTAAGAACTGAATTCCTCCTTTGAAAAGGAGAGACATCTCTACTGAACTACCTGGCAGAGCTTAGAATGCAGAAGATAAGATGTTGTCTCTAGTTCTTAGAGGAGAGGGCTGAGAAAGGGAAGGAGCTATGTTTCTAGGAGCATGTTCTCTGACAGAGCAGAAGTAGTGGGTGATCTTGAATGACACCAGTCTTTCTGGTTTCTTTCCTTCCATTTAAGGAGACCTAGGATTTGGCTCTATCCTTCTCCCACTTTCTTTTCTTGATGGATATTAATGTCCCTTTACTATTCTCTGGGAGCTTCATGGCAAACCCCACTGGAGGCTGAGTCACATACCAGTTGGTAGCCCTTCTTCAAGAATATCTATATCTCTCAAAACTTTGAAGTTATAATTTGGAATTCTATTTATTTTATAAAGGGAATATATTTGATAGATTTGCATGGTTGGCTGAGCTAAAACTGTTAAAGATCTTAGCTTTAAAAGACTAAAGTCTTCCATTGCATCTAGGGCCATCTTCAGTCATCCTGATCTATATCTGGCCATTGGATCCAGATGGCTCTGGAGGAGAAGTGAGACAGGTGACCTTGCACAACCCTCCCTCATTCATTTGAATTTCACTTGCATGTCATAGTATCACTCCCCTGATCTCCTAGTTGTCTTCGGAAATGAAGGATAAACAACAACAATTTCTTTTGAATTGCTATAATCTACTTATGTCCACCATCCATCTTTCTATTGCCATTTCTTGTACCAACAATTAGAATTCTTCTGCAAAAGTGATTTTCCAAAGACCTGTAAGTATATAGGTAGGGAAACATTTGGGATGAAAATAAGTGTTGTTTGTTTGTTTGTTTGTTTTCCAGTTTAGGGTTATTAAAAGCTTGTAAATTTTTTCAAATACAATCAAGTCACTCTCTATAAGCACAATTATCATGCTGCACAAGAAAAATCAGATTAAAAAAGAAAAAAAAAGAGAAAGAAAAAAGCAAGCAAACCAACAACGACAACAACAAAGGTGAAAATATATGTTGTGATCCACATTCAGTCCCCATAATTCTCTCTCTGGATGCAGATGGCTCTCCCCATTGGTCTATTGGAACTGGCCTGAATCATCTCATTGTTGAAAAGAGCCAAGTCCATCACAATTGATCATCACATAATCTTGTTGTTATGCACAATATTCTCTTGGTTCTACTCACTTCACTTAGCATCAGTTCCTGTAAGTCTCTCCAGGCCTCTCTGAAATCATCCTGACGATCATTTCTTAAGGAACAATAATATTCCATTACATTCATATACCATAACTTATTCAGCCATTCCCTAACTGATAAATATCCACTCAAAAGGAAAATCTTTAAAAGTGTTATTACACTAACTAGTCAGCTGTGTATGTGTGTATGTGTGTGTATGTTTTATCAAAAAATAAACACATTAGGATCTTCTTGTCTTTGTTCCACTAAAGAGAAGCATTATGTGGTAAGGTAAATAGGGAGACTGCCTTGGAGTTATGAAAATATGGATTTAAGTTCAATTATATATATATGGGTTCTAGGGAAGTCACAAGTTTTCAGTGACCAGGCAATTCTAAGACTCAAAAGTTGCAGAACAATTGCTAGTTTGCATTGGTAAGGGGAATTTCTTTTCCAAGGCTTCTCTCCACCAATGAAATAATAAGTAGATCCAGACACAAAATAAACTAAACAAAAAACCAATGACAAATTTAGTCCATTTTTCTATTGCTTATTCTCTTATCATTTTCATGTGTGAACACTTGGGGATGAGATAGCTCATTTGAGCCTCATGGGAAACATACTGTCTTTTTTGCATCATACTGCTATTGCTGTTTTGCAAGGCATTGATAATGCTTATTGTAAACCTGCCATTCTCTATGGTAGCATTTTACAAATTTGTTTGTATTTTAAATCTGTGTTATCATTGATTGCCATCTCACTTTGCTTGGCAAAGACAGAGTGTTTGCTGAATAAGTCAGTTAATGGGCTTTTTAAGCCACTTTGTTGTGGTGACTGTCTTACATCAGTTGAACTTTTGCATGGAGTGATGATAACCTGGATCAGTATCCTTTGCTTTTTTTACATTTCCCATGTCTTGGAATAGCCCTTTTAAACTAGTCAGGTTGAAGCTGGTGCCATTATTGGCAAGATTTTCTCATTTTTAATCTTCTAATTTTACGGTGACTTTGGCCTTTAATTACCCAATGATCTGACTATCTAAACAGTTAATATGGAAATGATTCTCACATTAATAACTCATAGTTTTTTGTCTGTTAGTTTCTTTCTTGAGTGTATGGGATACTATTTGAGGTTTACCATGTCCATAATCTTTTGATGTTCCCATAGAAATTATTCATGATATAGAGAGAGCCTTCTGAGCAATTTATAAATCTTTAACTCCTAAGATTCCTACATTCTCCAAAATGGAATCAGAGAAAGATAGCTCTAAAAGCTGAAAGAACCTTACTAGTCTAGCTTTCTTATTTTGTGGATGAAGAAACAGAGGTTCAGGTACCCACAGTCATAAAGTAAAGGATTATAAGAAGGATTTAAAACCACTTTGTCTAACTTTGGAGTTGGTGACTGTTTCCTGTTCCACACTTTCTGCTATTTTTCTGTTCCCCATCTTCACTTTAAAGTCACCAAGTATTAAAATGTAAGTTGACTTGATTTGAAGGACTCCTATCATGTTCTTTGCAGAATTTCTCTAGCTTTTCATTCTTGCAACAGATGTTAGCACATAACCTTTAATTATCTTTGTATTGGGTTTTTTTGCATGTACTTATTATGGGCACTGCATGTTGAGCTAACCCATCCTTAACCCATTTGTCCAAATTATCTTCCTAATGCCCAAGTCTGACTATGTCAATTCCTTGCTCAAAAAGGCAAGATGAGGAAAGAAGCATTAATTAATTTCTTAGCATGTAACAGGCATTTTGTCAAGTGTGGAAGATACAAAAGATAGTCCTTGCCCTCCAACATCTGAAAGGGGGAAGACAACACATAAAAGGAAGGAGGAGATGAAAGGAATATGGCTTTGAAGCAGAGAAAGTCAAGAATGGGACTAGGAGGAGAATGAAAAATTAGGCTGGCCTCTGTCCTGCCACAAAATGGAGGATCCACAAAGAAATCACCAATGAGAGGAGAGGGGTGGGTCTTGTCAAGAGATGTTCCTTGGGGAATGATTACAGGGGATAGGATGCTTTCAAGGCTGGGATGGGGTAGAAATGGGGCATTGACCGCCCAGATACTTCCCCGAAAGGCAAGTTTGGGGAGGATCTCACTAGTGGAAAAAGGGGGCTGAACTAAGGAAGAAAACTCCAGTGAAGGAGCACTAAGCATTGAGGAAACTCCAGAGTGAGAGTTCTAGAACAGTAGTTGATACATAGTAGCAAAATTCAGAAAACCTTCAGAGATCCCCTATTGACTAGAGAAAAAAAAAGATAAATTCCTTCATTTGGCATTCAAGATGCACTGCAATCTGAATCTAATCTACTTTATGCTTATTTCAAATCACTCTTCTCCTGGTACTCTATTTTCCAACCAAACTGGCTCAACAGGTGTTTTCTAATCTCATCTGAACTCCTCCACCTCTGTGAATTCATGCATTCTGTTCCCCAGCCTGGGATGCATTCCCTTCTTATCTCTTTGTGTTGAAATCCTTCTCTGCTTTCAAAACTTTGTTCAGAAGCTACCTCCTCCATGAAGCCCTCAGGTTCCCCCCAGTTGAAGACAATAATTTAACTCTCAAATTCTCCTAGAGGACTCTGGATGTAGCTTTCCTTTGCTCCCAACACATTCTACTTGTATCACACTTATTTAGACATAGATTTCTTTGCTTTTATAACATGACTAATATGGAACTATATTTTAGAAGATCAGATTTAATAAAAGTTTGTTGAATGAAAGTGAACATTATGATTCAGCTAGTTGGTGCAGTAGATAGAGTACCGCCCTGAAGTCAAGAGGACCTGAGTTCAAAGTTGACTTCAGACAGTTAATACTTCCCAACTGTGTGACCCTGGGCAAGTCATTTAACCCCAATTGCCTCAGCAAAAAAGGAAGGAAGGAAGGAAGGAAGGAAGGAAGGAAGGAAGGACTGACTCTGGTTCCTAATCCTTCAATTGTAGTTATTTAGTTATTTTATTACACTGTAGGATCCAGGAAAACAATGACTATGTTTTATCTAAACTTTGTATATACTTTTGTGACTAGCACAGTACTATGCACAGAATGGGTACTTTGTAAATTATTAAATTAAATTCTACCTATTTATAGCCTGAAAGTGAAAGATATCACAGTAAGCAGGTAGTGCCTATATACATACACACATACATATATATATATATATATATAGTACAGAGTGATGGGTGTGGTGCATATATACATACACACATACATTTACATATATATATATATGCTTCATGCTTACCCAAATTATTTTCATTTTTCAAAACCTTACCTTCTCAATGATGCTTTTCTCTGTCAACTCATATTATCAACTCCTTTTGCATTCTCTTTCCACTTATATTTAATGTCATGATTTAAAATTTTTATTCCTTGATAGCTTGCAAATCTCTGCAGGGTGGGGTTAACACTTTAAGACCTGCAAGTCCTTTATACATATTATGTCATTTGGTCTTAATAAATCATAGCTAGATTTTTTTTGTTTTTCTTCCCAGATTATTTTTACCTTGTGAATACAATCCTTCCTTTGCAACAATAACAACAACAAAATTTGGTTCTGCACATGTATATATATTGTACCTAGGATGTACTATAAGATATTTAATAAGTATGGGAATACCTGCTATCTAGGGGAGGGGATGGAGGGAAGGAAGGGAAAAACTCGGAACAGAAGGGAGTATAAGAGATAATGTTGTAAAAAAAAAATTACCTATGCATATGTACTGTCAAAAAAAATGTTATAATTATAAAATTAATTTAAAAAAAAAGAAAAGAAAAAAATTAAAAGAAACAAATAAATCATAGCTAGGTGCTATGATTATTCCCATTTTATAGATCAGAAGTGAGTCTGAGAGAGAATAAGTAACTTGCTCACAGCCACATAGCAGACAAGTAACTAAGACAGGATTTTTTAAAAATTAATTTTATAATTATAACTTTTTTTTGACAGTACACATGCATGGATAATTTTTTACATTATCCCTTGTACTCCCTTCTGTTCCAAATTTTCCCCTCCTTCCCTCCACCCCCTCCCCTAGATGGCGGGCATTCCCATACATAAATATGTTATAGTATATCCTAGATACAATATATGTGTGCAGATCTGAATTTTTGTTGTTGTTGTTGCAAAGGAAGAATTGGATTCAGAAGGTAAAAATAACCTGAGAAGAAAAACAAAAATGCAAACAGTTTACACTCATTTCCCAGTTTTCCTTCTCTGGGTGTAGCTGATTCTGTCCATCATTGATCAATTGGAATTGGATTAGCTCTTCTCTATGTTGAAGATTTCCACTTCCATCAGAATACATCCTCATACAGAATCATTGTTGAAGTGTATAATGATCTCCTAATTCTGCTTGTTTCACTCAGCATCAGTTCAAGTAACTGAGATAGGATTTGAAATCAGCTTGCCTTGCTACTATGTCCAGTGCCCTATCAACTGGCTTAAAATCAGGAAGACCTCAATTCAAGTTTTTTTGATGACGCATTAACTGTATGATCTTGGGTAAGTCATTATTAAGTTAGTTTCTCTAGGCAACATTCCAAGCTAAATTACAGATGAGTTGTTGATCTACATTGGTGGAGATCACTCTCAACACTGGTCATTTCCAACAACAGTGGAATCTCAATTCCAGACACTCCCTCTATTTATCCCACCAAAAAGAAACAAAAGAGGGAAAAAAAACAATCCTTATCATATTTACAAAACACATGCAAAGATCGTTTTCTGCATCCACCCTTGCAAAACCTTGTGTTCCAAATCTTTTTCTCTCTCCCTGCCCTTCTCCTCTTTCCCTTAGATGGCAAGCAATCCAGTATAGGTTAAACATGTGTAATTCTTACATATATATTCCCACAATTATCATGATGCATAAAAACAATCAGATCAAAAAGGGAAAAAAAATGAAAAAGAAAACAAAAAGCAAACAAACAATGACAAAAAGGTTAAAATACTATGTTGTGATCCACCTTCAATCCCTATAGTCCTTGTTCTGGGTGCAGATGGCTCTCTTTCTCACAAGACCATTGGAATTGGCCTGAATCACTACATCCATCACAGTTGATCGTCACATAATTTTGTTGTTGCCATGTACAATGTTCTCCTGGTTCTGCTCATTTCACTCAGCGTCAGTTCTTGTTAAGTCTCCCCAGGCCTCTCTGAAATCATCCTGCTGGTCGTTTCTTACAGAACAACAATATTCCATAATACTCATAACTTATTTAGCCATTCCCTCACTGATGGGCATCCACTCAGTTTCCAATTTTTTGCCACTCAAAAAGGGCTGCCACAAACATTTTTGCACATGTGGGTCCTTGTCCCTTTTTTATGATTTTGTTGGGATACAGACCCAGTTGTGATACTGCTGGATCAAAGGGTATGTACAGTCTGATAATCCTTTGGGAATAGTTCCAGATTGCACTCTAGAATGGTTGGATCAGTTTACAACTCCATCAACAATGTATCCGTGTCCCAGTTTTCCCACATCCCCTCCTACATTTGTCATTATCTTTTCCTCTCATCTTAGTCCATCTCAGAAGTGTGTAATGGTAACCCAGAGTTGTCTTAATTTGCATTTCTCTAATCAATAGTGATTTAGAGCATTTTTTCATGTGAGTAGAAATGGTTTTAATTTCTTCATCTGAAAATTGTCTGTTCATATCTGTTTACACAAGGTTGTTGTGAGAAAAGTAAGTACCTTATAGAATGTTAGTTAAAATATTATAGAAATGTGTATTATTAGTAGTAGTAACAGCCAAAACTATTATTATTAGTACTCTTAGAGATAATAAACTTATCCTACTCTGTGCCAGTCACTATGCTAGGTATCAATGATAAAAAGACAAAAAAAAAAACCCTCCTATGGTCTGGAAATGGACTTTCCATGTGATACGGTAACCAAAGAAACAGTTAAAGAAATTCCCCGTGCCAGCGCAGATCTACAATTATTTCACAATCTTTTATCTCAGAGGTTTACCTGAGGAACCAAAGACTCTGAAATGATTTGTCCAGTGACACTTCAGTATTTGTCACAGATACTAAATCTCACTCTGTGTCTGGCCTTCTGTTCAGTCACGCCAACTTTCCTCTCGATTATATTAGACCGCATTCATAGACTCAGTCTAAATCTAAGGTAGTTATAGTCAATCAATTAATTCAATCAATGAGAATTTAATAAGCTCTCACCCCCGCCAGGGGTTATAAGGACAAGGAAGAACCGATCCCCACTTCTATTTTATTGTCCTCTGCCCTAGCCAGACAGCTTCTGGAGTACGGTGTTTGCTCCTGAACACCACATTTCAGGAAGGATGTCGGCATGCTGGAACTCATCTAAAAGCAGTGTTTGGACTCAAAACCATGCCCTGAGATGATAAGATGAAGGAATCGGGATATTTAGTGGAAAGTAAAAATGTGGAGGTTTTCTTGGAGTATTTTTAGGGCAGGTGGGTTTACAGAAGAAGAATTAAACTCTGCTTGGCCCCAAGGGATAGACATGGGAAAAATGGGTAGAAATTGTAGTGAGGGAAAGAGAAGGGAGAAGGACCATATTTTTACTATGTGTCATGTCTGCTTTTAAAATATTTGATTTTCATCATCACCCTGTGAAGTGGGTATAGTTATATATTTTATAACTGAGGAAACAAACAGAAATGTGACTTGGCCAGGGTTACATAACAAGTACCTCAGTGGGGCAGACTCTTCCTTGATATTCTTTCTCTACCCTTAATCCATGTCCTCATCTCGCTGGCTGACCTAATCAGCTACCGAGGGTTTAATGACTATCTGTACACAAAGGAGCCCCCAAATATATGTATAGCACAGGAAGTCCCGAGTTGGGGTTGGGCAGGCTGGATCTTGTGATAAAACCAATATTGGTCGTCCCCCTTTGCTCCCAAAATGGACGACGCAGCTCCTGGAGTTTATTTTACTGGTACTTATTTTACTTTATTTTATTTACTGATATTTATTTTACTGGAGTTTATTTTATTTGGTTCCCAAGCTCTTCTCCTTAGGTATGGTATAGGTTGTGGTTTTTTGTGTTTAGTCTGTCCTCGGTTCCTAGTAAAGACACTGGGATATACCTCACTCATAGCTTATCTATCTAAAAAACGGTTCCATCTTGTTTTCACATCCACAACATGTCCTTCATACCTTCTTGTTGCCTAGTCCTTTTCATCATCACTCTATCATCTCTTGCTTGGATTTCTTTATTATTATTATTATTAAAACTTTTTAATTTTCAAAAGATATGCATTGATAATTTTTCAGCATTAACCCTTGCAAAACCGTGTGATCCAATCCCCCCTTCTTTCCCTCACTCTTTCCCCTAGGTTCTTGCTTGGATTTCTAATTAAGTTCCCCCATTCAAGTCTCTCCCCACTCCAGAACACCTTCCAGACCACTGCTAAAGTGATTTTCATAAAGCACAAGTCTAAACATGTTTATCTTTACTCAATAAACTCCAGGGACTCTGAATTGTTTCTGGGATCAAACATAAATTCCTCTATTTGGCCTTTAAAGGCCTCCCCAACCTGGCCCCAACTTCCTTTTCTAACTTATTATACATCACTTCCCTTCCATACTCTACTATCTGGCAAAACTGTCTCTCCTGCAGCCCATCTCCTGTCTTAGCACTTATGGTGAGTTCTGCTCCAGAAAGGTCATGATTATCTGAACTCTGAATACCAGGAAGTGTTCTCATCTATTCAGATTTGCAGGATTGGAAGCTATGATTACGTAAAACAGGATAATTGGTTTTGATTCCCTGGAAATGTGCAATGAGAATTCTAATAGTGTCTCCAGTTAATCGGATTCATTATTTGACCTAATTGGGACTTAGATATAATTTCTCCTCATCAGCACCTTTCAAGAATCCTACATTTCATTCAGCATATCCTTTTACGTGAAGCCTTTCCTGATTCCCCCTACCAAAAAGAAATTGCTTTCTACTTATTTTGTGTGCATTTTTAGGTAGAGATAACTTATTCTAGAGGGTAGTGTTGTATGCTGGCTTACAGTCCTCTGACAGATCATTTCACTGCTCAGTGTTCTATCATCTCCCTAAGACAATAAATTGTGCAGAAACAAGTCAATTTATTTCGGTAGAAATTGATGACATCGGAAGTCCGACTCCAATTCCTATATTTGGGATGTGTTATTTATGTGCAGGGGTACAAGTTAAACTCTTTGAGGGCAGGAACATTTTCATTTTGGTTTTGTACCTTCAGCAGGTGGGACATTCCCATCCCAGCATGCAACAGCCATCTGGTTATCATACCTCCAAATGTCTGCCCATTGCCATAAGGAGAAAACCTCCCGCCCGTCAGAGCTATTCAAAATTGGAAATGGGCCACCTAGAGAGGGGAACTTCAGGCCGAGGGGAGGCGTCTCCTTGTGGAATTTCTGTTCACATCTAAGTTGGACCAGATGGCCTCCACGATATAAAAATGAGTCAAAGTTTGAGAGTGATAGGGAGAATGATGCAACCTGACAGAGGCTATATCTAGGGGAGAGGTTACCTAAGGTGAGCAGATGTTGGTACTTGGCCATTCAGGAAATAGGCTGAGCTCATTTGGCCAGAGTCACTTTTTCCTCTTGTCTCAGCCTGGACCTCTATGCCTCCTTCCTCTGAGATGCTCACTTGGCCAGGATCTATTTCATATATATATATGTTATATATATATGATATTATTACATTATATTATATTATATTATATTATATTATATTATATTATATTATATTATATTATATTATATTATATTATATTATATTATGTATATCCTTATGTAACTATCAACTTCTAAGTGAAGACAAGTCAGGAAACCTGAATGATGGCTTCAAATTCTTTAGAAGAAAAGAACCATACATATGCAAGATATTGGGCTGATGATCAGGAACTCCATCGCTACAGGTTTTGATCTTTAATATTCTTTTCCTTTTCAAACCTCTTAAACGTTTCTAGAAAGCCAACTTTCTCTCTTCCCATGTAACCAAAAGAGACTTCATTCCAGATCTCTAACTATTTTCTTCTCTATACTGGAATCTCCCTGACGGAAGTCCTACATTGACCCCCAGTTCATAGGGCTGTGCTGTCATGGCACTGGATTCCTGGAAATTCTGCCAATAGAAGATAGATCATGTCAAACTGGGAGGCTGGAGGTTCATCACCTTGGAAGCCTGTGTCTGGCTATTCATAAGGATTCTCTTGGAGAATATGGAGGAGTTGTAATCTGCTTAAATAGGGGAAGGGGGAATGCCCACCCCAATGATCCTTGAGATTTCAAAGGATATCTGCATTAATATCTCCTCCAAGAACTGTTTCTTCAGTAAATGGAGGCAGAGTGTAGACTTTTGAAAGATACAGCCAAGAGACCTTTCTCTCATTGTTCTAAAATCTTTTAAGCACAACAAAAAGCAAAGCAAAACAAAAAACCCACAGAAATATTATATAACAAAAAAACAAGGTTCACATTCTCCATCTCACATCTGAGAATGTAGTTTGGAATGGTTCAAGCTGGTATGGTTCATCTCAAATGCTAACCAAAATCTATGAGCACTGGTCCTTCTTCTACCCTTATACATATCTAGGGAGCCGGGATGAAGGATTCCTCAAACCATTCTGCCAAAATTGGGGTGACTGGGAGTACAGTGGATAAGTACCGTTATAAGAGATGGGACTTTTTTTTTTTTTTTTTTTTTGGTAGACACACTATTCAGTTTAGAAGCATGGAAACAGAGCCAGAATTGGACTATGGAGGCAACATTTCTCTCCCTCCCCTTCATACTTCAATGACTGTGGTGGGAGGATACCATTTTCTCTGAATTAGAGCTTCCCTGATACTTGGAAACCTAATTACACATGGCTGACTGCCCATGGTTACTAACTTCATAAAAGAGAAGCAGTGTAGCTGAAAGACTTTGGATTTAAAATAAGATGATCCAAGATTTAAGTGTAGTCCTAGCTTTACATGGTTATGGAACCTGAGAAGTCACTTAATCCCTCTGTATCATTTTATTATCGTTAAATAGAAATAATAATCCCATTACTACCTACAATGAGATATTTCATATAAAATGCTGAAATTTGAGGCTATGTCTCTTACAATAATGATGACTTAGTAGTCAATTTAATTTACCTTGTCTTGGTTTCCTCAGCAGTAAAAATGACAGTTTCATGGGATTGTGGTGAGGATCAAAGGAGATGCTGTATGTAAAATTATATATGAAGCGCACCTAGATGGTGCAGTGGATAAAGTGCCTGCCCTCGAAGTCAGAAGAACCTGAGTTCAGATCTGGCTCCAAACACTTAATTCTTCCTAGCTGTCACTTGGGCAAGACCTTGGGCAAGTCACTTAACCCCAATTGCCTCAGCAAAATTATATATATATATAATATGATGCTTTATAAAGTGTTTAACATTTAAATATTGATCTACGGCACAGGATTATTTAAGAAAAGCACCTGGAATTTGAAGCAGTATTTAAATGAAAGTTGTTAGCCCTCTTATAGGGTTGTTGTGAGCAAAGGACTTTGTAAAGCACTATAGAAATACAAGCTCTTAGCAGAAATATTCCTTGAGAGCTGTTTGATTGATAGGTAAATATGACTGATAGCCACCTTAGATATCAATGTCACACTTCATGGAATATTTATGCATTTTAAGGAGAACTTTAATGGGAAAGTATTATAATAATGGCTAAATGCTTTTCTGAACTTAGTCTTCTCTACCATATCCAGATCACTAAAAGCCAACAATCAAAAGAGTGAAAATATTAGCCTTAATGTACACCTCATATAGACATTTTCGTGGGATGTAGCAGATATATTTGTTGAATGTCGATCAAAGACCTGCATTTTTTATCCAGTTGTGGGATTATTATGATGATGAGTAATTAAATAACGATGAAC
Source organism: Sminthopsis crassicaudata (assembly GCF_048593235.1). NCBI lineage: Eukaryota > Metazoa > Chordata > Mammalia > Dasyuromorphia > Dasyuridae > Sminthopsis > Sminthopsis crassicaudata. The sequence continues at coordinate 30,662,895 of NC_133622.1, forward strand.
TTTCTTTTAACAAATTGCCAATATGATTCTTCCTTTGCATTGTTTCCTAGTGGAGATAACAAAACTTAAGTTTCCTATTTTAGAGAAAGCAATTTTTTTCCAAAACTGAATAAGTAGATGATTTAGAATCAAAGTTTCCAAAAGATTGGCAGAATGTGGGGGATGGGAGTGAGGAAAGGAGGGATATCACAGAAGCTTAAACATCTAGTAAGGCAGGCTATAAAACTTGCCAGTTCATCTGGCAAGGCTCTACCACCACTACCACCATTATCTCTGGCAAAAACAAAAACACCTTTAAGAAGATGTTTGTAACCACATTTTGAATAGAGATTGAGCTAAATGATCTTTGAAATTTCCTCCATGATTTTATGAAATCCATAGTGGTCTGTTTTGTGGAGAATTGAAGACCATTTTATTCTTGGGAAAATCTTTACATTCAGAGAATTTAGAATAGTTGACAAACTATTCATGAGGTCAAAGGGGTGAGGAGCCTTCAGTCTCCTGTAGAAGTCCCATCTATTTCCATACCACATCATAGGAGAGTTTCCAAGAAAAAAAATTATATATATATATATATATATATATATATATATATATATATATACACTAAGTACATAGAAAACTGAATTAAATACAATAAGGTCCATTTCAAAGATAAATCATGCAATTTCAGAAAGACCTTCAGTTTAAGGAATCCTTTTCTCCTTCCTCATCTTCCTCGCCAAAGAGTTCTATCAATCTTGTTTTCATTGAGTTGTTTTTCCCTCCGAGTAATGTCTAAATCTTTTTAATCCCATTTGGGATTTTCTTGGCAAAGATACTGGAGTGGCTTGCCATTTTCTTCTTCATTTCATTTTACCCCTTATTTTACTGAGGCAAACAGGGTTAAGTGAGTTGCCCAGGGCCACATAATCAGTAAATGCCTAAGGACAAGTTTGAACTCAAGAAAATAAATTTTCCTAACTCCAGGCCCAGCCCTCTAGTCACTGTACCACTTAGCTACCTGCCAATCTATATATACCTTTATTTCCTTCTACCTGTAAAGAAGCTTCAGAAGTACAGTTAGTAAGAGAGTAAATTATAAGTCAAAACAATTGATGGCCAAGAGATGGTTTATTTCGACAACAAACTCGATGCAAAAATTTTAAATAAAATATTAACAAGGAGATTATAGTAATATATCACAAAGATCATACATTACAATCTGTGGCTTTTACCAGGAATTCAAGATTGATTCAATGTTAGAAAAACTATAAGTGTAAATGAGCATATCAATAACAAAATCAACAAAAATCATATGATTGTTACAATAGATGCAGAAAAAGCTTTTGACAAAATACAACACTAATTTCTATTAAAAACACTAGAAATCATAGGAATAAATGGAATGTTCCTTAAAATGATAAGTTGATTTATCTAAATCCATCAGCAAGCATTACCTACAATGGAGATAAGCTAGAAGCCTTCCCAGTAAGATTGGGGTGAAGCAAGAATGCCTGTTTTCACCTATATTATTCAGTGTTGTACTAGAAATGGTAGCTATAACAATTGAGAGGAAGAAGATATTAAGGGAATTAGAATAGACAACAAGGAAGCAAAAATATCACTCTTTGCCAATGATATAATGGTATGGTTGGAGAATTCTAGAGAATCAACTAAAAATCTAGTTGAAATAATTAGCAACTTTAATTAGGATATAAAAGAAACCCACACAAATCATAAGTAATAAAATCTAGCAGCAAGAGAAAGATAAATTCCACTTAAAATAATTGTAGATAATATAAAATATTTGGATGTCTACCTATCAAGCCAAACTCAGAAACTACATGAAAATAATTCCAAACTCTTTTCACACAAGTAAAGTCAGATCTAAACAATTGGAAAAATATTAATTGCTCATGGGTAGGCTGAGCCAACATAATAAAAATGACTATTTACTTCATTTACTTATGCAATGCAGTACCAAACTACCAAAAAAGCAACAAAATTCTTTTGGAAGAACAAAAGTTCAAGAATATCAAGGGAATCAGTGAAAAAAAAATATGAAAGAAAGCTGCCTAATACTAAATCTTAAACTGTATTACAAAGCAGTAATTATCAATATTATCTGGTACTGGCTTAAGAAAGAGTGGTGGAACAATAAAATAAATCAGGTATACAATACACAGAAGTAAATGAACATCATAATATGGTGTTGATAAATGCAAAGATCCGAGCTTTTGAGACAGGAACTCACTAATTGACAAAAGCTGCTAGGAAAACTGGAAGTAGTATGGCAGAAACTGAGTATAGACCAATACCTTACATGTAAACCAAGATAAAATAAAAATGGGTACATAATTTAGGTATAAAGATTTATATAGACTTATGCAAAGTGAAGAAACTGGATCAAGTGAACATTGTACATGGTAACAGCAATATTTTATGATCACTGTGATCATAGCTAATTTTAGCAATACAATGATCTAAAATTCAGAAGAACTTAAGATGAAAAATGTAAACCTGAATGCAGATCAAAGCATGCTTTTAAAAATCTTAATTTTTCTTATTTTTGTTGTTGTTATTTGTGTTGTCTTTCACAAGACCAATATGGAAATGTTTTTCATGAGTACATATGTGTAATCTTATCACTGCCTCATCAGTGATGGGGAGGAAGGCCACAAAAAATTTGGAACTCAGTTTGAAAAAACATGTTAAAAAATTATTTTTTGCATGTAATTGGAAAAAATGAAATATTAAAAAAGAGGGAAAATTAAGAAGAGAGGAAGGTTTATGGGCAAACATAATAAATTCTGATTTTGCCTACAAGACATCTAGTCTGAGGTGTCCATTGGTGATGTGGCCTTGGAACTTAAGAAAGAGACTATACATATAAACACACACACATACACAGATATATGGGAATTATTTGCATAGAAATTATATTGAACCCATGAGAATCAATGAGATCAAGTTAGGTAGTATAGGAGACAGACCCAAGACAGAGTTCTGGGGGACACCCTTTCCTCATCTCCTATCACTCCTTTGCCTTAGGCCACTATCTCCTCCTTGACCCCTGTCTCACATAATGAAGAGGCCTTCCTCCCTAAGGAGGCTAATCCTTTTTCTACTAGTTCAATCAATCCTATTCAATCCCATCTCCTCTAGAGATTGCTTATCTGTCATTCCCATTCTGTCACTAACTTTCTATCTCTCTCAGTCCACTAATTCATTTCCTATTGTCTACAACTATGCAAATGTGTTCTGAAAAAAAACCAAAAACTCCTCACCTGATCTTTTCCTTTTCATTGCTCTAGATCTTTATATATATATATGATCTTATATATATATATATTATATATATAATATATATATATATAAGATTATATATATATATAATATATATTATATATAATTATATATATAATATATATATATAATATATATATAATATATATATATAATATAAATATATATAATTATATATATAATATATATATATAATATATATAATATATATATATTATATATATAGATCTTTATCCTTTATAGCTATATATATATTATATATATAGATCTTTATCCTTTATAGCTAAAATACTAGGAAAAAAGCTGTCTACAATAGATGCCTCCATTTTCTTTCCTGTCACTCTTAACTCCTTACAAATTCTACTTCTCACCTATCATTCCATTGAAAGGGCTCCCTCCTAAGTTACTAATGATGGGGAGGTTGAAAGGGGGAAAAAAGAATAAAGTAAAAAGTGTCAGCAGAGAACAAAGGAATAACCTACAAGGAAGCAAAAAAAAAGATGGACAGTCATGAATATAATCTCTTCTATGATTAGATATGATTTCTTGAAATGGAAATTTATTTTTACATATTTTGAATCTCTGGGATGTTTTGCTAGGTACACAACAATATTTTGTTTTTTAAAATTTTCTTTTTCTTTTTTTATTTCGTTTTTTCTTGTTTTGTATTTAGTTTTAAATTAATATATTTTTAAAAGTTGCTAATGATCTCTTCTTAGTTGCCAAATTCAATGACCTTTTCTCTGTTCATTCTCATGACCTTTCTGCAGCCTTTTCTCTTTAGTTGATACTCTTCTCTCTCCAGGTTTTTGGGACATTTCTCTCTCCTGGTTTTCCTCCTACTTATCTGACTGTTCCTTCTCAGCCTCCTTTGCTGGATTCTCATCCATGTGTGGTTCAGAAATGGTGAGGGGTCACCATTTAATAAAAAAAGCTGTAGAGATCTCTAGAAGAAAAGCAAAGTTTATAGTATGTTCTGGTGAGAAGGGTGTCCCACCCGTCCAGCAGACAATGGAAGGGAGGAAGCACCTCCCGTGGACAGGGTTAACACTTTAATCCCTAATGCAGATACCCCCTCCCACCATTCACTCCCATCCTCATTGGCTGAGAGTCTCACATTCTAAACTACCCAAGAAATTGAACTTGACCAATAAATATATAGTTGCCCATATTTGATTGAAATAGGGAGAAAATGATGTCATGGGAGGATAGCAGGAAGGGGACTTAAGTATATACCCTTGGATCAAAGCTCAAAGTCCTTCAGGCCTACTCCAACTCTGAAGTAGATGAAGCCTTACTTGATTTTCACTACTGTCTTGAAAGATCTCACCTCATCTCCCTCATCCAGATCCCCACCCTGTAAACATAAATATCCCTTTACATTCTCTCTTGAGCTCTCTTTTCTTTCCCCTCTCAGTACTTCTTTACTTGATAATCTCATCAGCTGCTATTATTATAATTACCCTATGCTAAGAATTTTCTGATCTACTTATTCTCTCCCAAGGACTAGGTTGACCTCAAATCTGGCATCTCCATCTGCCTTTCTGACATCATAAACTAGATGTCTAATAGACATCTTAAACTCAGTATGTCTGAAACAGAACTTGTTAACTTTCCTCCAATCCTGCCCTCTCCTATCTTTCCTTCTCACCAGTCCTTCCAGCTTGCACCTTAGGAATTAGCTTTGACTCCTCCACAGTCACTGATTTCACCTTTGCAACATCTCCTGAATTTATCTCCTTCTCTCCTCTGACAGTGTCATCCCTCTAATACAAGCCCTCATCACTTCATGCTTAGATTATTCCAATAACCTCTTGGGTTTGCCTGCTTCAAATCTCTCCCCACTACAATTCTTCATTCAGTCATCAAAGTGTTTTCCCAAAGCATAGATCTAACCATGCTATCCCCTACTCAATAACCTCCGGTGGCTCCCTATTGCCTCCAGAATCAGATACAAGCCTTCCCTTTGGTATTCAAAACCCTTTATAAACTAGCTACCTCCTACTTTGCCAGGCTTCTTATACCGCACTCCTTGCCATAAACTCTTTGATCCAAAACATTGGCCTATTCCATCTCTTGGCTTTGGGCATTTTCTCTAGGTTTCCCCATGGCTAGAATGCTCTTGTTCCTCTACTCTGACTGCTGACTTCCCTGGCTTCCTTTAAGTCTCAACTAAAAAACCCCTCTTAATTCCACTGCTTTCCCTCTGTTAATTACCTTTTATTCAACCTTAATTACCTTTATAATTTATCCTTATTTATTATATTATCTATTTACTTATTTTTATTTATTACCTTAATCTATTATTATTTTAACATTATTTGTTTATTATCTTTATTATTTCAACATTATTTGTTTGTTATTTGTTTGTTATTATTCTTATTTATTACCTTTATTATTTATCCTTATATCTTTATAATTTATCCTTAATTACCTTTATTTATTTTTATGTATACTGGTTTTCACATTGCCGTTGCTAGCAGTTTGTAAACTCCTCAAGGACAGGGAATGCTTTTTGCCTCTTTTTATATTCCCAGTGATTAGTACAGTTTCTGACACACTAGTTTGTTAATAAATGTTTGATTGCTTGTTTTCTTAGTTTTGTGTTAGTTTATGATGTAGATTGACTTTTAAAGTGAAATTCTTGTTTATTCTTTTTAGACAAGATCTTTACTTACTCTGCTTGACTTTGTCTCAATCTTTCTCTACTATCAACTTTCTACCTGGCCTCTTCAACAGGATTCCTGCCTCCCTCTAAAAACAAACCAGACTTTATTGAACCCCATCCTGAGGTTTTGTTAGGCTTTCTATATGTATACTCCAATTTCTCTTTCCTTTGACCTCTCAGTGGATTTATAGCCTATGAGGTGGTAGTTTTTCAGCTCCACTGTCACAATGCTACTTTTATCCTCTGGAAGCAAATCCAGAAAGAAAGAAAGAAAGAAAGAAAGAAAGAAAGAAAGAAAGAAAGAAAGAAAGAAAGAAAGAAAGAAAGAAAGAAAGAAAGAAAGAAAGAAAGAAAGAAAGAAAGAAAGAAAGAAAGAAAGAAAGAAAGAAAGAAAGAAAGAAAGAAAGAAAGAAAGAAAGAAAGAAAGAAAGAAAGAAAGAAAGAAAGAAAGAAAGAAAGAAAGAAAGAAAGAAAGAAAGAAAGAAAGAAAGAAAGAAAGAAAGAAAGAAAGAAAGAAAGAAAGAAAGAAAGAAAGAAAAAGAGAAAGAAAAAGAGAAAGAAAGAAAGAAGCATACCACTGCCCAGCTTGAACCCTGTAAGTCCCATATTTCAGTCCAAACCATGATACTCATAGTGACCAAGGGAATCAGGATAGAGACTTCTTCAGAATAAGCCAATAGCCCATAATTCTTTTTCTTTTTCCTTTTATAACTTCAAGTAACAGGAACTGACTTCTTAGATGTAGCTTTCCTCTTTTAAATTAGACTAAAAAAACATGAAGTGAGGCAAAGTACAATATGTAGAACCAGGAAAACAATATCCTCAATTGTGACAATAATATAAATAGAAAAACAGAACAAGATCACAAATTGGACACTGTAATCATAATGATCAAGTGTGACGTCAAAGAAGAGATTTGGGAATATATTTTTCTTCTTTGAAGAGAAAGAAGAAAAGTTATGAAGTACTGCATATATTGTATGCCTTGGTTGACATGTAGGTTAGTTTTGCCAAATTACTTTCTCCCTCTTATCTTTTTAATTTTTTATTATAAGGGATGTCTCTCTAGGGTAGGTGAAGATTGAAGAGCATATTGGAAATAAGGTCAAACAAAAAAATATATATATATACATAAAAAAGTTTAAATAAAATTTTAAAATGAAGAAAAAGTAAATTAGTTAAAATATGAGCTTTGTCATGACATACCTCTCAGATTGGCTAAGATGACAGGAAAAGGTAATGATGAATGTTGGAGGGGATGTGGAAAAACTGGGACACTAATACATTGTTGGTAGAATTGTGAACTGATTCAACTATAATGGAGAGCAATTTGGAACCATGCTCAAAGAGCTATCAAACTGTGCATACTCTTTGACTCAGCAATGTTTCTACTGTACCCCAAAGAGATCTTTAAAAAGGGAAAGGGACCCATATGTGCAAAAGTGTTTGTGGCAGCCCTTTTTGTAGTGGCAAGAAATTGGAAACTGAATGGATGTCCATCAGTGGGAGAATGGCTGAATAAGTTATGGTATATGAATGTTATGGAATATTATTATTCTGTAAGAGACAACCAACAAGATGATTTCAGAGAGGCCTGGAGAGATTCACATAAACTGATGCTAAGTGAAATGAGCAGAACCAGGAAATCATTGTACACGGCAACAGCAAGATTATACGATGATCAATTCTGATGGACGTGGCTCTTTCCAACAATGAGATGATTCAGGCCAATTCCAATGATCTTGTGATGAAGAGAGCCATCTATACCCAGAGAGAGGACTATGGGAACTGAGACTATGACATAGAATTTTTACTTTTTTTATTGTTATTTATTTGTATTTTGTTTTCTTTCTAATTTTTTTTCCCCTTTTGATCTGATTTTTCTTGTGCAACATGATATTTATAGAAATATGTATGGAAGAACTGCACATGTTTATCAGATGTTGGATTACTTGCTATCTAGTGGAGGGGTAGGATGAAGGGAGGGAAAAATTTTGGAATACAATGCTTTGCAAGGGTGAATGTTGAAAATTATCCATGCATGTGTTTTGAAAATAAAAGGTTTTAATAATAATTTTTAAAAGATATGAGATTTGTTAGGGACTAGGAGGTTGTGAAATTTCCATCCTTGAAAACATAAGTATATGACTATGCCAGTTTGATCTGGCAGACTCCCGTTCTACCTTCGCCTTCCTAATACATATGTCCAAGACCTGGCTGCTTTAGGATAAGGTGATGTTCATTCTGTTTTATTCATCCAATGGTGAAATTACCAAGAATGGGAAATCTGTTCTTGAAATGGTTCTAGGTTGTGAGATGTTTCTGCTTTTTCCTTGTTTGCCTTGGGGATAGTAAGTGAATATTTCACATGGGGATTTCTACAAAGGTCGCACAGTCACTTCCAAAGATTGAACTCGTGTTGGATGAAGCATCTGTTGCTTTGTCACCAGACTCTTTCTCTGGTCTAAAACCAAAAGTAGCAGCTGGAACTAAGCAAAGCCAGGGAATCTGGCAGCTTAGGTTGATTAAAAAGGAACTTGGCAAGAGGGGGAAATCCAGTTTCTTTTGATAATTATAGTATTTCAGTAAGATTACTTCCAAAGAAGAAAATGAGACAGAAGCTTCCTGAAACTTTGGAGGAATTGCAAAGAATGAACTCAGTCCCACAAAACGAAATGAAATTTAATTTAGTGAATGTTTCTTAATTGCCAGCTCTGTGCTGAGTGGAAGCATCTTGCTTCCCATGTGAAATGACAGGGAGAAGAGTCTGCGTGTTGCTGATCAGCAAGGATTTTCTGGTATATTAACTTTAAAAAATGGAAAAGATTGTGAATTTTGATCAAAGCTAATTTTGCCGTTGATTGCTTTACTTGTATGGCTATGCAGAGATAAGCCCAAAGGGTCTAGAGAAAGCCAGGCAGCCCAAAGCTCTCAGGATTGAGACTGGTAGGTAGTGGAACTGAGGATGCCTGTGGGCATTCCTAGCCAGCAGCTGCCAGAATCCTTGATTCTATCTGGGTCTGGCAAAGTGACACACCCAACAGAGAAATCTTTACCAGCAGAATAACACTTTAGCAAGAGACTACTTGTACTGAAGTAATAATAAGGAAGTCTTAAAATCAGTGGATTCCTCTGTGAAACTAGGGGAGATATCATCCCCAGCTAGGAGTAAGGACATTGCTCCATTGTGGTCCCTGTGCATGTTTACTTCTGCCACCGAGGGTATGTAGAATTGTGGGAGAGCAAGGGACTGATAACAAATCTTGGTGTGCTGTTTAAGGAAATGCCTTTTGCTTTGAACCAATTATATTCCTCTGGCTGACTAGGAAGAAAAATACATTAGTGGAACAATTTTATTTGTGTTATAGTTGTGTCTCCTAGAATGTAGAAGAGCTATTCTCGGGGGTCTCCAGGAGTGGGAGCTGTCCCAGGTTCTACCTCCAGGATTACACATCCATACAGAGCAGTATCAGGAAGCGCCAGAGTAGTGCCAGTCCCAGGGAGGCAACCAAGAGAGCATGAGTTTGGGAGTCATAGGACTTAGGTTCAAATACATCTCTGAGTGTACGCTCTGTGGTTGATGCGACACGTGCTCTGTTTGCGGTACTGGCTTTCTTGCCATGTTATCATACATGTACGGATGCTGCAATGTGCTATATGTTTTCTGCATATATGTACAGCTCAGTCATGACCTGAGTTTAACATGTGCTGTAGATTCTCTGCTCTGCATTTTATCTGTTACCTGCACTACTGTACTTGCAATTCCAGATACATGCATTTTTCTATGCAGCTGATTATCTGTTCACTTAGGTCTCTTATGATGAATGTTTATGGGTATCTGGGTAATTTGCTTTGGGGAGAAACCATTTTCACTCAGGAGCCATGGAGGAGGACTGAGGCAATCATGCTTTATTGCTGATGGCTATTCAGAATGAATCTAGGAATGGGAGTGGGAGACTCTGACCTCTCTTCTTTCAAAATTTTATCATTTGTCTAAATTTTATTTGCTGTTAAGCCAGAAAGTATCAAAAGTAGTATCTAGCTCCTCTGTTAGATGATTGTGTATAGTAGAAGACTTTGCTCTCTCCCCAGGCATAAGGGGGAAGGGAAAGACCTAATCTCAGCCCGGGAGCACTCTCCCTGCTTTGAGCTGACTCTGAGGGCTGGGGCTTGAGGAATGGTAAACCTAACGTTATCTGGAAGAGGCCCTAGTCACTCTTACATAGCTCCCTGAAGATGAGATAGATAACTTGGGTGACCCTGAAAAGAGGAGGCCAGAAAACAGCAGCGGAGAGCATGGCCCAGAATAAATGACCAGAATTCTGGCAACTGCCAGAATCCCTTTATTTGATAGCAGAAAGCCTAGCAAAGTGACATCCCCCACAGAGAATGCCATACCAGCAGAGTAACATGCTATCAAGAGACGACTTGGATTGTAATCATTGTAAGACCAGCAGATCCCTCTGTAAAATCAGGGGAAATACCAGCCCCAGCTAGAGCGGGCCCAGGGGCATCGGGAATATTGTCATGGTGGAGGGCTGAGTTGCCCTCCATGAGCAGTCCCCAGTGGTGGATTCCTCACATGTCATCCCTCACATGTCATTAAAGCGTGCTCGCTTTAATCACTGAAGAGGTATAGATTTGTAGGACAATAAACGTTATCTTTTTAAGGGCAGGAGAATGTTCTATAACAAGTCCTGGTGTGGTATTTAATTAAGTATCCTTTGCTTTAGACTAATTATTTTCTTTGGCTGATCAGAAGAAAAAAAGTAATGGGATGTGTGAGAGGGGAGCAGGGGAGCTTTTCAGTTATAGTTGTGAGTTGCTGTAGACATACAGAATTATTTTGAGGGGCAGCTAGGTGGTGCAGTGGATAGAGCACCAGCCCTGAATTCAGGAGGACCCCAGTTCAAATCTGGTCTCAGACACTTAACACTTCCTAGCTGTGTGACCCTGGGCAAGTCACTTAACCCCAGCCTCAGGGGAAAAAAAAAAGAAAAAAAAATTAATTATCTTGAATCTAGAATGACTATTCTGGAAGTCCACATATAAGTGGAAGCTATCCCAGGTTCTACATTTAAGGTCAAACATGTTTATAAGGATTGTTTTTGCTTTGATTTTGGATTATAGAGACAGTGGCTATCAAAGAGCATCCATTTTTTGCCCTTGGAAGGAGTCTGTTTGAATCACTGACTATATTGTATTTAAGTGAAAGGATACTCTACTTTTATTTCTCACTCTCCGCTAAATTCCTTTTGTCAAAAGTCTGTGTGCACCTTAGTATTTGATTGGCTAGTGCACCTCAATAACTGAGCCATTAATCAATTCAATTCAAGCAAGATTTTTTAAATTGATTATTTTTTTATAATAGCCTTTTATTTTTCAAAACATATGCAAAGATAGTTTTCAACATAGATAGATGCTCTATCTACTGCACCACTTAACTGCCCTAATCAGTGTCTACTGACCAACTGACCCACAGGATATTTCTATTCAGCCTCTATTAGACAAGCCGACCTCTGAGGTCAGCCTGGAAGTTCCATGAGTCTGTGACACTGTTTCCCAATTACTGTACTATTCTGTCCCCCATCTGCTCCAAAACACAGTATCACTGCTCCCATTTTGCTACTGGTAACAAATTCAGAACGCTCAGCCAAGTGTTATCTCAATTCTCTGTCCAGATGGTAAGTTTTCCCCCTACTTCTTAGTCATTTTATGCCTTTATGAAGAGAATTATGTAGATTTTGGTCATGAGAGAGGAAGAGAGGAGGGAAGACAATAAGCATTTCTATAATACTTACTACATCCCAGGCACTACTTTTACAAATGTTATCTCATTTGATCCTTACAACAAACTGTGAAGTAGGGGATGTTATTATTCTCATTTTACAGTTGAGGCAAACAGCTGTTAAATGTTTAGTGCAAGATCATATGGCTAAGTGGCTGAGGTTTCCCTAACTCCAGGCCCAGTGCTCTAGTACGGTGACCACCTGTTTTTTTTTGCTTTGATTCAGATCATGTTCAAGGTACTAGTAAAGAGCCACTGGAATGACAGGCTCGTTCGGCCTTCCTTCCCGCCTTTCTTCCTTCCTTCCTTCCTTCCTTCCTTCCTCCTTCCTTCCTTCCTTCCTTCCTTCCTTCCTTCCTTCCTTCCTTCCTTCCTTCCTTCCTTCCTTCCTTCCTTCCTTCCTTCCTTCCTTCCCTCCTCCCCCCTCCCGCCCTCCTCCTTCCTCCTTCCTTCCTTCCTTCCTTCCTTCCTTCTTTCCTTCCTTCCTTCCTTCCTTCCTTCCTTCCTTCCTTCCTTCCTTCCTTCCTTCCTTCCTTCCTTCCTTCCTTCCTTCCTTCCTTCCTTCCTTCCTTCCTTCCTTCCTTTCTTCCTTTCTTCCTTCTTTCCCTCCTTTCTTCTTCTTTCCCTCCTCCCTCCCTCCCTCCTTCCTTCCTTCCTTCCTTCCTTCCTCCTTCCTTCCTTCCTTCCTTCCTTCCTTCCTTCCTTCCTTCCTTCCTTCCTTCCTTCCTTTCTTCCTTTCTTCCTTCTTTCCTTCCTTCCTTCCTTCCTTCCTTTCTTCCTTTCTTCCTTCTTTCCTTCCTTCCTTCCTTTCTTCCTTTCTTCCTTCTTTCCTTCCTTCCTTCCTTCCTTCCTTTCTTCCTTTCTTCCTTTCTTCCTTCTTTCCTTCCTTCCTTCCTTCCTTCCTTCCTTCCTTCCTTCCTTCTTTCCTTCCTTCCTTCCTTCCTTCCTTCCTTCCTTCCTTCCTTCCTTCTTTCCTTCCTTTCTTCCTTCTTTCCCTCCCTCCCTCCCTTCCTTCCTTCCTTCCTTCCTTCCTTCCTTCCTTCCTTCCTTCCTTCCTTCCTTCCTTCCTTCCTTTCTTCCTTCTTTCCCTCCCTCCCTCCCTCCCTCCCTCCTTCCTTCCTTCCTTCCTTCCTTCCTTCCTTCCTTCCTTCCTTCCTTCCTTCCTTCCTTTCTTCCTTCTTTCCCTCCCTCCCTCCCTCCCTCCCTCCCTCCTTCCTTCCTTCCTTCCTTCCTTCCTTCCTTCCTTCCTTCCTTCCTTCCTTCCTTCCTTCCTTCCCTCCCTCCCTCCCTCCCTCCCTCCCTCCCTCCCTACCCCTCCTTTCTTTCTTTCTTTCTTTCTTTCTTTCTTTCTTTCTTTCTTTCTTTCTTTCTTTCTTTTCTTTCTTTCTTTCTTTCTTTCTTTCTTTCTTTCTTTCTTTCTTTCTTTTCTTTCTTTCTTTCTTTCTTTCTTTCTTTCTTTCTTTCTTTCTTTCTTTCTTTCTTTCTTTCTTTCTTTCTTTCTTTTGTAAGGGAAAAGAAGTCTGCATATTCCATTATGGTTGTAGATGGCTCTGGTAATAACTTCAGACAACAGATCAGTATAATTTCAACAGCTCTTAGGAGATAGTCCACTGCTCCAAAATAACCCTCATGCTCTGAAAAAAGTGCTTTCAATCGCCCCTTGGACCAATTATCCAATGAATATGAAAGAAGTCTTGTGGAAATGGTATTAATTTGCAAATCATTTCCATCAAATACCACCTAGTTCATATTCTCATTGAGAGTCCACATTCATGCTACTGAGCCAATGTTGTTGGCGATGGTGATTAGAGTCACTATGTCTCGATTCCTTTTGCTGACAGCCTCTCTTTTCTCCTTGTTCATCATGTTTCTAAAACTAGAGGCTACAATCCAGCTTGGCAATGAAAACTTCTTGTAGTCCCCTCCCTAGTCCATCCCGATATTCAATCCATTAGATTTTCAAGAAACTCTTCAAAAGTGGTACAGCCAAACAGAAGACAGCAAAGACCAAAAAAAGTTCCTTCTCCAAAACTGGTACCAGTAACATGCTTATAATTATCATTTGAATATACTGCCAAGATGCTAATCTCAGAGCTGATGTTCACCAGAAAAAGAAGATATGGATTTTTCAGGATTCTTCCTCTAAGATAGAGATGAGAAATAAATTTAATGTATATTTCAGAAGTTTTGTTTTAGAATGGTCTGACATTTGAATAACTTTCAAAACAGGCTTTGGTAGAGAATATGAAACTTTAAAAGTGCTTGCATGACATATTTAACCTACATTGCTGTCTAGGGGAGGAGATGGGAGAAAGGGAAGGAGAAAAATTTGGACATGGTTTTTCAAGGGTGAATGTTGAAAATTATCTTTGTGTGTATTGGAAAGTAAAAAGCTATTATTAAAAAAAAATTCCTGCATAGAATTTGAATTTTCACAGTCCCTAATATTTGTCAGTCAAAGGAGGAAATACTGAGAGTCTGGGAGGGATGAGAATTGCAGGACTTTCAACATTTCCAGAAGCAGAAAGTCTTAGATATGTCATGAGAAAGCTTCTTATTACTACCCAGAGATGAGAACAATACAAATCAGGAGAAGATTCACATTATTGTAGCTGTGGTTTCCAAAGAACCACCATTAGAATTATGACTACTACAGCTCAAGTATCATAAATGTTTAAAACCTGATATTTTTTTTTTTTTTTTTTTTTTTTTTTTTTTTTTGAGGCTGGGGTTAAGTGACTTGCCCAGGGTCACACAGCTAGGAAGTGTGAAATGTCTGAGACCAGATTTGAACTCGGGTCCTCCTGAATTCAAGGCTGGTACTCTATCCACTGCGCCACCTAGCTGCCCCCTAAAACCTGATATTAAAAATGATCCTATGCACTCATTTCTTTGTGCTATGAAAATACTATATATTAAGTACTTTTGACTTTTTAAAAAGCTATTTATATAAGCATTACTCTTGGAAGGAGGAGACTTGAAATTTCAGTTGGGAAAGGAACTACTTGGGATCTTGATATTCTTGTTTGTAAAATAAGGAGGCTGGACAAGGAGATTCTCTCAGCTCCTTTCTAGATGTAAGATTCTATAAGTATATAAAGAGAAGAAAGTAGAGCAGTCCAGGAGTTTTCAAAGAGAAAGCTTAATATCTTTTGGGAATTTCAACAAAGTTTTGTAGTCTAAGTAATAATAATAGCTGACAATTATATAGTATCTTAAAGTCAGTAAAGTACTTTACAGATTTTACACAATTTGATTTTCTTATCAGTCCTCTTGGATGGATGGATATCTTAACTGTAATTGCCCCCATTTTTATAGATGAAGAAACTGAGGCTTGAAGATTCACCCAGTGATGAAGTACCAAAGAATGCAAGCTTTCTCAGCGGACTCTCAGCTACTGTGTTAGCTATTACACCTAGCCATCTCTCTATTTATGAAGTACAAGAGCTGTGAATGTTATAATTCTGTGCAAATTTCTCACATGGGTTTTATGGCAAGAAAGAAGTAGAGAGTCAGAATAAGGGAAGGAAAAAAAATGAAATAGTAATTTTTTTTTTTTAACCAAGAAAATTTGCTAACAAATGTGCTATCATTTGGGTATTATCTTTGTTCAGTTATTTCACCCATGTCTATCTCTTTGTGACCTCAGTTGGGGTTTTCTTCACAAAGATACTAGAGAGTCTCCAGTTCATTTTAGAGATGAGAAACAGGTCTAAGTGACTTGCCCAAGGTCCCATGGCTGGTCAGTGTCTGAGGTCATATTTGAACTTGGGAAGATGGATCCTACTTACTGATGCTCTAAGCACAGTGGTGCCATATAGCTGCTCTTTGGCTTGCACATTGGAAAATCGGCTGGAGAATAAGAGACAATTACAAATTAATCTTCATAAATCAATGCAAGATCCCAGAAATCAATCAACTAACATTTATTTATTAAACATTTATCATGTGCCAGAGTAAGCTAGGTAAAAAAGGAAAAGGAAACAGTCCTTCATCTCAAAGGTTTCCATTCTATCAGTAAATTATTAGACAATTATCGGTATAGGTAATTATCGGTAAATTATCCGACAATATTAGATCACCACCAAAATTAAGTAGGAACAACTAGTACTCAGTTTGCAATCCTGTCAACTTTTATAAATGATGTTTTAAAAACAAGTTGGTGGAAAGACGGGGATTATGAGATGTCAGAGGAAACAATGATATGTAGGACCTCATGTAATCTACAAAAGTTAGTAATACAAAGGATCAATATTTAAATGGCAGATTTAGAAGGCTGCATCCCTTACAAGAGCCCTGTGAGTTTCCTAGCTCCTTTTCCTTAGTTAGCAGGAAAAAAGATCTAAGACATTACGTGAGAATCTATCTATCTATATAAGTATTTGTTAAGATTATATTTAAAGGCGGAGATTTCGTTTTTTAATAATATTGTAAGATTGGTCTTAACATATATTGGATCACGTGCCCAGGGTGGAGAAAAGGGAGGGAAAAAATTTAGAACACAGGAGTGAATGTCAAAAATTATCCGTGAATATATTTTGAAAATAAAAAGGTATAATTAAAAAAAAAAAAAAGATTGTGTGTGTGCACATGCAACATAAGTCTGTCTACATGGGTGTCTATAATAGGATTCATGGAGGCATTATAGATATTTCTGGAATTTTAGCCAGTCTTTTCCAAGGAATATTGAGGTTACTGCCTTGAAGAAAGTGGAGGAGACATCTTTTTCTCTAGTCCCTTAGAGAGATACTAATGTAGCATGACATCCATTTGTCCTCCCCCCACTCTCCCTGGCAAATATTGCTAATTTATGGTTACAGCTATTTATTTTCAACAAATGGTACTTCCTTGGTCACCAGCCCTTAAGGAGTTTAGTCTCTTCCCAGCAAACACTAGTTGCACAAAATACCATCACAAAGAGCAAATATCAAATATTTAGTTAATCCATGTATCCAAGCAAAGTGGAGCAGAAATTGGAGACTTTACACAGATTTAAATACACCAGAAAAATACACAAGGCTGAATGAAGAACAAGGTATGATCTTATCTCAAACCAAGAGAAAAAGAGACCCAGATCTCACTCAAGGGGAGAGTCTTTCTCCGAAGTCTCTGGGGGGAAATCAGGGACATGTTGAAGAGCGGGTTTCCTCAACACATCTGTCTGTTGTCTCTCCTCACCCCTCCCCACCCAGAGTCAGTCCCAAAGAATCTCTGGAGTCATGTGTCATCTCAAAGAATGTGTCTCCTCCCTTTCCAAGCTGGCTCAAAGGTGTAGAATCAATTCTACCCATCAGGATCTACAACATAGCATCAGCACTCTGCAGTTATGTCAGATGCCCAGTAGGATGAAAAATGTCCCACGCTTTGCTGGAAAACCATGTCACACTTTTGTTGAAAGCATCCGTTGTATAGAGTAGAATGTTAGGTCCTGGGAGAAATACAAAGTTTAGTTATTTGCTTTGAAGGAGTTTCATGCTCTTGGATTCTGGGTATTGATTAAGAGAAGTAGCTGGGAGACTCTGCCAGGATTTTCTCAGTCTCAAACTTCCAATCCAGAGTGTGAGTGGTACGGAAGGACTATTCCCCCAACATCTGGATCTGGAACCCTTTACCACACTGCTTCTTTCACTGGTTTATTCTTGCCACATCCATTCATATTTTTTCTTAGTCTTCATTCTTCAACTTCTTTATAGCTTCTGACCCTCTTAATTAAGATGTGATCTCTTTCTTGCAATTCCCTTTTCTCCTGAATTCCCTAATTTCTTGAAGCTTTCATCATCCTATTGACCATGTTATCAGCATCTTTCCCTTCCACTCTTCTTCCTAATTTATATACTAAGTTCAGGCTTTTTTCCCTCTCTCACTTCTTCATCTGTGAATTGATCTCATTTAAAGAAGCCAATCTGTATGGTGACTATTTCCAAATCAGCCCTGACCTCTTAAGCTACCTTATTTTGGTTCCATGTTTCTTCTTTTTTTTCTCCTCTTCTAGTTTCAATGAGACCTTATAGAGCTTGTGCTGAATAGGTTTCTGCTTTTCCAGGAAAAAAAGCCCTTAGTGAGGATAGGTTTTTAGGTGTCTCTGGACTTTTTTCTTTGGCACAAATGACTTTGGGATTCCCCATATGGCCAGAGCATAAAAATCCCTTCCTATTCACTTGGCAATTGTGAGGGATAGAAAATCCTATCCAAAAATGACTACTCAAAGATCACTCATAGAAAAGCAGAATTATTTATTAGAATCTCGAGAAGCGGACCCCATCCTGGTCTGTGAGCCAGATTCCCAGCAGGAGAGAGCCACTCTCTTGAAGATGTTCATAACTTTTATACATTTCAGACAAAGAACCTCTAAAATCCCACCCTCCATAGGTTGTGATTGGTCATATTTGGTCCGTGGAATGCAGCTGACAATGTGATTTATAGCTTTTTCGGCCACATATAGGTTAATCCCTATTTGGGCAAAGGAATGCAGCCTAGGCCTTCACGTGACTGGGGCCTATAGGCCTGACTTTACATTAGCTAGCAGTCTCTGATCAATATGTGCTTAATCTGTAAGTTCTTCACCATATCCTACTTCATACTTGCTCCACACAGCAGGTAGGAAAAACAGTAGCTAGAACTAGAATTCTAGTCCCGAAGACAGAAAAACCTGAGACTCTCTCAGATACTTCCTAGCTGCATGATCATGGAATCTGGATGGATAGATGAGCTAGAAGTGATTCCTACCCTGGGATTCCTGTTTCCTCTAACACAAATACATATTATCAACCACCTAGGTTCCAAATACTATGGAAGTATTGTATCAAAGTATTGCAACTTACCAGGATAGCAGAGGAAATCTCAAGACTAGCACCCGTGAAGGGACAACTCTAGATCTTTTTCATAGTGTGAGCCTTTAATCCACACTGCAGCAAAGTAGAATCTGACTTCCCAAGAACTAAGTGGGTTAGAGTAATAGCATCTGCTCTTTTCCTTAGTTTCCTTTAATAAGCCGACTTCCAACAGATAATTATAGGGAGTGATTAGAAACAGTGGATCCAAGCAGGTGTCAAGATGCTATATAGCATACTATGTCTCAATGTGTGTTTATCACTGTAGAGGATTATTAACCCTGTCTTCTTTGCTCAGTTATCTAAGGAGGGAGCACCTTTTTCAATATGCTAAACAAGGGAAAACAGCTATTCCTAATAAACTTTCCCTCAATCTTCACTTTCCCAATCCTTATGACACTGCATGAATCTTATATTTTCAATTCTTGTCACTTCTACATATAAAAAGTTTGATTAAACTTTTTTATACATAAAATATTTACACAAACAGAGACACTTTTATATATAAAAAGTAACGTATATACAGTTTGAGAGACATAATTTCTGGATAGTCATTTAATTAATTATGGCTACTGAATAATTAATGAAAGATGCTCATTTATTTGTCTTTTTTGAACCAAAGACAGATCATGGTGACCTATTGATTTTTATATGCCCACAGGAAAGTGGGTATTAGATGGAAATCAATGCTGATTGGTTAACAATTAATGGGAAGAATAAATATAATAAGAGGGAGGTCTACTCTACTAAGGGGTTGGGGAACTTGACTTTGATTAGATCAGTCTTACTCTGGGCCACCTTTGCCCCGCCCAATATTAAGCAGAATGCAATGGATTTCCTCTGCTAGATGGGATTTGACTAGGTTTAGGAGAAAGCTAATCCAATCTCATTATCAGCAATGTCCTTCAGATACTGGCTGACTAACCTAGAAAGGGGCTGATTTCTGAAAGAGGAAATAGAAATGGAGGGAAAAACTTAGTCCTAATTCAATCATTGGTTGTTGATATAAGAGAGAAATCAACCTTTCTCTCACCACTGCCACTAGTTCTTCCCTCTGGGAGCAACTGAGCAGATCTACTCCTTTCACATCTCAGTTCTTCACCTGTGTCAAGGCTGCCATCACATTCTATGATGACTGCTTTGATAGAAGTGATTAATTAAATATCCAGGCTACCTTTAACTGATTTTCACCTTCTTGGATGCTTTCCTTTCTATGCTCTTTAGCTTATCAATATTCTTTCGCAAATAAAATATGGCCCAGAAATGGCCACTGTGTTTTAGTTATAATCTAATTAAAGTGAAGAACAGTGGAATCATTCTTTTCCAAGTTCTAGTCATCACACTCTCAATGGAACATAAGATTACATTAGTTTTCTTGGCTGCTAAAGCACATTCTTGACTCAGATTGAGTTTGCAGTGTAGTAAAACTCCTAGATAATTTGTAGGACCACCTCTCCCTTCCCCAAACCCTCTCCCCAAGCATAAGGCTTTACATTTATCCCCGTTAAATTTCATCTTATTCAATCTGTTGCATTGTTCTAGATCTGTCAAGATTTTTGGGGGGATTCTGATTGTCATTGATTGGGTTAACTATCCTTTCTCCCCAGTTCTGTGTCTTCAGATTTGATAAATATGTCATATATAATATCTAAGTCATTGACTAAAAATACTAATGCCAGACAGAGATCCCTGGGGAATATTACACTGGATATTATCCTTCAGACATCAAGCCATGAATGGCTACTCTTTGGCTTTGATCATTCAACCAATTCATATCTATATCTATCTATAGATATATCTATATATATCTATATATATGTAACCTACATATTTTTGTATTGTGTCCATAGAGATAGCAAAAGAAACTTAGTCAAAGTTTCATTTCTTTGATCCCTTATTTCATTCTCTTGATCTGGGTCTAATGACTACATCAAAAAGGGAGCTAAGGTTAGTCTGGCATGACCTATTCTAGATGAAGTCTATTGTCTTTTTTTCTAGATGATCACCAGTGATTATGTTAACAATACATTCTACTACCTTTCAGACACCTTGGCCAATAATTTGCATGCCCCATTTTCTTCCTTTTTGTTGAAAAACCAAATGACATTTATACTTCTGCATCTTGTGATATGATTTTTTTTCTTTTTTTAATGTTAAACATGTTAGAAACATATGTTAAATTCAATATATGCATACATATTTATATAATTATTGTGTTGCATAAGAAAAATAAAATCTGACTAAAAAAAAAGAAGCAACAGAATAAAATGTAAGCAAGCAACAACAAAAAGAGTGAAAATGCTATGTTGTAATGCACACTCATTTCTCACAGTCCTCTCTCTGGGTGCAGACAGCTTTCTCCATCACAAGACAATTGGAACTGATTTGGTTCATCTCATTGTTGAAGATGGCCACATCCATCAGAAGTAATCATCACATAGTATTGTTGTTGCCGTGTACAATGATCTCCTGGTTCTGCTCATTTCGCTTAGCAAAAATGATTTCTTTTCTTTATGCCAACAAAGACCACTGCCAGTGGTTCAGGAATCACATCTTCCAGTTCTTTCCAGACCCTGACACAAAGTACATACTTGAACAATATAATTTGCTTTTATCAGGAGCAGCTATCTCTCCAAGGAACCATCTCTCCACTTACTTTGAATATTGATTTCTTATAAGTCATTTTTCTTCCATCCTTTTCAGTGCAAAGATCATTCCCTTTGGTGGAACTATCTCCCATAACAAAAATTATAATTTATAATTATAAATTATATCATAATTATTATATTAATAATATTATTATATTATATAAATTATAATTTATTTATAAGTTATAAGTCCAAAAATGTATGTTTCATTCTGTACCACTGGTCCATCACTCCTTTGTTGGGGTAGCATGATCCAACTTTGGACTTCTGAAATCATTTTTGGTGACTCTAGAATTTTGATCCAAATGATCTCTTCTATGCTTCGCCATATTTCAAGAATTCCTCCTTTCAAAACTGACATTTAAAAGGCACTTTGAGGAGCAGCTAGGTGGCGCAGTGGATAGAGCACCATCTCTGAATTCAGGAGGACCAGAGTTCAAATCCGGTCTCAGACACTTAACACTTCCTAGCTGTGTGACCCTGGGCAAGTCACTTAACCCCAGCCTCAGAAAATAAAATAAAATGCACTTTAATATTTGAAAAAGTGATATAGAAAGGGCATTTTCTTCTCCATTTTGTTAATGAGCACCATGGAATTTAATTTTGTTTCAGCTAAACACCTCTGGCTATTGAAAATCAATCTCTAAGGGCTTCTATATCAAAAAGATTCTAGTTAATATGATTTCCAGAGAATATACTTACATACATGTATATACATACACAGTATATATGTTTATATACTATGTATACATGCATATGTGTATTTTTATTAATTTTATAATTATACTTTTTTTTTTACAATATATATGCATGAGTAATTTTTTTATAACATTATCCCTTGTATTCATTTTTCCAGATTTTCCCCTCCCTCCCTCTACTCCCTCCCCTAGATGATAGGCAATCCCATACATTTTACATCACACATATATATTTAATAGGCAAGGGGGAAATAACCACAGTTCAGGATAATCACAGAAACCCAAGCTATTTTTCAGGGGACCAGTTTCATTCAGTTTCTAACAACAAGCAAAAAAGTGACTCATCATTGTCTGAATCAGTGTGTAAGAGGAGTAAGGGTAGAAAGGAAGGATGCAAAAGAGAGTAGACTTCGCTCTGTACACTGTATTTAAAATGGGAATAATAAGGACCTCAGTGATTAGAGTAATTCTCCCATTATTTCTTAATACTTCATTGCTCCTGGTTGTTGAGAACATTGTAACTGGGGTAGGACCTGGTTACCCTTTGTACTGTTTTGGATCGGGAACCAATTGCTATGGGGAGGAGGTACAAACATAGTGTCAGGAACGAACGTAAAGCTTAGAACAAGTTGAAACCAGTGATGATGGCAGACAACAAAAAGGTCTTTAAAAAATTTTTTTGGCTTGATATAAAGAGATATTTTCAAACAGCTGCCCATAAGTCCTTTGTACTACGTGGGAATTGTTGTATCTGTATAGGTAAGTGGAGAGGCTGGGTGGTCTTGTCAGGGATGATACAAAGAAATTCATATTCAGGTATGAGTTGGTCAAGATGGCCTCTGAGGTCACTTCTTTTTTTTTTTTTTTAAAATTTTTTTCTTTTTTTTTTTAATTATAGCTTTTTATTTACAAGATATCTGCATAGGCAATTTTTCAGCATTGACAATTGCAAAATCTTTTGTTCCAACTTTTCCCCTTCTAACTCAACTCTAAATCTCTATGGTACCAGTCTGTGCTTCTTCCTGACTACTTTTAATATTACAATTATCCCTTTTCCCTCAAGACTTTTCCCATCACTGTTTCAACATATTGTGGGTTGGTATAAGAAATTAAATGGGAAGTTTTTCAGAAGCAGATTCAGGGAATAGATCAGAAGATAGAAAGATGCCCGATGTAGATTCTAACACATCTGTATAAAGTTGATCCGTAAATTAAATTTGGCTTCTTTACCTACCCTATTAATGAAATTAGTTATGGGAGCTTTCTGAGAAATCTTTGCAGATAAAAAAGGGAACATTTAAATTATTTTTATTTTTAAAGCTTTTTATTTCAAAACATTTGCACACATAATTTTTCAATATTGACCCTTGCATAGCCCTGCGTTTCAGATTTTCCCCTCCTTCTCTTCACCCCCTCCTCTAAATGGCAAGCAATCCAATATATGTTATACATGTTAAAATATACGTTAAATCCATTATGTGCAAATATATACAATTCTCGCTGCACAAGAAAAATCAGATCAAGAAGGAAAGAAAATGAGTAAGAAAACTAAAGGCAAGTCAACAACAGAAAGAGTGAAAATGCTGTGTTGTGATCCACACTCAGTTCCTACTCTGGGTGTAGATGGCTCCCTTCATCACAAGATCATTGGAAATGGCCTCAGTCATCTCATTGTTGGAAAGAGTCATGAGGAACACTTTTAAATTATAATAATAATAATAATAATAGCTAGCATTTATAAAGTTTACAAAATTCTTTACAAATATCTCATTTAATCCTCATTATAACCATGGGAAGCAGATGTCCTTATTATTCCCATTTTACATATGAAAATGCTAAGGGAGACAGAGCTTAGTGACCTGCCCAGGGTTACACAGCTAGTATCTGAGGCTGAATTTGAATTCAGGTTTTTCCAATTCCAAATTCAACACTCTATCTCCTGTTTTACCAAACCTGCCTGTTTTCCCAAGAACAAAAGTTTCCCACCAAAGAAGAATAAGACATGGATGAAGAGGCACCTATGTATTGTCCCAGACATGGAAATGGCAAAAACACGTGCAGTTTTTGAACAAGAACCTTAGGGTCTTTGACTCAAGCCATAATCTTGATAAATACAATAGAGGTTTTTATATCCCTCAGTCCCTCAATGACTCCAGAAAGGACTAGTATAAGCCAAGTTTCTGGAGAATCTTCAATCAATAACATACAGTGTTCTCCAGATAAACACTGTCATCAACTTCTGATCAATAGCCATTCATTTGTAAAAATCATTCCAGACATTAAATGGTTCCAGGACCAAGATTTGAAAGGTTGAGAGATAATATCCCAAAGTTCAAAAGGGAGACTATCAATTGCCCTCACTTTTAACTAATAAAATTTTTTATTGTATTAGTTTTCAGCATAACCAATAAAAAGCAAATTATCCTCATGGCCAAGTGACTTTATATTCAAGGCAAACAAGAGCTATGTATATTTATTTTGTTTCTGTATTTTGGAGAGAAGTTTATAAATGAAGGTTAAAATCTACTTCCTTTTAAAAGTTTGGGAGATTTGAATTTATAGCAAAAAAATTCCAAAGAGTAAGAAAAGGGCAAGATTTAAGATCTAAAGAAATCAGTTTGACTTTTTCATGAGATCATATTCTAAAAATCTATATATAAAAAGGTGAGAAGGAGGGTCATATAACCAGGCATGAATACAAAAACCAGGAAGAATGATGTCAGGAAAGCTAAGATTCAGAATGCAATGAGTCTTGTGAAAAAAATCCTGGTGGAAAGTTTAGGACAATAAAAAGGATTAAAAAAAAAAAAAAGTGGTTTGAAGCAAGAAAACTTATAAGGAAGTAGCTTAGGGAAGATGTTGACTGGTGAGTGAAGTATAATAAGATGAGAGTGTAATGTCCACAGATGAGACAAGGTAGAATCATTCAGCTCTTTCTCTGAAATCATTGATCATAGAATTTATAGTTGAAGGGGCTTTAAAATCATCTGGTCGATGTTTCAATGAGAAAGAGTGTAACATACAACATGAAGTGGGAACTCTAGCCCAAGACAGGTGCTAATAGGGAGCTCCTGGCTATTTTACATAAGTTCAGATTCCCCAAATCAGACATATTCTATGCCCAAGTGCCAAGGGAAATTGCAAGGAATCTCACAGTGTCGGGAACTGTTAAGAAATCATAAATATGAGAGAAACACCAGAAGATAAGAGAGAAAAGCAAATGAATGCTGGCCCAGTTTTCACTGAATTCTGAAATCCACAAACTACTCAGCTCGATATCAATCCCTGACAAAATTCCATTTGCGAAGAAACTCAGAACTAAATTCATTTGCTTTTTGATGACAGAATTATTAGGTTAGTAGACCAGGAGACTGCAGTTGAAGTCATATGTGTTGATCACAGCAAAAGTCTATTCTCATTTTTTTCATAATATTATGGACAAAATAATCAATTGTGGGCTGGATGAAGATAATAAGAACAAGAATTATAATGAATGCCATTTGTCTGGTGCTTTAAACGCTCCAAAGCATTCTCCCCTAACAGTCCCCTGTAAATTAAGCAATGAAAACATTATCCCCTTTTTAGAGGTCAGGAAGCTGAGGGACAGTGATAATGCTGTTAGGTTACCAGGTTCAGCTTGCAATCCAAAGGGTGTTGATTAGTGTATCTTTATCAATATGGAGGGAGGCTCCTAGTGCAGTAGTGCTCAATTTGGGCTTAAAATGCTTTATTGCATTTTAATTTATTTTGTTAAATATTTCCCATTTTAACCTGGCTCAGAGTATATTTGGGAGTCTTGTGGGAAGAAATGGAATACTGAAGTCCATAACACTATACATTGCAAATAATTCATTCATGACCTTATTGCAGGGCTTCCCAACATTATTTTTCTGTTATAGGTCCCTTTGGAAGCCTGGAACCCTTTATGGATTCCTTTTCAAATAACATTTTTTTCCCCCCTGAGGTAATTGGGGTTAAGTGACTTGCCCAAGGTCACACAGTTAGGAAGTGTTAAGTGTCTGAGGTCAGTTTTGAACTCAGGTCCTGCTGACTTCAGGGCTGATGCTAGAATAACAGTTTTAAATGCACAAAATAAGGCATTTAGAATTACACAATTCTAACCACAGTTATCAAAAAAGTTTAAGAAAGAAAAGGCGAGTTCACAGACCCTAGATTAAGAAATATTCTAGAGGACGGGAAGAAATGTCAGAAGTCCTCCTTGGATACTTTGAGGAAGGGTAAGGTAATTCATGAATTATTTAATAGATCCTGATTCTAGGGCCTAAAACCAGGCAGAGACAGCACACTTACCAGAAAGGTTATAGTACAGGTGTCCCCCTGGCTACCTTCCCAGTGTGTCAGCACATCAGGGGAAGAAACCAAGAAGAAACACTCCAAGTGTTTATACTAACACAGCCCTATTTTCCATTACCACCAGACTCTTACCTGGGCCTGCCTCATTGTAAGTTTTTGCAGGGAAATACCTTCAAACACCAGTTTTTGGTGACCCAGCTGATTGACCAGCTAAAGTAACCCCTTCTTTACTTCCTTAAGTGCCCCAGCTGAAATAGACTCAGCATTTTCATCAGTTCCTTAGAATAAAACCCAAAAGATGAGCTTTTCACATTTACGGATGACACAGGGTTAGAAGAACTCATTACAATGATGGATGACAGAAACAAGATTCAAAATGACCTCAATAGACTGGAATGCTGGATTGAAACCAGAATGATTAAAGTTAACAGAGGGAAATTTTTAAGTCCTACACATGGATTAAAAAAAAAAAAAAACTACCCTAGTCCAGGTTGAAAAATACCTTGTTTGAGAGAAGAAGATCAAAGTTAGGTATCACATGGATAAGATCAGAAGGAAAGCAAAATATCGGGGAAACAATTTTATAGACAGTTTCTCAAATAAAGGTCTCATAAAAAACTTAATCAAATCTACATAAATATGAGTCATTCCCCAAATGATAAATCATCAAAAGATTTTGAACGGGCAGTTTTCCAAAGAGGAAATCAAAATAATTTATAGATATGTGAAATACCTTATTTGGAAGTAGTCAATATGAAAAATGTTTAAGGATTTTGGTTAGCAATGAAATCAACATGGTCCAATAGTCCGTCAGTTTTTGAAAAAAGGTCCTCTACATTTCAGCTTCTTTTTATGTCCGAACCATAGGAAGCAGTCGGGATTCCACAGAAATCTCCGCTGATCAGATCAGACCTGGACCATTGTTGGCTTTACTTCTGAGATCACATTTTGAAAGAGATGCTGCTGTAAACTGAGGAGGACCATCGACGAAGAGACTTGGAAAACATGTCATTTGAAGAAGAATTGTTTAAAGTACTATGAGTATTTTAAACATACACACACACACAAAACCAGGAGCAAAAATTGAAGTTGTAGCGCAGCACATTCAGTTCTCTATTGGCTCAAATAAACTGTTAATCCCATGGAAAACGAGCCAATTAGAATACTTTCCTCTTCTCTCCCATCTTTGTCTGCCCCTGTTCTCCCCACCCATTTTTCTTCCTTTTCCCGGTTCCTTTTTCTCTTCTTCCTCCCCATACCAGAGGGGTAGGTTTGCTTAGGGAGGCACTGAGTTGAACTGTATGTAGAAGCTAGACTGAACTTGTCCAGTCTGGAGAGCCTGAGCTAGAGGAGGTTAGAGCAGGAAGTCTTCCAAACAGACCTGGATACCTCAACCAAAGCATGGGAAACCTTAACTCTGTTTATATGCCAAAGGTAAAGCATGGTGATGAGATTCAATGACAGAGGAACTTCTCCCAGGGCCGTGGGCAAACCTGCAACCTGGGTAATGTTTATCTCTGGCATCCTTCCATCTCCCTTTCTGGATCCTTGGCTTCCAGACCTCCGTGCCTTCATGCTGTCAAGAGGGGCGTCTGATCCTATCCCGTTCCTTGACCCAAATCAACCCTCCAATCCACCAGTTCTTCCCAGCCTACTTGACCAGCTGTCTTCCCCATCTCCTTAGCAACCAACCGCTACCAACTCTGCCCCTGTGGCCCTTTCATTTCAGTTTATTTCTACTCTCAGAGTGCCTGAAGATGCCAGCCTGACCACATGTCCCCTTGCAAGTGTTGTCAGAAGGGGTTAGCAGCAAGAAGCAGGACCTGAACCCCAGGGGTGCAGCAGGACCAAGACCCTAAGGGTATAGCAGGATGGGAACCCCAGGGGTGCAGCAGGATGAGGACCCTAGGGGTGCAGCAGAACCAGAACAGCAGTGGTGCAGCAGGACTGGACTCTAGGGATATAGCAGGACTGGAACCCCAGATGTGCAGCAGGATGAGGACCCTAGGGGTATAGCAGGACTAGAATTTCAGGTGTGCAGCAGGACCAGGACCCCAGGGATGTAGCAGGACCTGAACCTCAGGGGTGCAGAAGTAAGATTAAATTTCCCTATGTTCTCATGTTGCCAGGGGTATAATTAGCCAGCACACTCAAAAGAAGGAGGCTCAGGGTGCTGCGGCTGATTTTTCTAGCCTGGCCCCAGAACTGCCACGATGTGGCATCCCAGTGAGCAATAGCAAGAATAGTGGAAGAGCCTTCCAGTGCCATTAGCCTGTGTGGTCACTGCTGTCAGGAATTTCTCTGGTGCTTTTTCATCTGTGTCCATCTGTGTTCTTGTCGTTGTTGTTGAGTAGTTTTCCCCATTTGGGGTTTTCTTGACAGAGATCCTGAAATGGTTTGCTATTTCCTTCTTCAACTCATTTTACAGATGAAGAAACTGAGGCAAGCAGGCTTAAGTGATCAAGGATCACTTAGCCAGAAAGTATCTGAAGCTGGATTTTGAATTTGAAGCCAGTGCCCTATCCACTGTACCACCTAATAATCAATAATCAAACACAGTTATCCAGACCTTAGAGATCTTTAGAGAACTGTTCTTCAAAGTAGACACTTCAGGAGATCAGGACACAATTATTTCAGCTCTGCTGCCAGAATTCAAAATATTTTAATAACTCTCCTTTTTGGAAGTGTCTTTACAGCCAACTTATGAATTATACATCATAAAAATGAAAAACTCCCCGGGTCAAGATATTTTCCTGGACAAAATGAGGAAGGTTAGAGCTCCCTGAGGGGTTTGCTTTTTGGGGGTGCCTGATGTGATTCAGGAAGTTACACAGTTTTAGTCACCAGCATTTGTCATCGTGGTAGAAACTATTTCATTGTGGCGTGTGAACCCTTGTTTGTTTTTTCATCTGCTGTACCTATTTAAGACTTAACTATTGTCTTTTTTTGGAGGCAATTGCCCACAGCTAGGAAGTGTCTGAGTCTGAATTTGAATTCAGATCCTCCTGACTCCAGAATCAGAGCTGTATCCACTGCAGTGCCGCCCGGCTGCCCCCTATTCTTAATCTCTCACCAAGTCCGCTCTTCCTTTAATTCAAGTGTAATGTACTCCTTGATGCTGTTCTGGAACTCTCCATAGGGAAAAGATCTCTCCTGAAATTCCTGTATTTCTTCTTTGTACTCATCACCCTTTTCTTTGATACATATGCTCCTCTGTTTGGTTGTAAAGGCTTGGAGAACAGATATTATATGTCTTTTCTATGACTTTATATCTTCAGCATAATGGCTTGCACAGAATAGGAACTAACTAAATAAATGTCTATTGACTATGTGTAGGTTTTGTTTATAATCTATTATTATTATTAATTTTATTTTTTAGGTGATATATTTACATTCATTTTTTTTAGATATCTCTGTATAAGTCATGTTGGGAGAGAAAAATCAGAACAAAAGGGGAAAGCCATGAGAAAGGAATAAGAAAAAAAGGTGAAAATAGTTTGCTTCAGCTAATTGTGGAAATATGTATAGAAGAATTGCATATGTTTCACATATATTGGATTACTTACTGTATAGAGAAGAGGGAGAAAAAATTTGGAACATAAGGTTTTGCAAGGGTGAATGTTGAAAACTATCTTTGCATGTGTTTTGAAAACAAAAAGCTATTATTAAAAATGTTTTTAAAAAGTAATGTGATTATTGAATAACTTGCCATCTAGGGGAGGGAGTGGGGGAAGAGGGAAAGAGGAGGAAAATTGGAACACAAGATTTTATTTTATTTTATTTTTAAAATGTTATTTATTTATAATTTTTTGACAATATATATGCAGGAGTAATTTTTTTTTTTTATAACATTATCCCTTGTATTCATTTTTCCAAATTATCCCCTCCCTCCCTCTACTCCCTCCCCTTGATGACAGGCAATGGAACACAAGATTTTGTGAAGGTTAATGTTGAAAAATTATCCATGCATATGTTTTGAAAATTAAAAAAAAAAAAAGACTTTAATTAAAAGGAATATGATTTTGGCAACCATATGGAGGATGAATTGGAAGTGAAGAGGTAATAAAAATCTGGATCAGGGTGATGGTATGTCAGTGAAAAAGGGGGACAGACACCAGAAATGCTGCGGAAGTAGAACTGGGAGACTTGGCGACTGGAAATGTAATAGCAAGGGAAGGGGGAGAACTGAGTATTCACTAAGTAGATTGGTTTAGCTGTGTCACTGATAGTAGGGATTGTTTTGGTCTTTATTATTTTTTTTTATTCTTATTTATACTTCAATGCCTGAGACAAAGTAATCTATTATAGTGTCCTCTTAATTGGGCTTGCTATGAATCCCTTCACTCGTCAATTCATCTTCCATACAGTGGCCAAAATCATGTTCTTAAAGCATGTTACTGATTGTCACTCAAAAAATTTTTTTCTTTTCTTTTTATTAATTCCTTTTTGCTTTTAGTATAAAATACAAACATCTTCACTTGGTGTGTAAACAGTTTGCTTCCAGCCTGTGTAATAGAAAACTAGATAGACAGGCAGTCATTCAGATAGTTGGAATTCAATAAATTGGAATTTAATGGATGGCATTTCCATCCAAAGTTTATAGGAATTGCTGAGAAGAGCTGAGCCTATCACAGTTGATCATCACAATTTTGCTATTGCTTGTTCCTACTAATCTGTTTTCTTCTGAAATTGGAATATTATTAAGGTACAAGTTTGACTATGTCTATTCTGAAAGCTGGCTTTAGTTACCCATAATTTTTGTGCCTAATACTTGTTGAATTGACATACTAGAAGTTCTGGTCCCATAGAAGCCTAGATCAAATAATTGGTGTTCTTAAAGACTCTACGAAAATCAAGAGTCTCAATGGAGATTCTTTGTTCAAACACCTCTATCTTGGATAATTTTACTCAAAGCCTGGATGATTTCTATCTTTTTCTAAAATTGTGGAAGCTTTTTTAAGTGTAATGGGGGTGGGGGTAGAACTTGTTTTATCTGTTGTTCCCAGGTTCTAAATATTCTCTCTGGTTTTATTGTCTTTGTTTCCCTGGAAATTCTTTACTTCCTCTTATATCTAACAAATTATGTAGACTTATAAGCAGCAAAACCCAAGAAAATTTGCTAAAAAAAATTGGCAAGCATATCAATACACCAGTAGGAAGAAGAGGATGAGAAGGAGGAAGAGGAGAAGAGCAGAAATCTAAAATATTTTCAAATTGAAGCTAAAAGAGCAAGTCAAGCAAAAGTCTATCAGTTCCACGTGACCATTGATTTTAGGTAAATTCTTCATACTCTAGTTCAAACTTACTGACCTGTTGCCTAGCCTCCTTATCTCTGTCCCCTAAATAGAGTTGAAGCTAAGGGCATGGTCACCATGATCTAATGAAATAGTCTGAAAGAAAAAGTCCATGTGCATGTACAATCAGACCACAACTACCTGCATTTTTCAGTTTCAGTCACGTCCCACCAAAGTAGAGGGAAAATGTAATTTTAGTTCATTTTATATCCAAATTAATGCGGTTTTTTGTCTCACATCTTTTTCATTCCGAATTTTATAAAAATTCTATTTCCAAAATAGAACAGAAAAAGAGAATTACTATGAAAATGTGAATCTCTGTTATGTTCAATTTGCTTTTTAAATTACAGTACTCAAAACTCCAATACTGAGGAGCACTTACCTCTGGAGGTGGAAGATATTTTCTTCCACCTCAGGTGACAAGGGGAGTCCAAGCAGGGCTAACCCCCCACCTAAAAGAACATCAGGGAGACAAAGCTCCAATTCAGGAACTAAGGTTGGAGAGTTAAATAAAAGAAAGAAAAGCCCAAATAATATAAATAATTATTCAAAGACAGTTCTGCATCAACAGTTCTTAGAAGAGACTTAATGGAATAAAATTATTTTCTGTAATGGCTACATTGCAGAATGAATGAACCAAGAGATATAAGGAAGAAAGAAAATCTCTGGAGGATAGAATTGGAAAGAGAATAAACAATTTAGAAAGGAAAGTGGTAAACCTTTCCTCAAGTAACATAATCCCTAAAAATTAAGATAAACTGAAAAGAAATCAATAATTTCATGAGACAACAAAAACAATTAGAACAAAATCAAAAGATTGGAAAAATAGTTGGAAAGTATTTTAACTAACATCAAAGACAACTGACCTGAAAAAACATTAAAAAGATATAATTTAACAATCCCTGACAGTCATGATTTTAAAAAAAAAAATCATAAATGAAAACTGACCAAATCTATTAGAAGAAAAGGGCAAAATTAAGCAAAAAGAATCTATTAATCACTTTTTGAAAGGTTCAGTAATAGGAAAAGGCTTGGAAATGCCACAGTCCAAATACAGAGCACCTATGTCAAACAAAATATATATTACAAATATCCACAAAGAAGCACTTCAAATGCCAAGGAATCACAGTCCAGATCAAACAGGACCTTCTACTATAAATAAGAGGCTTGACTACAATAATCCAAAAGGCAAAAAAAAAAAAAAAAAATATATTGGTTTAGAATTTAGGAAAACTTATTTTGAAAATCTAAGGATTATCCTGTGGGGGATGAAGTGGCAGGGCAGGAATTGATCTTTAATGGAAAAGAGGACTTTAAATTGTTTCTGATGAAAAGAACAAAAGTGAGTAGCACAAACAAGAGAGTCCAGAGAAATCTAGAAAGGTCATTTATTTGAACAAACGAAAGGATCTGTATGAAGATACAATGCTAATATTTTAGGAGGAGAGAAAAAGAAAGGTATGTCCTCCAAATTTTATAATCTTCAAAAGGTATAGAAGAATTAAATAACAAAAAACCCAGATATTCCAAAAAGGAAATTGGTTCTGTTTTAAAGGTTTTAAGAAGGGAAGAATACGCAGGGTAAAAGGAGAAATACAATATAAAGGAGGAAGACAGAAGCAAAACTTTCTATTTCTAATATAGAGGTGCATCAGAATAAATATGTACAAATATGGAAGAAAGAGTTGGGGAAATGGGCAACAGATGAACTTCATGCTTATCTGAACCAGACAAAGTGGGGCTGAACACACACAAATACATAATTTGGTGTAGAAATGTATCAAACTCAATAGGGAAATAAAAAGGAACAAGGGTAAGGATTAAAATGTATAATAATACTAAGAGCAAATAGCCATGAGGAAAACAAACTTCCTGATTTTAAAGGGGAGATTAAAAAGAATATAAATAAAGTCTAAGGGAGACTATTCATTAGATAATGGTTAAACAGAGTAAGCAAAGTAGAATGGTATGTGAATGCAAGGGAATGTTATTATCTCATTAGAAATGATCAAAGCAAAGACAATACTTCAGAGAATAATTCAGAGAATTGGTATATAGTAACTGATGTATTTATATAAATATTATATATATATTAATATATATAATTGATATATAGTAAATTAAATAGAGCCATCCAGGTGGGACAATGGATAGAGTGCTGGGTGAGGAAGACTAATTTTCCTGAATTTAAATCTGGTTTCAGACACTTGTTAGCTGTGTGACCTTGGCAAATCACTTAATCCTGCTTGCCTTAGTTTCCCCATCTATAAAATGAGTTGGAGAAAGAAAAGGCAAAACACTCCAGTAACTGTCAAGAAAACCCCAAATGGGGTCACAAAGGGTTAGACTGAATTGAAAATGATTATTCTGAAAGACAATAATTTATATAAATATAGCAATATTGTAAAGGAAAACAACTTTTCATTTGACAAAACACAATATTTATTTCTAATAAAAACACTAGAAAACATGAGAATAAATGGAGTTTTCCTTAATATAATAATTAGCATTTGTCTAAACCCATCAGCAAGCTTATATGTAATGGGGATAAGTTGAAAGCATTCCCAATAAGATTAGGGTGAAACTCAGACGTTCATTATCACCACTATTAATCAATGCTGTACTAAAAATGCTAACTTAAGCAAAAAGAGAAGAAAAAGAAATTGAAGGAATTAGGCTATAAGAAAACAAAACTATCACTCCTTGCAGATGATATGATGGTATATTTAGAGAATCAATTAAAAAAACTATTAATAACTTTAGCAAAGTTGTAGGAATTAAAATAAATCCACATAAATCATTGGCATTTCTATATGTTACCCACATAGTTCTATATGTTGGAAACTGAGTGGATGCCCATCAGTTGAAGAAAGGCTGAACAAGTTATGGCAACAAATGTTGAGAAGAAATTCAACAGTGAGATGATTCAGGCCAGTTCCAATGATCTTGTGATGAAGAGAGACATCTGCACCTAGAGAAAGAACTGTGGGAACTAAGGATGGACCACAACATACCATTTTTCTCTTTTTGTTGTTGTTGTTTGCTTACATTTTGTTTTCTTTCTCAGTTTTTTTTTTCTTTTTTGGTCTGATTTTTCTTGTGCATATATGATATATGATATATGTGATAAAAATAAAAGAAAAATTTATATGTATATATATGTACACATATATATAATATAAAATTTTCTTTTATTTTCATTATATATTTATATGCATTTGTAATAAAGCAAAAACAAATTTTTCCATATGCAAAGAACAGAAAAAAGAAGATTGAATAATATATCCCAAATCTCTATTCCAACAGCCTTTTAAAAGCATATGCTAAATTTAACACAATATTTACAACATTGCTTGCTGTGTTCCCTCAGGAAATCTAAGAATTTGGTCACAAATTCCTTCCTCCTCCACAAATCTGAGAGGTAAACTATCGTATATTTTTCAAATTTGATTATAATGTCATTCTTTATGCCTAAATCATGAACCCATTTCGACCTTATCTTGGTATAAGGTTAGGTATGAGTCAATGCCTATTTTTTCTGACATACTAGTTTCCAATTTTCCCAGCAGTTTTTGTCACATAGTGAATACTTATCCCAGAAACTGGGGTTTGGAGGTTTGTCAAACATTAGATTGCTATAGTTATTGACTATTTTGTCCTGTGAACCTAACCTATTCCACTGATCAACTAGTCTATTTCTTAGCCAATACCAAATGGTTTTGATGACCACTTTTTATAATGTAGTTTAAATCTAGTACAGCTAGGCCATCTTCATTTGCTTTTTGAAATTCTTGACCTTTTATTCTTCCAAATGAATTTTGTTGTTATTTTTTCTAGGTCAGTAAAATAATTTCTTGGAAGTTTGATAGGTATAGCACTAAATAAATAGATTAGTTTAGGGAGTATTATTATCTTTATCATATTTGTTCGACCTATCCAAGAGCACTTGATATTTTTCCAGTTGTTTAGATCTGACTTTATTTGTGTGGAAAGTTTTTTGTAGTTTTATGCATGTGTTTTGAAAATAAAATGATTTATATTAAAAAAAAATACACAAAAGTGAACAGAAGGAGATTCTTAGACTTCCTGAGGGAACACAGACAAGCAATGTTGTAAATATTGTGTTAAATTTAGCATATGTTTTTAAAAGGCTTTTTGAATAGAGATCTGAGGTATATTATTCAAACCTCTTTTTCTGTTCTTTGCATTTGGAAAAATTTATTTTTGCTTTATAACAAATGCATATAAATGTATAATAAAAATAATCCCCCCATATACATTAAAACAAGTTTTTAACTTTTGGGTTTTTTTGGAAGAGTTTTGAGTTTCACATCCTCTGCCTTTCACCCTTCTTTCCTTCCCACCCCCACCTGCCATGGTAAGCAATCAGATATAGATTGTACATATATAATTGTATAAAACATTTCCATATTAGTCATTTTGTACAAAAATACTCTAATAAAAAAAAAAAGAATGAGAGAGAGAAAGTGAAAAATAGCATGCTTCCATCAGTATTCAAACAGTATCAGTTTTTTCTCTGGAGGAAGATAATATATTTCATCATTAGTTCCTTGGAATTGTCACTTGACAAAGTGAAAGAAATATTTCCAGTAAGAAGGAGTTGAGAGTTAATCCTTTGCCACATGTTTTTGGTCCATGTTTCTCATTACCTTTTCACTTTAAATTCGTATCTAATCTTTTTTTTTTTTTTTTTTTTTTTTAAATTAAAGCTTTTTATTTACAAAACATGTGCATGGGTAATTTAACCTTCTTTATAGATTCTCTGTGTGTTGGTGGGAGAGGGTGTCCTAGATTTAGTTTGGTAGGGGAGGAGAATATTTTTATAACTATTGTTCTTGCTGAACTTTCTTAGCAAATTCCTTTTCGAAAAGCAACTCGACTCAATTGACTGAGTCCTTATTAATGGAAAGAATATGCTGGTAAATGCTCAGGATCAATAGTACTAGAAATTCAGGTTCTTAGGGTCACCCCTAGTTCTTGGGAAGAGTAAATAGTCAATCTGCCTTCTGTGAATCTCAAACTACAAGTGTGGGTGCAAGTTGGAGTGACTCAGGGATTGCCCATATACACATAAGTACCTAAATCATGAGGTTTTTTGAACTAGTCACCATTAAGAATGATGTCAGATTTAAATGGAAAGAGACCACTAAACCATACATGAGGATCCCCGCCCCTGAATATTGACTTAGAAAAATCACATATTAACATTATCTATGGTCTATCATGTTTTTATTTAATTATTTTAAATATTTTCCAGTTGTTCTTTTATCTTATTCCTGCCCCAACAATATCACCAGCCATTTTTGACACCTCTGATCTGCCTCTTTTTTTGTGTGTGTTAAACATGGTAAAAATATATGTTAAATATAATATGTACAAAAATATTTTTATAATTATCTTGCTGCACAAGAAAAATAAAATCAAATTAAAAAATGAGAAAGAAAACAAAATGTAAGCAAATAACAAAAAGAGTGAAAATGCTCTGTCATGATCCACACTCAGTTTCCACAGTCCTCTCTCTGGGTGCAGATGGCTCTCTCCATCACAAGATCATTACAACAGACCTCAATCATCCTCTGTTGAGAAGAGCCATGTCCATCAGAATTGATCGTCGTATATTCTTGTTGCTGCAGTGTACAATGATCTCCTGGTCCTGCTCATTTCACTCAGCATCAGTTCCTGTAAGTCTCTCCAGGACTTTCTGAAATAATCCTGCTGTCATTTCTTACAGAGCAATAATATTCCATAACATTCTTATACCATAATTTGCCCAACCATTCTCCAATTGATGGACATCCATTCATCTTCCAGTTTCTAGCCACTACAAAAAGAGCTGCCACAAACACTTTTGCATACATGGGTCCCTTTTCCTCCTTTAAGATCTTTTTGGGATATAATCCCAGTTGAAACACTGCTGGAACAAATGGTATATAGCTTTATAACCCTTTCAGCATAGATCCAAATTGCTCTCCAGAATAGTTGGATTCTTTCACAACTCCACCAACAATGTATCAGTTTCCCAGTTTTCCCACATCCTCTCCAACATTCATCATTATCTTTTCCTGTCATCTTAGCCAATCTGAGAGGTGTCTAGTGGTATTTTTTGCATTTCTCTTGATCTGCTTCTTTTTAAAGAGAGAAAATGAAATATTGCTGACAACTGCTGAATTGAATTTTGAATAATTTCTTTCTCTTCCTTTTCTTGTTCCTCCTATTTATAGAAATTCTTTAAGTTTTTCATAGAACAATGCAGAAGAATCTTTCTTGATAGAGATAATGGAAAAGTATATTCCTATTGTTACCATAATGATATTCCAATTCTTTCCAAGTATGAAAGCATGAGAGCTTTAATAAAAGGAGTTTCTCCATTAGTTTGATGAACTTAGTTCCCTTGATGAACTTGCAGGGTGTGTGTGTGTGTATGTGTGTATGTGTGTGTATATGAACCTTTAAGGTCATCTGATGAGCCTCACTGAATGAGGAATGTGAGTACGCCCATTTGGCAGTTTGTTTGAAGAACAGAGGATGACTCTTGATTTTGTTCCATGGAACTGGGATGTCCCAAGATGATTAGCTAGGATGCTGGGAAGATGGACTCTTTTTTGTTTTGTTTTTTCAACTTTGAAACTCATTTTAATGTAGACTATTACTTTAAATATTTACACTTGCAACTTGCATTTACTGTGTTTTTATTTTTTATTATTTTAAAATTTCTTTTAAAGCTTTTTATTTACAAAACATTTTAATAGATAATTTTTCAACAATGACCCTTGCAAAGCCTTCTATTCCAAGTTATCCCCTCCTTCCCTCCACACCCTCCCCTAGTTGACAGGTAATCCAATACATATTAAACATATTAAAATATATGTCAAATCCAATATATGTATGCATATTTATACAATTATCTTGCTGCACAAGAAAAATTGGATCATGAAGGAAAAAAATTGAGAAAGAAAACAAAATGCAAGCAAACAACAAAAGCATGAAATGTTTTGTTGTGGTCCACACTCAATTCCCATAGGCCTCTTTCCGGGTGAGATGGCTCTCTTCATCACTGAACAATTTGAATTGGTTTGAATCACCTCATTGTTGAAAAGAGACAGTTCATCAGATTGATTGTCAGATAGTCTTGTTGGATGGACTCTTCCACTTCATTGGTCTATTACGGTGAGATAGCAGATCTTTTTGGTCTTCTCTCTTTTTTAGATTTCCAGTGTTGGGAGACAGACTCCTATTCTCCTTCAAAAAAATCATCATCCTGAGGGCCATGGAAATTACATATGGTTGCCAATACAGTCAAGAACTATGGACCTGATGGACTTTCACAGTGCAAGAGGTAGATGGAAACCACTGAGTTGATAGAGTTTGGAGTTCAAATACATGGCAGAAAAAGAATGAACTTGTTCATATGGCCTAACAGATGACTTCATGAATTTTGCTCCTTGACTCTAAATTTCTTATGTAGAATTGGGGAAATTTTGATTTTTCTAATAATCATAAGCCCCAAATCCAACCATGTAGTAAAGAAAAGGAGAGAAAACATAGTTTATAGAAAATGTAGGAAAAATGTAAATTGAATAGTTTTACTGCTCTCTGTAGTATCTTCAGCAGCAACAATAAAAACTTCTCAAAATGCCTGTTACAAAGTAGTACAACTGTGTCCCCTTTTTTATATATAAATGATTTAGTAGTGCCGATCTCCTATCATACTAGAATACATTTCCCTTTCTGTTCATTTAGAGAATATAGAATAGGAATGGTTCCATCCATCTATCCATTGGAACCATTCCTATTCTATATTCTTTAAATGAACAGAAAGGGAAATGTATTCTAGTATGATAGGAAATTAGAAATCATTTGAACCATTCCTATTCTGTTCCCATAGTTTTTCTAATGTGGACTTTTAAATTCTACTTTTTGGTAATCAGGGAGGATTTTTCTGAGCAAATTTATTTCTTTGTTGGGGCAGGGAGGAAGGAAACGTCTTTAGTTTGTAATAGAAAATGCTTCAGAAGGCAGTCATCCCTCTTTGCCCATGACATTTACAGTTGTATGGCTCACCCTCTGGCACAGCTTTGTGGGTGAAGACATTAGCCAAGAGGGTTCCTGAGAATTTGTAAGAGTTGACTTCTGTGTTCCCTAATTTCGAAGCTGCACTTATCTCTTGATTAGTCTGTTTTACTTGATTTTTTTTCTAACAAAGAGCAAACTTGTAGAGGCATTTCCTAACTGAACTCATATTTCAACTTGCTCTGGGTGCCCTGAACTCTGCCACATACAGGTGTGTGCAAGTCGATTTATGCTCAGATTTCAACATTCCACTTCTTGCTAATTATCAGCACTGGAGTCTGAATTTGCTCCCTCCCCCAGTCCACACACACACACCTGACTCATTTGATCCTTATAAACCTCTGAAAAGGCAATACTTTTCTTTTCTATAGTTGGTTATTGGGTTACATCAGACTTGCAGAGAGCTGCAAATAAGCAGAGAGTAATAGGCAAATAAATTAGCAAATGAATGAACGAATGATATGTTTTATCAACCTAAAAAACTCCATCAGCCCATCTCAGAAAAGATAGGTTGTGCATCTGATCCTGTACAAAACATATGTATTATTAAAGTAGCAATTAAGGAAGCCATGTTTCCAAATTTAATTTCCCTATAAACTGATTTCTTTTGTCAGGCTTTAATTTCTTCACTTGCTAATTTTCATGGTCAGATTACACAACAGTGATAATGATGATAGCGAGTATGTTGTACAAATGTAATGAAAGCTGAGTCTTCTAGGTAGAAGGCGAAGGGGGAGGAGAAAGGGGAAGAATAAGAGAACACTCAGACCCTTTTATCAAACCATTTCCAAGACATTTCTTCATGAATCATCAAAGATTAAAAAAATAGGAGATCTGAAAGCTTGGGAAACTCCATTGGTTTTTAGTCATAGGTCTAATTCTCTCTTTTTGCAAGATTCCACTGGTTGTGTTTCAACATTTTTTCCAATTTATTTTTAGTGAGCAAGGAGGGTTGAACAGCAGCAAGCCTTAATTACAGAAGAAAATTAGACCTTTTAAAAATGGTTTTCTGTTAAGGACAGTTGTGAATGGCTTGTTTTATTCTGTAAGCCGATCTGGAATGTACTTAATAAAATTCTTTTACTCACTGAAAACTGCTGACTAAAGCAAAGTGGCTGATTTAATAATGTGGGTTACTGCTCCAGTCCTGTTGTGTTAATCACAGATGTGATTGTTGTGCCCCCAAACTGGGATGGACAAAGAAAAGCAAGAGTAATGAAAAATGGTTCTTAAATATCTAGGTAGATATTCCCAAAAGATATAAACATTTAAAGTGTTCAGGGTCATAATATTAGAGATTTAATCCTGGGCATGCACAATACATTTCATTAGGATTTACTCCATGGGCCAGGTAGTCTAATTAGTTAACTAATTAAATTTGAGACTAACATTTATTACTCAATTTAAAAATGCACTTTATTTGCTAAACAAAAGATACAAAACAAAAGTGATAAATTAAATTTTAAAGAAATTAGTGGCCAAATTTTATTTTAAGATATAAATTTAAGGGAAAAGCCAAGGTGGGGGAGAAAAGGCCATGACTTGCCTGAGCCTTCCTGAATTCCCTCCAAATAAAAATAATGCCTCAAATGGAATCTTAGAGCAGCAGAACCCACAAAAAAATTGGGGAGAAACAATTTTCCAGTTTAGGACAATGTAGGAGATTAGCAGGAAACATCTGGTTCAGCAGGGTTGCAGATGAACCTAGAACCCAGTGCAGACTATGCTGGAGTGCTGGCCACAGGTCCTGAAGACAATTGTGGCGCAGCAGCTTCAGGAACTCTCAACCCATAATTAGCAAAGTCACAATTAGTGACAACTTGGCAGAAGAAATTTATAGAGGACCTTTATTGGACTGGCTGCAGGACTCTATCATGTTAGTCATATGTATTTCCAGGTCACAATTCTATAACTAAAAGTATACTAGCTCACCACTGTTTATGGCCACAGGGATGCAGGATCCCTACTTGCAGTTCCAGGGCAAAGACAAGGGCTTTTAGTTGCTTACAGACCATACCCAGGATAAGAAAATAGTAATCAAATCTCTCATTAGATCATCTTGGAAGAACAGAAAACTATAGACTATTCCAGATCTGGCTCTGAAAACAGCAGCAAGAGATCAATGATGGACAGAAACAACTATACCCAGAGAAGGAACACTGGGAATTGAATGTAAATTGTTAGCACTACTGTCTATCTACCCAGGTTACTTATACCTTCGGAAGCTAATAATTAAGTGCAACAAGAAAATGGTATTTACACACATATATTGTATCTAGGTTATACTGTAACACATGTAAAATGTATGGGATTGCCTGTCATCTAGGAGAGGGAGTAGAGGGAGGGAGGGGAAAATTTGGAAAAATGAATACAAGGGATAATGTTATAAAAAATTACTCATGCATATATAGTCAAAAATTTATAATTATAAAATTAATTAAAAAAAAAAAGTAAAAAGAAAAGAAAAGAAAAGAAAATAGCAGCAAGAAAAGCCTAAAGCTTGGGAGAGTGTCCCTCCCCCTTCACTAGTTACAGGTCAAGAAATAGATTGAAATATGAGCAAACAGCAAAAGAAGAACCTGATTATAGAAAGTTACTATGGAACAGGAAGAGCAAGATACAAGTTCAGAAGAAAATGAAGTCAGAATGGCTACATGCAAAGTTTCAAAGGAAAATGTAAATTGGTCCCAGGTCCAAAAAGAATTCCTAAAAGAACTCAAAAGGAGTTTTAAAAGTCAAATGAGAAAGGTGGAGGAAAAATTGGAGGGGAAATCCGAATGATACAAGAAAATTATAAAAGGAAGTCAACAGTTTAACAAAGAAGACACAAGAAATACTGAGGAAAACAGTTTAAAAATAGAGTTAGTCAAATGGTAAAAGAGATACAAAAATTAATTGAAGAAAAAAAACTCCTTAAAAAGTAAACTTGGACAAATGGAAAAGGAGGTAAAAAAGCTCACTTAAGAAAAGAATTCATTAAAAATTAGAATTGGGCAAGGGGAACCTAATGAATCCAAGAGACAGCAAGAAACAATAAAACAAATTCAAATGAATAAAAAAAAAGAAGAAAAATTTAAATATTTCATTGGAGAAATAATTGATTTGGAAAATAGGTTGAGGAGAGATAATGGAAAAAATTATTGGACTCTGAAAGCCATCAACAAAGAAAAATCTGAGACATCAAATTTCAAGAAATTATTCATATATATAATTATATATACATATTTTATGTATTATTAGATA
This sequence comes from Sminthopsis crassicaudata, assembly GCF_048593235.1. NCBI lineage: Eukaryota > Metazoa > Chordata > Mammalia > Dasyuromorphia > Dasyuridae > Sminthopsis > Sminthopsis crassicaudata. Next base: position 30,705,757 of record NC_133622.1, read on the forward strand.
TATTATGTATATTTACATATCATTATATATATATATAATTTCTTGATAAGATATGCTTGATAAGCAGGCCTGGTTTAATATGAAGAAAACCATTAACATAATTGGCCATATCCATAACAAAAACAAAAAATATTATGATTGTCTCAAAGATGCAGAAAAAGCTTTTGAAAAAATACAGTATGCATTCTTATTAAAAAAAAAAAACAACACTAGAAAACATAGAAATAAATGGAGCTTTCCTTAAAATAATAAGTATCTATCTGAAACTAAGAACAAGCATTATCTGTAACAGGAATTAATTAGAAGCCTTTCCTATACAATCAGGGGTGAATCAAGGATGTCCATTATCACTACATTATTCAATATTGTGTTAGAATGCTAACAGCAATCAGAAAAAAAAAAAGCTGACATACTATCTGAACCATATCTATATTGATATTTATTGATGTGATTGAAATGGAAAGCTATAAAGAAGTTGCAGGTAAATGGAAAGAAGCCTCACAGACTCTTTGGAGAAACATATAAAGGAACGATGTTGATTTTATTGTGGGTTCAAAGACAAAATAATCCTACATAGAAGTCTTCATTCTCTCATGTTGTAATACATGTAATAAACATTATACAGAATTCCAAATCTGGAGTGAGGAAGAATCCTCCTTCTATGTTCAAATCTGGCTTCAGACACTGACAAGCTTTGTGACCCTGGACAGCTCATTTCACCCTGTTTGCCTCAGTTTCCTCATTTATAAAATGAGCTGGAGAAGAAAATGGCAGATCACTCCAATGTCTTTGTCAAGAAAATCCCAAATGGGGCCACTCCAGAAGACAACTCATCGGTCAACATCTCACCATTGCAATTGAATTGCCAGTATCTGTTAATGAGAACAAAGAAGTGGGACTCTAGCTTTGGGGTTGAAGGGCTTGAATTCAAATCCCACCTCTAAAGCCACCATAGTAACCATGAAGAAGTCATTTGAATTCCTAAGACTTCAGCTTCCTCTTCTGTGAAATAGAGCAGCTAGACTTCTGAGGGCATCTCCTGCACTAAATCAATGGTTCCAAAAAACTTTGGAAACATTAGAATTTGCCTGGGGACACCTGACAAATTCTGTATGCTTATGGGCTTAAGCCAGTTTTAAGTTTTCTTCTACAAAACTGGAATTCTTTTTGGTGAGAAAATTTCTTTTTCTCAGAGAGTTGCAAATGCCCAGTTAACAACCAATTCTGAAGTGCTTACTATGCTCTAGGCACTCTTCTGAACCCCAAGAATACATAAAAAAGGCAAAAAATACTATGTCATAGGCTTGTGTGTTGTTGGGATTGGATATATATGTTGAACAAATATTGACAAATTTGAGCTTTTTCCTTACACAACAAAGATCAATGTGTGCACAAATGTTTTCTGAGAGAATAAATAAGCCATCTGGAACATAGACTACTAACTTTCCAGAGCAATGGTCAGAGGAAGTATAATAAAAATTACTAAAGGGTTGGCTTGAGATCCTAAGCTAGCAAGAAGAGTGATTAATACTAATATCTCACATTTGTTTAATGCTTTAGAATTTTCAAAGTCCTTTCATATTTATTATTTTACTCTCTTTTCATATAGATCTGTGAAGAAGCTTTGTTGTTCAGTCATGTCCTACTCTTAGTAATCCCATTTGGAGTTTGGGGGTTTTTTTGGGCAAAGATAATAGAGTGGTTTGCCATTTCCTTCTCCTAATCATTTAACAGATGAGGAAACTGAGGCAACTGGATGAGGTAACTTGCTCAGGGTCATATAACTAGTAAGTGTCTGAGATTAGATTTGACTCAGGTCAAAGGCTAGTGCTCTTTCTACTATGGCATCTAGATGCCAAAAAAGAAGTCCAAATAAGTTATTATTTATTAAACTTATTTTATAAAAGAGAAAGCCAAGGATCAGAATCAGAATAGACCACTAGTGTTCTTTAGTCCAACTAGTGCCTGAAACATAAATCCCTCTATAACATTGCTTGAATGATCCAATGCTTGAAGACTTCTGGAGGTTGGGGAATTCTCTCAAGGCAAGCCATTGCCATTTTAGATACCTGTAATAGTTAAGAAAAATTTCCTCAAATCATCACAACTCCCACTTCCTGGCAACTTTTCCCCACTTTCCCTAGTATTGCCTTCTGGTTCCAACATTCTTTTTCTTGTCAGTTGCCAGCACTGTATTCCAACTTTTCTTTTTTTCTTTCTTTTTTTTAATTAAAGCATTTTAATTTTCAAAAATTATGCATGGATAATTTTTCATCATTAACCCTTGCAAAATCTAGTGTTCCAATTTTTCCCCTCCTTGTCCCATTCCCTCTCCTAGATAGCAAGTAATCCAATACATGTTAAAGATAGTAAAAATATGTTAAATCCAATACATGCATACATATTTATACAATTATCTTGCTGCACAAGAAAAATCAAATCAAAAAGGAAAAAAATGAGAAAAAAAAATAAAATACAAGTAAGCCATAACAAAAAGAGTGAGAATACTGTGTTGTGGTCCATACTCAGTTCCCACAGTCCTCTCTTTGGGTGTAGATGCTCTCTTCATCACTGTATTCCAATTTTTCAAATGAAGACTAAGGGTTCTTCTATGTAAGAGCCCTTCCAATACTCAAAGACTTGTCCTCTGCAGTCAAAACATCACCAGTGTCTTAATTTATTTTCCTAAATTATAGTCCCTCATGATCTTATTTTCCTTATTCTGAAGTTCATCTTGTCAATGTCTTTCCTAAAATCCAACAAACCTGCTGAGTCATATCTCCCTTAGCCTATCTATATCTATGTACTTAAATTTTGAGCTCAAATATAGGGCTTTAGATTTATCCCTATTAAATTTAATCCCACTAGATCCAGCCCAGTGTTCTCTTTCATTGAGTTATTTTTGTAGCCAGATTCTGCCATACAAGGTGTTTGTTATTCCTCTCAGTTTTTGCGTAATCTAAAAATCTGATATACAAGACATCTGGGGTTTTATCTAAATCACTGATAAAAATGCTGAACAGAATAGGAGCAAGGTTGGAACCTTTGTGGTACACCACTGGAAACACCCACTCAGATTGACATAATCTTTATGATGGTCATTCTACTGGTTCTGAAATTTTACCTAACTATACAATTATTCAGGCCATGACTTCATCCTGTCCACAAGAATATTATAAATTTATTGAATTCCACATAAACATGTCCATGACTTTCCCCTGACCTATTAGTTTAATTTGTCAAGGGTCCATTTTGTATTATTGATTTAAATAAATATATTAAAAGTACAATTTTATATATTTAGCTATTTTTAAAATTCTATGTATTTTATTTATTTAAAACCATTATTCCATGAAAGGTTTCATAGACTTCACTTGACTGGAAGAGTGATCCATCATACACTGCACGCATGCACACACACACACACACACACACACACACACACACACACTTCAGAACCTTTGTTCAGAGTGATTAGACATTGATGGCCTGATGCTGAATATTAGTGATTGTCACTTCTATTTCCAGTGCTCACAAAATATCCCTTTAATCATTTTAAAAGGTTGCCAACAATGGAAGTCAAATTTACCAGGCTATATAGCATGAAGAATTAGTCTAACTTTTCTTTGAAAATTAGAACAATCCTAGAGCACCTTTCCTATTTATATGATTTTTAAGATATGACTGACAAGTGGTTAATCATGTCGCTGAGTTCTTTTGGTGCTCTGGGCTATAATTAATCTGGTTCTCATTATTTTGAACTCTTATAGCACTGTGCTAGTCTTTTTCTTTTAAACTAATCTTGGTTATCTGCTTTTGCTTCTATCTTCTACAAATGTTCCTTTCAAATATGACATGGTAAATGCTGTGAAATTATAAGGAAACAGCAATTTATTTCTCAGATAAAAAGTGAAAAGAAAATCTCTTTTGCTCCTTTGCAGAGATCACACCCATAGCTGAGTGTGAAGAATTTCATATAAAACCTTTTTTTTTTTTTTTTTTTTTTTTTTTCCTGAGGCATTTGGGATTAAGTGATTTGCACAGGGTCTTAGGAAGTGTTAAGTGTCTGAGATCAAATTTGAACTCCAGTCCTCCTGACTTCAGAGCTGGTGCTCTATCCCCACTGTGCCACCTAATTTCCCATAAAGTCTATTTTTTTTTTAATATAGTGATAAGTTTGCTGAATTTTTTTCTTTTCTTTTTAAAAAAATAGTTTGTTATAAGGGATGGGTCTCTGGGAGGAGAGAGGGGGGAAGAGAGAGAGAGAGAGAGAGAGAGAGAGAGAGAGAGAGAGAGAGAGAGAGAGAGAGAGAGAGAGAAAGAATAGAGATAAGAGAGAGAAAAGAGAGAGAAAAGAGAGAGAAAAGAGGAGAGAGAAGAGAAGAGAGAGAAAGAGAGAGGGGAAGAGAGAGAGGGGGAGAGAGAGAGGGGGAGAGAGAGAGAGAGAGAGAGAGAGAGAGAGAGAGAGAGAGAGAGAGAGAGAGAGAGAGAGAGAGAGAGAGAGATCCAGGAGGAAATCCTAGCTTTTTTTGTAAAAACAAAAGATATCCACAAAAATCTATTCTAAAAATTAAAAAAAATAAAAAATCTTAGTTGGTAAATAAAATTCCTGCCCAGCCCTATCAGTTCCCTTAACTATCTCTCACCTCCACTTTTCCCCTGTCCCATTGGAACTATTTGTGTTGTCAGAATTGTCTTTGAAGAGCTTCTCATCCTTTTGGACTTCCCCTGTGGCATCCCAGACCATGGAGTGCTTCTCTGAACTCTTTGAAATCTGCTTTCCCCAAATCTAAGGTAAGCACATTCTGTGTTTGGGATTATTTTCTTAATCTCTCAGCAGCTCTAAAGTGAAAGTTCCACTTCTGAAATGGAAGTCATTTCTGGAGACTTAAGTTCTTTCTTGCTGGTGACCTGCTTAAGTTCACAGAGCAAGTTAGAGACAGTGGCGAGATTAGAATATTCTGCCTTCTCCTACACACACACACACACACACACACACACACACACACACACACACACACGTCCCATGAGACAGCTCAATCGTCCTTAGCAAATCTGTCAATTGTCATTGAGTGGGTGAGAAGTATAACCACGGGGAGGATATTGGACCCACTGTTCTTCACCACCCTCACCACCCTAAGGACAGAACAAAAGGAACAGCTGAAATTCTAGTAAGAATGAGATATGAGAACTTTGGGAGCCAAGGTAATCCTGAGTGTATGAAGAAAGTGTTTTCAAATAGTCTTTCTATTGCCCCATCCACCTCCCTCCCAACATGGCTTCTCTGATCATCAACATTCCCAACATTAAATCAGAGTTCAAGCT